>NW_026890524.1:0-367000 GCF_963514075.1 Conger conger
GGCAAATGGGCATACACCTGATAGATTTTCGCCCACCATCAAACCTTTTGGTTTGGATGAAATGTGAGTTTTGACTTTCAAGAAATGCGCACTCTGAAAAACTTTGTTTCTGAATGCGGGAAAAGTTAAAGTTGTTATAAGGCCTATATCTAAAGCTCCTAAAGGAGCACATGGCTACCTTTGGGATATATGATATGGAACCACTCACCATCATACAGATTTCATTTGGAGCAGCTAGTGTATTCTCTCTTCAAGATATGCTCTTTTTCACCAACTATGAAACTTAGAGTGCCAAAGCTTGAAATCGTCATTTTGGGGATTTCACAAGCTCTGAATGCGGTTTCTGGCAAATGGGCATACACCTGATAGATTTTCGCCCCACCATCAAACCTTCTGGTTTTGGATGAAATGTGAGTTTTGACTTTCAAGAAATGCGCACTCTGAAAAACTTTGTTTCTGAATGCGGGAAAAGTTAAAGTTGTTATAAGGCCTATATCTAAAGCTCCGAAGGAGCACATGGCTACCTTTGGGATATATGATATGGAACCACTCACCATCATACATATTTCATTTGGGAGCAGCTAGTGGTAGTCTCTCTTCAAGATATGCTCTTTTTCACCAACTATGAAACTTAGAGTGCCAAAGCTTGAAATCGTCATTTTGGGGATTTCACAAGCTCTGAATGCGGTTTCTGGCAAATGGGCATACACCTGATAGATTTTTGCCCCACCATCAAACCTTTTGGTTTTGGATGAAATGTGAGTTTTGACTTTCAAGAAATGCGCACTCTGAAAAACTTTGTTTCTGAATGCGGGAAAAGTTAAAGTTGTTATAAGGCCTCTATCTAAAGCTCCGAAAGGAGCACATGGCTACCTTGGGATATATGATATGGAACCACTCACCATCATACATATTTCATTTGGGAGCAGGCTAGTGTAGTCTCTCTTCAAGATATGCTCTTTTTCACCAACTATGAAACTTAGAGTGCCAAAGCTTGAATCGTCATTTTGGGGATTTCACAAGCTCTGAATGCGGTTTCTGGGCAAATGGGCATACACCTGATAGATTTTCGCCCCACCATCAAACCTTTTGGTTTTGGATGAAATGTGAGTTTTGACTTTCAAGAAATGCGCACTCTGAAAAACTTTGTTTCTGAATGCGGGAAAAAGTTAAAGTTGTTATAAGGCCTATATCTAAAGCTCCGAAAGGAGCACATGGCTACCTTTGGGATATATGATATGGAACCACTCACCATCATACATATTTCATTTGGGAGCAGCTAGTGTAGTCTCTCTTCAAGATATGCTCTTTTTTCACCAACTATGAAACTTAGAGTGCCAAAGCTTGAAATCGTCATTTTGGGATTTCACAAGCTCTGAATGCGGTTTCTGGCAGAATGGGGCATACACCTGATAGATTTTTGCCCCACCATCAAACCTTTTGGTTTTGGATGAAATGTGAGTTTTGACTTTCAAGAAATGCGCACTCTGAAAAACTTTGTTTCTGAATGCGGGAAAGTTAAAGTTTTTATAAGGGCCTATATCCAAAGCTCCTAAAGGAGCACATGGCTACCTTTGGGATATATGATATGGAACCACTCACCATCATACATATTTCATTTGGGAGCAGCTAGTGTATTCTCTCTTCAAGATATGCTCTTTTTCACCAACTATGAAACTTAGAGTGCCAAAGCTTGAAATCGTCATTTTGGGATTTCACAAGCTCTGAATGCGGTTTCTGGCAAATGGGCATACACCTGATAGATTTTCGCCCCACCATCAAACCTTCTGGTTTTGATGAAAATGTGAGTTTTGACTTTCAAGAAATGCGCACTCTGAAAAACTTTGTTTCTGAATGCGGGAAAAGTTAAAGTTGTTATAAGGCCTATATCTAAAGCTCCTAAAGGAGCACATGGCTACCTTTGGGATATATGATATGGAACCACTCACCATCATACATATTTCATTTGGGAGCAGCTAGTGTATTCTCTCTTCAAGATATGCTCTTTTTCACCAACTATGAAACTTAGAGTGCAAAGCTTGAAATCGTCATTTTGGGGATTTCACAAGCTCTGAATGCGGTTTCCTGGCAAATGGGCATACACCTGATAGATTTTCGCCCCACCATCAAACCTTTTGGTTTGGATGAAATGTGAGTTTTGACTTTCAAGAAATGCGCACTCTGAAAAACTTTGTTTCTGAATGCGGGAAAAGTTAAAGTTGTTATAAGGCCTATATCTAAAGCTCCTAAAGGAGCACATGGCTACCTTTGGAATATATGATATGGAACCACTCACCATCATACATATTTCATTTGGGAGCAGCTAGTGTATTCTCTCTTCAAGATATGCTCTTTTTCACCAACTATGAAACTTAGAGTGCCAAAGCTTGAAATCGTCATTTTGGGATTTCACAAGCTCTGAATGCGGTTTCTGGCAAATGGCATACACCTGATAGATTTTCGCCCCACCATCAAACCTTCTGGTTTTGGATGAAATGTGAGTTTTGACTTTCAAGAAATGCGCACTCTGAAAAACTTTGTTTCTGAATGCGGGAAAAGTTAAAGTTGTTATAAGGCCTATATCTAAAGCTCCTAAAGGAGCACATGGCTACCTTTGGGATATATGATATGGAACCACTCACCATCATACATATTTCATTTGGGAGCAGCTAGTGTATTCTCTCTTCAAGATATGCTCTTTTTCACCAACTATGAAACTTAGAGTGCCAAAGCTTGAAATCGTCATTTTGGGGATTTCACAAGCTCTGAATGCGGTTTCTGGCAAATGGGCATACACCTGATAGATTTTCACCCCACCATCAAACCTTTTGTTTTGGATGAAATGTGAGTTTGACTTTCAAGAAATGCGCACTCTGAAAAACTTTGTTTCTGAATGCGGGAAAAGTTAAAGTTGTTATATAGGCCTATATCTAAAGCTCCTAAAGGAGCACATGGCTACCTTTGGGATATATGATATGGAACCACTCACCATCATACATATTTCATTTGGGAGCAGCTAGTGTATTCTCTCTTCAAGATATGCTCTTTTTCACCAACTATGAAACTTAGAGTGCCAAAGCTTGAAATCGTCATTTTGGGGATTTCACAAGCTCTGAATGCGGTTTCTGGCAAATGGGCATACACCTGATAGATTTTCGTCCCACATCAAACCTTTTGGTTTTGGATGAAATGTGAGTTTTGACTTTCAAGAAATGCGCACTCTGAAAAACTTTGTTTCTGAATGCGGGAAAAGTTAAAGTTGTTATAAGGCCTATATCTAAAGCTCCTAAAGGAGCACATGGCTACCTTTGGGATATATGATATGGAACCACTCACCATCATACATATTTCATTTGGGAGCAGCTAGTGTATTCTCTCTTCAAGATATGCTCTTTTTCACCAACTATGAAACTTAGAGTGCCAAAGCTTGAAATCGTCATTTTGGGGATTTCACAAGCTCTGAATGCGGTTTCTGGCAAATGGGCATACACCTGATAGATTTTCGTCCCACCATCAAACCTTTTGGTTTTGGATGAAATGTGAGTTTTGACTTTCAAGAAATGCGCACTCTGAAAAACTTTGTTTCTGAATGCGGGAAAAGTTAAAGTTTTTATAAGGCCTATATCTAAAGCTCCTAAAGGAGCACATGGCTACCTTTGGGATATATGATATGGAACCACTCACCATCATACATATTTCATTTGGGAGCAGCTAGTGTATTTTCTCTTCAAGATATGCTCTTTTTCACCAACTATGAAACTTAGAGTGCCAAAGCTTGAAATCGTCATTTTGGGGATTTCACAAGCTCTGAATGCGGTTTCTGGCAAATGGGCATACACCTGATACATTTTCGCCCCACCATCAAACCTTCTGGTTTTGGATGAAATGTGAGTTTTGACTTTCAAGAAATGCGCACTCTGATAAACTTTGTTTCTGAATGCGGGAAAAGTTAAAGTTGTTATAAGGCCTATATCTAAAGCTCCTGAAGCAGCACATGGCTACCTTTGGGATTATGAGATATGGAACCACTCACCATCATACATATTTCATTTGGGAGCAGCTAGTGTATTCTCTCTTCAAGATATGCTCTTTTTCACCAACTATGAAACTTAGAGTGCCAAAGCTTGAAATCGTCATTTTGGGGATTTCACAAGCTCTGAATGCGGTTTCTGGCAAATGGGCATAGACCTGATACATTTTCGCCCCACCATCAAACCTTCTGGTTTTGGATGGAAATGTGAGTTTTGACTTTCAAGAAATGCGCACTCTGAAAAACTTTGTTTCTGAATGCGGGAAAAGTTAAAGTTGTTATAAGGCCTATATCTAAAGCTCCTGAAGCAGCACATGGCTACCTTTGGGATATATGATATGGAACCACTCACCATCATACATATTTCATTTGGGAGCAGCAAGTGTATTCTCTCTTCAAGATATGCTCTTTTTCACCAACTATGAAACTTAGAGTGCCAAAGCTTGAAATCGTCATTTTGGGGATTTCACAAGCTCTGAATGCGGTTTCTGGCAAATGGGCATACACCTGATAGATTTTCGCCCCACCATCAAACCTTTTGGTTTTGGATGAAATGTGAGTTTTGACTTTCAAGAAATGCGCACTCTGAAAAACTTTGTTCTGAATGCGGGAAAAGTTAAAGTTGTTATAAGGCCTATATCTAAAGCTCCTAAAGGAGCACATGGCTACCTTTGGGATATATGATATGGAACCACTCACCATCATACATATTTCATTTGGGAGCAGCTAGTGTATTCTCTCTTCAAGATATGCTCTTTTTCACCAACTATGAAACTTAGAGTGCCAAAGCTTGAAATCGTCATTATGGGGTTTCACAAGCTCTGAATGCGGTTTCTGGCAAATGCGCATACACCTGATAGATTTTCGCCCCACCATCAAACCTTTTGGTTTTGGATGAAATGTGAGTTTTGACTTTCAAGAAATGTGCACTCTGAAAAACTTTGTTTCTGAATGCGGGAAAAGTTAAAGTTTTTATAAGGCCTATATCTAAAGCTCCTAAAGGAGCACATGGCTACCTTTGGGATATATGATATGGAACCACTCACCATCATACATATTTCATTTGGGAGCAGCTAGTGTATTCTCTCTTCAAGATATGCTCTTTTTCACCAACTATGAAACTTAGAGTGCCCAAAGCTTGAAATCGTCATTTTGGGGATTCACAAGCTCTGAATGCGGTTTCTGGCAAATGGGCATACACCTGATACATTTTCGCCCCACCATCAAACCTTTTGGTTTTGGATGAAATGTGAGTTTTGACTTTCAAGAAATGCGCACTCTGAAAAACTTTGTTTCTGAATGCGGGAAAAGTTAAAGTTTTTATAAGGCCTATATCTAAAGCTCCTAAAGGAGCACATGGCTACCTTTGGGATATATGATATGGAACCACTCACCATCATACATATTTCATTTGGGAGCAGCTAGTGTATTTTCTCTTCAAGATATGCTCTTTTTCACCAACTATGAAACTTAGAGTGCCCAAAGCTTGAAATCGTCATTTTGGGGATTTCACAAGCTCTGAATGCGGTTTCTGGGCAAATGGGCATACACCTGATAGATTTTCGCCCCACCATGAAACCTTTTGGTTTTGGATGAAATGTGAGTTTGACTTTCAAGAAATGCGCACTCTGAAAACTTTGTTTCCTGAATGCGGGAAAAGTTAAAGTTGTTATAAGGCCTATATCTAAAGCTCCTAAAGGAGCACATGGCTACCTTTGGGATATATGATATGGAACCACTCACCATCATACATATTTCATTTGGGAGCAGCTAGTGTATTCTCTCTTCAAGATATGCTCTTTTTCACCAACTATGAAACTTAGAGTGCAAAGCTTGAAATCGTCATTTTGGGGATTTCACAAGCTCTGAATGCGGTTTCTGGCAAATGGGCATACACCTGATAGATTTTCGCCCCACCATCAAACCTTTTGGTCTTGGATGAAATGTGAGTTTTGACTTTCAAGAAATGCACACTCTGAAAAACTTTTTTCTGAATGCGGGAAAAGTTAAAGTTGTTATAAGGCCTATATCTAAAGCTCCTAAAGGAGCACATGGGCTACCTTTGGGATATATGATATGGAACCACTCACCATCATACATATTTCATTTGGGAGCAGCTAGTGTATTCCTCTCTTCAAGATATGCTCTTTTTCACCAACTATGAAACTTAGAGTGCCAAAGCTTGAAATCGTCATTTTGGGATTTCACAAGCTCTGAATGCGGTTTCTGGCAAATGGCATACACCTGATAGATTTTCGCCCCACCATCAAACCTTTTGGTTTTGGATGAAATGTGAGTTTTGACTTTCAAGAAATGTGCACTCTGAAAAACTTTGTTCCTGAATGCGGGAAAAGTTAAAGTTTTTATAAGGCCTATATCTAAAGCTCCAAAAGGAGCACATGGCTACCTTTGGGATATATGATATGGAACCACTCACCATCATACATATTTCATTTGGGAGCAGCTAGTGTATTCTCTCTTCAAGATATGCTCTTTTTCACCAACTATGAAACTTAGAGTGCCAAAGCTTGAAATCGTCATTTTGGGGATTTCACAAGCTCTGAATGCGGTTTCTGGCAAATGGGCATACACCTGATAGATTTTCGCCCCACCATCAAACCTTTTGGTTTTGGATGAAATGTGAGTTTGACTTTCAAGAAATGTGCACTCTGAAAAACTTTGTTCCTGAATGCGGGGAAAAGTTAAAGTTTTTATAAGGCCTATATCTAAAGCTCCAAAAGGAGCACATGGCTACCTTTGGGATATATGATATGGAACCACTCACCATCATACATATTTCATTTGGGAGCAGCTAGTGTATTCTCTCTTCAAGATATGCTCTTTTTCACCAACTATGAAACTTAGAGTGCCAAAGCTTGAAATCGTCATTTTGGGGATTTCACAAGCTCTGAATGCGGTTTCTGGCAAATGGGCATACACCTGATAGATTTTCGCCCCACCATCAAACCTTTTGGTTTTGGATGAAATGTGAGTTTTGACTTTCAAGAAATGCGCACTCCTGAAAAACTTTGTTTCTGAATGCGGGAAAAGTTAAAGTTTTTATAAGGCCTATATCTAAAGCTCCTAAAGGAGCACATGGCTACCTTTGGGATATATGATATGGAACCACTCACCATCATTACATATTTCATTTGGGAGCAGCTAGTGTATTTCTCTTCAAGACATGCTCTTTTTCACCAACTATGAAACTTAGAGTGCCAAAGCTTGAAATCGTCATTTTGGGGATTTCACAAGCTCTGAATGCGGTTTCTGGCAAATGGGCATACACCTGATACATTTTCGCCCCACCATCAAACCTTTTGGTTTTGGATGAAATGTGAGTTTTGACTTTCAAGAAATGCGCACTCTGAAAAACTTTGTTTCTGAATGCGGGAAAAAGTTAAAGTTGTTATAAGGCCTATATCTAAAGCTCCTGAAGCAGCACATGGCTACCTTTGGGATATATGATATGGAACCACTCACCATCATACATATTTCATTTGGGAGCAGCTAGTGTATTCTCTCTTCAAGATATGCTCTTTTTCACCAACTATGAAACTTAGAGTGCCAAAGCTTGAAATCGTCATTTTGGGGATTTCACAAGCTCTGAATGCGGTTTCTGGCAAATGGGCATACACCTGATAGATTTTCGCCCCACCATCAAACCTTCTGGTTTTGGATGAAATGTGAGTTTTGACTTTCAAGAAATGCGCACTCTGAAAAACTTTGTTTCTGAATGCGGGAAAAGTTAAAGTTGTTTATAAGGCCTATAATCTAAAGCTCCTGAAGCAGCACATGGCTACCTTTGGGATATATGATATGGAACCACTCACCATCATACATATTTCATTTGGGAGCAGCTAGTGTATTCTCTCTTCAAGATATGCTCTTTTTCACCAACTATGAAACTTAGAGTGCCAAAGCTTGAAATCGTCATTTTGGGGATTTCACAAGCTCTGAATGCGGTTTCTGGCAAATGGGCATACACCTGATAGATTTTCGCCCCACCATCAAACCTTTTGGTTTTGGATGAAATTGTGAGTTTTGACTTTCAAGAAATGCGCACTCTGAAAAACTTTGTTTCTGAATGCGGGAAAAGTAAAGTTGTTATAAGGCCTATATCTAAAGCTCCTAAAGGAGCACATGGCTACCTTGGGATATATGATATGGAACCACTCACCATCATACATATTTCATTTTGGGAGCAGCTAGTGTATTCTCTCTTCAAGATATGCTCTTTTTCACCAACTATGAAACTTAGAGTGCCAAAGCTTGAAATCGTCATTTTGGGGATTTCACAAGCTCTGAATGCGGTTTCTGGCAAATGGGCATACACCTGATAGATTTTCCGCCCCACCATCAAACCTTTTGGTTTTGGATGAAATGTGAGTTTGACTTTCAAGAAATGCGCACCTCTGAAAAACTTTGTTTCTGAATGCGGGAAAAGTTAAAGTTGTTATAAGGGGCTATATCTAAAGCTCCTAAAGGAGCACATGGCTACCTTTGGGATATATGATATGAACCACTCACCATCATACATATTTCATTTGGGAGCAGCTAGTGTATTCTCTCTTCAAGATATGCTCTTTTTCACCAACTATGAAACTTAGAGTGCAAAGCATGAAATCGTCATTTTGGGGATTTCACAAGCTCTGAATGCGGTTTCTGGCAAATGGGCATACACCTGATAGATTTTCGCCCCACCATCAAACCTTTTGGTTTTGGATGAAATGTGAGTTTTGACTTTCAAGAAATGCGCACTCTGAAAAACTTTGTTTCTGAATGCGGGAAAAGTTAAAGTTTTTATAAGGCCTATATCTAAAGCTCCTGATGGACCACATGGCTACCTTTGGGATATATGATATGGAACCACTCACCATCATACATATTCATTTGGGAGCAGCTAGTGTATTCTCTCTTCAAGATATGCTCTTTTTCACCAACTATGAAACTTAGAGTGCCAAAGCTTGAAATCGTCATTTTGGGGATTTCACAAGCTCTGAATGCGGTTTCTGGCAAATGGGCATACATCTGATAGATTTTCGCCCCACCATCAAACCTTTTGGTTTTGGATGAAATGTGAGTTTTGACTTTCAGAAATGTGCACTCTGATAAACTTTGTTTCTGAATGCGGGAAAGTTAAAGTTGTTATAAGGCTATATCTAAAGCTCCTAAAGGAGCACATGGCTACCTTTGGGATATATGATATGGAACCACTCACCATCATACATATTTCATTTGGGAGCAGCTAGTGTATTCTCTCTTCAAGATATGCTCTTTTTCACCAACTATGAAACTTAGAGTGCCAAAGCTTGAAATCGTCATTTTGGGGATTTCACAAGCTCTGAATGCGGTTTCTGGCAAATGGGCATACACCTGATAGATTTTCGCCCCACCATCAAACCTTTTGGTTTTGGATGAAATGTGAGTTTTGACTTTCAAGAAATGCGCACTCTGAAAAACTTTGTTTCTGAATGCGGGAAAAGTTAAAGTTGTTATAAGGCCTATATCTAAAGCTCCTAAAGGAGCACATGGCTACCTTTGGGGATATATGATATGGAACCACTCACCATCATACATATTTCATTTGGGAGCAGCTAGTGTATTCTCTCTTCAAGATATGCTCTTTTTCACCAACTATCGAAACTTAGAGTGCCAAAGCTTGAAATCGTCATTTTGGGGATTTCACAAGCTCTGAATGCGGTTTCTGGCAAATGGGCATACACCTGATAGATTTTCGCCCCACCATCAAACCTTTTGGTTTTGGATGAAATGTGAGTTTTGACTTTCAAGAAATGCGCACTCTGAAAAACTTTGTTTCTGAATGCGGGAAAAGTTAAAGTTGTTATAAGGCCTATATCTAAAGCTCCTAAAGGAGCACATGGCTACCTTTGGATATATGATATGGAACCACTCACCATCATACATATTTCATTTGGGAGCAGCTAGTGTATTCTCTCTTCAAGATATGCTCTTTTTCACCAACTATGAAACTTAGAGTGCCAAAGCTTGAAATCGTCATTTTGGGGATTTCACAAGCTCTGAATGCGGTTTCTGGCAAATGGGCATACACCTGATAGATTTTCGCCCCACCATCAAACCTTTTGGTTTTGGATGAAATGTGAGTTTTGACTTTCAAGAAATGCGCACTCTGAAAAACTTTGTTTCTGAATGCGGGAAAAGTTAAAGTTTTTATAAGGCCTATATCTAAAGCTCCTAAATGAGCACATGGCTACCTTTGGGAAATATGATATGGAACCACTCACCATCATACATATTTCATTTGGGAGCAGCTAGTGTATTCTCTCTTCAAGATATGCTCTTTTTCACCAACTATGAAACTTAGAGTGCCAAAGCTTGAAATCGTCATTTTGGGGATTTCACAAGCTCTGAATGCGGTTTCTGGCAAATGGGCATACACCTGATAGATTTTCGCCCCACCATCAAACCTTTTGGTTTTGGATGAAATGTGAGTTTTGACTTTCAAGAAATGCGCACTCTGAAAAACTTTGTTTCTGAATACGGGAAAAGTTAAAGTTTTTATAAGGCCTATATCTAAAGCTCCTAAAGGAGCACATGGCTACCTTTGGGATATATGATATGGAACCACTCACCATCATACATATTTCATTTGGGAGCAGCTAGTGTATTCTCTCTTCAAGATATGCTCTTTTTCACCAACTATGAAACTTAGAGTGCCAAAGCTTGAAATCGTCATTTTGGGGATTTCACAAGCTCTGAATGCGGTTTCAGGCAAATGGGCATACACCTGATAGATTTTCGCCCCACCATCAAACCTTTTGGTTTTGGATTAAATGTAAGTTTTGACTTTCAAGAAATGCGCACTCTGAAAAACTTTGTTTCTGAATGCGGGAAAAGTTAAAGTTTTTATAAGGCCTATATCTAAAGCTCCCTAAAGGAGCACATGGCTACCTTTGGGATATATGATATGGAACCACTCACCATCATACATATTTCATTTGGGAGCAGCTAGTGTATTCTCTCTTCGAGATATGTTCTTTTTCACCAACTATGAAACTTAGAGTGCCAAAGCTTGAAATCGTCATTTTGGGGATTTCACAAGCTCTGAATGCGGTTTCTGGCAAATGGGCATACACCTGATAGATTTTCGCCCCACCATGAAACCTTTTGGTTTTGGATGAAATGTGAGTTTGACTTTCAAGAAATGCGCACTCTGAAAACTTTGTTTCTGAATGCGGGAAAAGTTAAAGTTGTTATAAGGCCTATATCTAAAGCTCCTAAAGGAGCACATGGCTACCTTTGGGATATATGATATGGAACCACTCACCATCATACATATTTCATTTGGGAGCAGCTAGTGTATTCTCTCTTCAAGATATGCTCTTTTTCACCAACTATGAAACTTAGAGTGCCAAAGCTTGAAATCGTCATTTTGGGGATTTCACAAGCTCTGAATGTGGTTTCTGGCAAATGGGCATACACCTGATAGATTTTCGGCCCACCATCAAACCTTTTGGTTTGGATGAAATGTGAGTTTTGACTTTCAAGAAATGCGCACTCTGAAAAACTTTGTTTCTGAATGCGGGAAAAGTTAAAGTTGTTATAAGGCCTATATCTAAAGCTCCTAAAGGAGCACATGGCTACCTTTGGGATATATGATATGGAACCACTCACCATCATACATATTTCATTTGGGAGCAGCTAGTGTATTCTCTCTTCAAGATATGCTCTTTTCACCAACTATGAAACTTAGAGTGCCAAAGCTTGAAATCGTCATTTGGGGATTTCACAAGCTCTGAATGCGGTTTCTGGCAAATGGGCATACACCTGATAGATTTTCGCCCCACCATCAAACCTTTTGGTTTTGGATGAAATGTGAGTTTTGACTTTCAAGAAATGCGCACTCTGAAAAACTTTGTTTCTGAATGCGGAAAAGTTAAAGTTGTTTTAAGGCCTATATCTAAAGCTCCTAAAGGAGCACATGGCTACCTTTGGGAAATATGATATGTAACCACTCACCATCATACATATTTCATTTGGGAGCAGCTAGTGTATTCTCTTTTCAAGATATGCTCTTTTTCACCAACTATGAAACTTAGAGTGCAAAGCTTGAAATCGTCATTTTGGGGATTTCACAAGCTCTGAATGCGGTTTCTGGCAAATGGCCATACACCTGATAGATTTTCGCCCCACCATCAAACCTTTGGTTTTGGATGAAATGAGAGTTTTGACTTTCAAGAAATGCGCACTCTGAAAAACTTTGTTTCTGAATGCGGGAAAAGTTAAAGTTTTTATAAGGCCTATATCTAAAGCTCCTAAACGAGCACATGGCTACCTTTGGGATATATGATATGGAACCACTCACCTTCATACATATTTCATTTGGGAGCAGCTAGTGTATTCTCTCTTCAAGATATGCCTCTTTTTCACCAACTATGAAACTTAGAGTGCCAAAGCTTTAAAATCGTCATTTTGGGGATTTCACATCTCTAAATGCGGTTTCTGGCAAATGGGCATACACCTGATAGATTTTCGCCCCACCATCAAACCTTTTGGTTTTGGATGAAATGTGAGTTTTGACTTTCAAGAAATGCGCACTCTGAAAAACTTTGTTTCTGAATGCGGAAAAGTTAAAGTTTTTATAAGGCCTATATCTAAAGCTCCTAAACGAGCACATGGCTACCTTTGGGATATATGATATGGAACCACTCACCTTCATACATATTTCATTTGGAGCAGCTAGTGTATTCTCTCTTCAAGATATGCTCTTTTTCACCAACTATGAAACTTAGAGTGCCAAAGCTTGAAATCGTCATTTTGGGATTTCACATCTCTAAATGCGGTTTCTGGCAAATGGGCATACACCTGATAGATTTTCGCCCCACCATCAAACCTTTTGGTTTGGATGAAATGTGAGTTTTGACTTTCAAGAAATGCGCACTCTGAAAAACTTTGTTTCTGAATGCGGGAAAAGTTAAAGTTTTTATAAGGCCTATATCTAAAGCTCCTAAAGGAGCACATGGCAACCTTTGGGATATATGATATGGAACCACTCACCATCATACATATTTCATTTGGGAGCAGCTAGTGTATTCTCTCTTCAAGATATGCTCTTTTTCACCAACTATGAAACTTAGAGTGCCAAAGCTTGAAATCGTCATTTTGGGGATTTCACAAGCTCTGAATGCGGTTTCTGGCAAATGGGCATACACCTGATAGATTTTCGCCCCACCATCAAACCTTTTGGTTTTGGATGAAATGAGAGTTTTGACTTTCTAGAAATGCGCACTCTGAAAAACTTTGTTTCTGAATGCGGAAAAGTTAAAGTTTTTATAAGGCCTATATCTAAAGCTCCTAAAGGAGCACATGGCTACCTTTGGATATATGATATGGAACCACTCACCATCATACATATTTCATTTGGGAGCAGCTAGTGTATTCTCTCTTCAAGATATGCTCTTTTTCACCAACTATGAAACTTAGAGTGCCAAAGCTTGAAATCGTCATTTTGGGGATTTCACAAGCTCTGAATGCGGTTTCTGGCAAATGGCATACACCTGATAGATTTTCGCCCCACCATCAAACCTTTTGGTTTTGGATGAAATGTGAGTTTTGACTTTCAAGAAATGTGCACTCTGAAAAACTTTGTTTCTGAATGCGGAAAAGTTAAAGTTTTTATAAGGCCTATATCTAAAGCTCCTAAAGGAGCACATGGCTACCTTGGGATATATGATATGGAACCACTCACCATCATACATATTTCATTTGGGAGCAGCTAGTGTATTCTCTCTTCAAGATATGCTCTTTTTCACCAACTATGAAACTTAGAGTGCCAAAGCTTGAAATCGTCATTTTGGGGATTTCACAAGCTCTGAATGCGGTTTCTGGCAAATGGGCATACACCTGATAGATTTTCGCCCCACCATCAAACCTTTTGGTTTTGGATGAAATGTGAGTTTTGACTTTCAAGAAATGCGCACTCTGAAAAACTTTGTTTCTGAATGCGGGAAAAGTTAAAGTTGTTATAAGGCCTATATCTAAAGCTCCTAAAGGAGCACATGGCTACCTTTGGGATATATGATATGGAACCACTCACCATCATACATATTTTCATTTGGGAGCAGCTAGTGTATTCTCTCTTCAAGATATGCTCTTTTTCACCAACTATGAAACTTAGAGTGCCAAAGCTTGAAATCGTCATTTTGGGGATTTCACAAGCTCTGAATGCGGTTTCTGGCAAATGGGCATACACCTGATAGATTTTCGCCCCACCATGAAACCTTTTGGTTTTGGATGAAATGTGAGTTTTGACTTTCAAGAAATGCGCACTCTGAAAAACTTTGTTTCTGAATGCGGGAAAAGTTAAAGTTGTTATAAGGCCTATATCTAAAGCTCCTGAATGAGCACATGGCTACCTTTGGGATATATGATATGGGAACCACTCACCATCATACATATTTCATTTGGGAGCAGCTAGTGTATTCTCTCTTCAAGATATGCTCTTTTTCACCAACTATGAAACTTAGAGTGCCAAAGCATGAAATCGTCATTATGGGGGTTTCACAAGCTCTGAATGCGGTTTCTGGCAAATGGGCATACACCTGATAGATTTCGCCCCACCATCAAACCTTTGGTTTTGGATGAAATGTGAGTTTTGACTTTCAAGAAATGTGCACTCTGAAAAACTTTGTTTCTGAATGCGGGAAAAGTTAAAGTTTTTATAAGGCCTATATCTAAAGCTCCTAAAGGAGCACATGGCTACCTTTGGGATATATGATATGGAACCACTCACCATCATACATATTTCATTTGGGAGCAGCTAGTGTATTCTCTCTTCAAGATATGCTCTTTTTCACCAACTATGAAACTTAGAGTGCCAAAGCTTAAAATCGTCATTTTGGGGATTTCACAAGCTCTGAATGCGGTTTCTGGCAAATGGGCATACACCTGATAGATTTTCGCCCCACCATCAAACCTTTTGGTTTTGGATGAAATGTGAGTTTTGACTTTCAAGAAATGCGCACTCTGAAAAACTTTGTTTCTGAATGCGGAAAAGTTAAAGTTTTTATAAGGCCTATATCTAAAGCTCCTAAAGGAGCACATGGCTACCTTTGGGATATATGATATGGAACCACTCACCATCATACATATTTCATTTGGAGCAGCTAGTGTATTTTCTCTTCAAGATATCTCTTTTTCACCAACTATGAAACTTAGAGTGCCAAAGCTTGAAATCGTCATTTTGGGGATTTCACAAGCTCTGAATGCGGTTTCTGGCAAATGGGCATACACCTGATAGATTTTCGCCCCACCATCAAACCTTTTGGTTTTGGATGAAATGTGAGTTTTGACTTTCAAGAAATGCGCACTCTGAAAAACTTTGTTTCTGAATGCGGGAAAAGTTAAAGTTGTTATAAGGCCTATATCTAAAGCTCCTGAATGAGCAGATGGCTACCTTTGGGATATATGATATGGAACCACTCACCATCATACATATTTCATTTGGGAGCAGCTAGTGTATTCTCTCTTCAAGATATGCTCTTTTTCACCAACTATGAAACTTAGAGTGCCAAAGCTTGAAATCGTCATTATGGGGGTTTCACAAGCTCTGAATGCGGTTTCTGGCAAATGGGCATACACCTGATAGATTTTCGCCCACCATCAAACCTTTGGTTTTGGATGAACATGTGAGTTTTGACTTTCAAGAAATGTGCACTCTGAAAAACTTTGTTTCTGAATGCGGGAAAAGTTAAAGTTTTATAAGGCCTATATCTAAAGCTCCTAAAGGAGCACATGGCTACCTTTGGGATATATGATATGGAACCACTCACCATCATACATATTTCATTTGGGAGCAGCTAGTGTATTCTCTCTTCAAGATATGCTCTTTTTCACCAACTATGAAACTTAGAGTGCCAAAGCTTGAAATCGTCATTTTGGGGATTTCACAAGCTCTGAATGCGGTTTCTGGCAAATGGGCATACACCTGATAGATTTTCGCCCCACCATCAAACCTTTTGGTTTTGATGAAATGTGAGTTTTGACTTTCAAGAAATGCGCACTCTGAAAAACTTTGTTTCTGAATGCCGGGAAAAGTTAAAGTTTTTATAAGGCCTATATCTAAAGCTCCTAAAGGAGCACATGGCTACCTTTGGGATATATGATATGGAACCACTCACCATCATACATATTTCATTTGGGAGCAGCTAGTGTATTTCTCTTCAAGATATGCTCTTTTTCACCAACTATGAAACTTAGAGTGCCAAAGCTTGAAATCGTCATTTTGGGGATTTCACAAGCTCTGAATGCGGTTTCTGGCAAATGGGCATACACCTGATAGATTTTCGCCCCACCATCAAACCTTTTGGTTTTGGATGAAATGTGAGTTTTGACTTTCAAGAAATGCGCACTCTGAAAAACTTTGTTTCTGAATGCGGGAAAAGTTAAAGTTGTTATAAGGCCTATATCTAAAGCTCCTGAATGAGCACATGGCTACCTTTGGGATATATGATATGGAACCACTCACCATCATACATATTTTATTTGGGAGCAGCTAGTGTATTCTCTCTTCAAGATATGCTCTTTTTCACCAACTATGAAACTTAGAGTGCCAACGCTTGAAATCGTCATTATGGGGGTTTCACAAGCTCTGAATGCGGTTTCTGGCAAATGGGCATACACCTGATAGATTTTCGCCCCACCATCAAACCTTTTGGTTTTGGATGAAATGTGAGTTTTGACTTTCAAGAAATGTGCACTCTGAAAAACTTTGTTTCTGAATGCGGGAAAAGTTAAAGTTTTTATAAGGCCTATATCTAAAGCTCCTAAAGGAGCACATGGCTACCTTTGGGATATATGATATGGAACCACTCACCATCATACATATTTCATTTGGGAGCAGCTAGTGTATTCTCTCTTCAAGATATGCTCTTTTTCACCAACTATGAAACTTAGAGTGCCAAAGCTTGAAATCGTCATTTTGGGATTTCACAAGCTCTGAATGCGGTTTCTGGCAAATGGGCATACACCTGATACATTTTTCGCCCCACCATCAAACCTTTTGGTTTTGGATGAAATGTGAGTTTTGACTTTCAAGAAATGCGCACTCTGAAAAACTTTGTTTCTGAATGCGGGAAAAGTTAAAGTTTTTATAAGGCCTATATCTAAAGCTCCTAAAGGAGCACATGGCTACCTTTGGGATATATTATATGGAACCACTCACCATCATACATATTTCATTTGGGAGCAGCTAGTATATTTTCTCTTCAAGATATGCTCTTTTTCACCAACTATGAAACTTAGAGTGCCAAAGCTTGAAATCGTCATTTTGGGGATTTCACAAGCTCTGAATGCGGTTTTCTGGCAAATGGGCATACACCTGATAGATTTTCGCCCACCATGAAACCTTTTGGTTTTGGATGAAATGTGAGTTTTGACTTTCAAGAAATGCGCACTCTGAAAAACTTGTTTCTGAATGCGGGAAAAGTTAAAGTTGTTATAAGGCCTATATCTAAAGCTCCTAAAGGAGCACATGGCTACCTTTGGGATATATGATATGGAACCACTCACCATCATACATATTTCATTTGGGAGCAGCTAGTGTATTCTCTCTTCAAGATATGCTCTTTTTCACCAACTATGAAACTTAGAGTGCCAAAGCTTGAAATCGTCATTTTGGGGATTTCACAAGCTCTGAATGCGGTTTCTGGCAAATGGGCATACACTGATAGATTTTCGCCCCACCATCAAACTTTTGGTTTTGGATGAAATGTGAGTTTTGACTTTCAAGAAATGCGCACTCTGAAAAACTTTGTTTCTGAATGCGGGAAAAGTTAAAGTTGTTATAAGGCCTATATCTAAAGCTCCTAAAGGAGCACATGGCTACCTTTGGGATATATGATATGGAACCACTCACCATCATACATATTTCATTTGGGAGCAGCTAGTGTATTCTCTCTTCAAGATATGCTCTTTTTCACCAACTATGAAACTTAGAGTGCCAAAGCTTGAAATCGTCATTTGGGGATTTCACAAGCTCTGAATGCGGTTTCTGGCAAATGGGCATACACCTGATAGATTTTCGCCCCACCATCAAACCTTTTGGTTTTTGGATGAAATGTGAGTTTTGACTTTCAAGAAATGCGCACTCTGAAAAACTTTGTTTCTGAATGCGGGAAAAGTTAAAGTTTTTATAAGGCCTATATCTAAAGCTCCTAAAGGAGCACATGGCTACCTTTGGGATATATGATATTGGAACCACTCACCATCATACATATTTCATTTGGGAGCAGCTAGTGTATTCTCTCTTCAAGATATGCTCTTTTTCACCAACTATGAAACTTAGAGTGCCAAAGCTTGAAATCGTCATTTTGGGGATTTCACAAGCTCTGAATGCGGTTTCTGGCAAATGGGCATACATCTGATAGATTTTCGCCCCACCATCAAACCTTTTGGTTTTGGATGAAATGTGAGTTTTGACTTTCAAGAAATGTGCATTCTGATAACTTTGTTTCTGAATGCGGGAAAAGTTAAAGTTTTATAAGGCCTATATCTAAAGCTCCTAAAGGAGCACATGGCTACCTTTGGGATATATGATATGGAACCACTCACCATCATACATATTTCATTTGGGAGCAGCTAGTGTATTCTCTCTTCAAGATATGCTCTTTTTCACCAACTATGAAACTTAGAGTGCCAAAGCTTGAAATCGTCATTTTGGGATTTCACAAGCTCTGAATGCGGTTCTAGTTTTTGTTATTGTTTAACTAGCCACTGTGGTCTGGTGGAAAATTTAGCGGTGAATTTTCCACCAGACCACAGTGGCTAGTTAAACAATAACAAAAACTAGAACCGCATTCAGAGCTTGTGAAATCCCCAAAATGACGATTTCAAGCTTTGGCACTCTAAGTTTCATAGTTGGTGAAAAAGAGCATATCTTGAAGAGAGAATACACTAGCTGCTCCCAAATGAAATATGTATGATGGTGAGTGGTTCCATATCATATATCCCAAAGGTAGCCATGTGCTCCTTTAGGAGCTTTAGATATAGGCCTTATAAAAACTTTAACTTTTCCCGCATTCAGAAACAAAGTTTATCAGAATGCACATTTCTTGAAAGTCAAAACTCACATTTCATCCAAAACCAAAAGGTTTGATGGTGGGGCGAAAATCTATCAGATGTATGCCCATTTGCCAGAAACGCATTCAGAGCTTGTGAAATCCCCAAAATGACGATTTCAAGCTTTGGCACTCTAAGTTTCATAGTTGGTGAAAAAGAGCATATCTTGAAGAGAGAATACACTAGCTGCTCCCAAATGAAATATGTATGATGGTGAGTGGTTCCATATCATATATCCCAAAGGTAGCCATGTGCTCCTTTAGGAGCTTTAGATATAGGCCTTATAAAAACTTTAACTTTTCCCGCATTCAGAAACAAAGTTTTTCAGAGTGCGCATTTCTTGAAAGTCAAAACTCACATTTCATCCAAACCAAAAGGTTTGATGGTGGGGCGAAAATCTATCAGGTGTATGCCCATTTGCCAGAAACCGCATTCAGAGCTTGTGAAATCCCCAAAATGACGATTTCAAGCTTTGGCACTCTAAGTTTCATAGTTGGTGAAAAAGAGCATATCTTGAAGAGAGAATACACTAGCTGCTCCCAAATGAAATATGTATGATGGTGAGTGGTTCCATATCATATATCCCAAAGGTAGCCATGTGCTCCTTTAGGAGCTTTAGATATAGGCCTTATAACAACTTTAACTTTTCCCGCATTCAGAAACAAAGTTTTTCAGAGTGCGCATTTCTTGAAAGTCAAAACTCACATTTCATCCAAAACCAAAAGGTTTGATGGTGGGGCGAAAATCTATCAGGTGTATGCCATTTGCCAGAAACCGCATTCAGAGCTTGTGAAATCCCCAAAATGACGATTTCAAGCTTTGGCACTCTAAGTTTCATAGTTGGTGAAAAAGAGCATATCTTGAAGAGAGAATACACTAGCTGCTCCCAAATGAAATATGTATGATGGTGAGTGGTTCCATATCATATATCCCAAAGGTAGCCATGTGCTCCTTTAGGAGCTTTAGATATAGGCCTTATAACAACTTTAACTTTTCCCGCATTCAGAAACAAAGTTTTTCAGAGTGCGCATTTCTTGAAAGTCAAAACTCACATTTCATCCAAAACCAAAAGGTTTCATGGTGGGGCGAAAATCTATCAGGTGTATGCCCATTTGCCAGAAACCGCATTCAGAGCTTGTGAAATCCCCAAAATGACGATTTCAAGCTTTGGCACTCTAAGTTTCATAGTTGGTGAAAAAGAGCATATCTTGAAGAGAAAATATACTAGCTGCTCCCAAATGAAATATGTATGATGGTGAGTGGTTCCATATAATATATCCCAAAGGTAGCCATGTGCTCCTTTAGGAGCTTTAGATATAGGCCTTATAAAAACTTTAACTTTTCCCGCATTCAGAAACAAAGTTTTTCAGAGTGCGCATTTCTTGAAAGTCAAAACTCACATTTCATCCAAAACCAAAAGGTTTGATGGTGGGGCGAAAATGTATCAGGTGTATGCCCATTTGCCAGAAACCGCATTCAGAGCTTGTGAAATCCCCAAAATGACGATTTCAAGCTTTGGCACTCTAAGTTTCATAGTTGGTGAAAAAGAGCATATCTTGAAGAGAGAATACACTAGCTGCTCCCAAATGAAATATGTATGATGGTGAGTGGTTCCATATCATATATCCCAAAGGTAGCCATGTGCTCCTTTAGGAGCTTTAGATATAGGCCTTATAAAACTTTAACTTTTCCCGCATTCAGAAACAAAGTTTTTCAGAGTGCACATTTCTTGAAAGTCAAAACTCACATTTCATCCCAAAACCAAAAGGTTTGATGGTGGGGCGAAAATCTATCAGGTGTATGCCCATTTGCCAGAAACCGCATTCAGAGCTTGTGAAACCCCCCATAATGACGATTTCAAGCGTTGGCACTCTAAGTTTCATAGTTGGTGAAAAAGAGCATATCTTGAAGAGAGAATACACTAGCTGCTCCCAAATAAAATATGTATGATGGTGAGTGGTTCCATATCATATATCCCAAAGGTAGCCATGTGCTCATTCAGGAGCTTTAGATATAGGCCTTATAACAACTTTAACTTTTCCCGCATTCAGAAACAAAGTTTTTCAGAGTGCGCATTTCTTGAAAGTCAAAACTCACATTTCATCCAAAACCAAAAGGTTTGATGGTGGGGCGAAAATCTATCAGGTGTATGCCCATTTGCCAGAAACCGCATTCAGAGCTTGTGAAATCCCCAAAATGACGATTTCAAGCTTTGGCACTCTAAGTTTCATAGTTGGTGAAAAAGAGCATATCTTGAAGAGAAAATACACTAGCTGCTCCCAAATGAAATATGTATGATGGTGAGTGGTTCCATATCATATATCCCAAAGGTAGCCATGTGCTCCTTTAGGAGCTTTAGATATAGGCCTTATAAAAACTTTAACTTTTCCCGCATTCAGAAACAAAGTTTTTCAGAGTGCGCATTTCTTGAAAGTCAAAACTCACATTTCATCCAAAACCAAAAGGTTTGATGGTGGGGCGAAAATCTATCAGGTGTATGCCCATTTGCCAGAAACCGCATTCAGAGCTTGTGAAATCCCCAAAATGACGATTTCAAGCTTTGGCACTCTAAGTTTCATAGTTGGTGAAAAAGAGCATATCTTGAAGAGAGAATACACTAGCTGCTCCCAAATGAAATATGTATGATGGTGAGTGGTTCCATATCATATATCCCAAAGGTAGCCATGTGCTCCTTTAGGAGCTTTAGATATAGGCCTTATAAAAACTTTAACTTTTCCCGCATTCAGAACAAAGTTTTTCAGAGTGCACATTTCTTGAAAGTCAAAACTCACATTTCATCCAAAACCAAAAGGTTTGATGGTGGGGCGAAAATCTATCAGGTGTATGCCCATTTGCCAGAAACCGCATTCAGAGCTTGTGAAACCCCCATAATGACGATTTCAAGCTTTGGCACTCTAAGTTTCATATTGGTGAAAAAGAGCATATCTTGAAGAGAGAATACACTAGCTGCTCCCAAATGAAATATGTATGATGGTGAGTGGTTCCATATCATATATCCCAAAGGTAGCCATCTGCTCATTCAGGAGCTTTAGATATAGGCCTTATAACAACTTTAACTTTTCCCGCATTCAGAAACAAAGTTTTTCAGAGTGCGCATTTCTTGAAAGTCAAAACTCACATTTCATCCAAAACCAAAAGGTTTGATGGTGGGGCGAAAATCTATCAGGTGTATGCCCATTTGCCAGAAACCGCATTCAGAGCTTGTGAAATCCCCAAAATGACGATTTCAAGCTTTGGCACTCTAAGTTTCATAGTTGGTGAAAAAGAGCATATCTTGAGAGAAAATACACTAGCTGCTCCCAAATGAAATATGTATGATGGTGAGTGGTTCCATATCATATATCCCAAAGGTAGCCATGTGCTCCTTTAGGAGCTTTAGATATAGGCCTTATAAAAACTTTAACTTTTCCGCATTCAGAAACAAAGTTTTCAGAGTGCGCATTTCTTGAAAGTCAAAACTCACATTTCATCCAAAACCAAAAGGTTTGATGGTGGGGCGAAAATCTATCAGGTGTATGCCCATTTGCCAGAAACCGCATTCAGAGCTTGTGAAATCCCCAAAATGACGATTTTAAGCTTTGGCACTCTAAGTTTCATAGTTGGTGAAAAAGAGCATATCTTGAAGAGAGAATACACTAGCTGCTCCCAAATGAAATATGTATGATGGTGAGTGGTTCCATATCATATATCCCAAAGGTAGCCATGTGCTCCTTTAGGAGCTTTAGATATAGGCCTTATAAAAACTTTAACTTTTCCCGCATTCAGAAACAAAGTTTTTCAGAGTGCACATTTCTTGAAAGTCAAAACTCACATTTCATCCAAAACCAAAAGGTTTGATGGTGGGGCGAAATCTATCAGGTGTATGCCCATTTGCCAGAAACCGCATTCAGAGCTTGTGAAACCCCCATAATGACGATTTTCATGCTTTGGCACTCTAAGTTTCATAGTTGGTGAAAAAGAGCATATCTGAAGAGAGAATACACTAGCTGCTCCCAAATGAAATATGTATGATGGTGAGTGGTTCCATATCATATATCCCAAGGTAGCCATGTGCTCATTCAGGAGCTTTAGATATAGGCCTTATAACAACTTTAACTTTTCCCGCATTCAGAAACAAAGTTTTTCAGAGTGCGCATTTCTTGAAAGTCAAAACTCACATTTCATCCAAAACCAAAAGGTTTCATGGTGGGGCGAAAATCTATCAGGTGTATGCCCATTTGCCAGAAACCGCATTCAGAGCTTGTGAAATCCCCAAAATGACGATTTCAAGCTTTGGCACTCTAAGTTTCATAGTTGGTGAAAAAGAGCATATCTTGAAGAGAGAATACACTAGCTGCTCCCAAATGAAATATGTATGATGGTGAGTGGTTCCATATCATATATCCCAAAGGTAGCCATGTGCTCCTTTAGGAGCTTTAGATATAGGCCTTATAACAACTTTAACTTTTCCGCATTCAGAAACAAAGTTTTTCAGAGTGCGCATTTCTTGAAAGTCAAAACTCACATTTCATCCAAAACCAAAAGGTTTGATGGTGGGGCGAAAATCTATCAGGTGTATGCCCATTTGCCAGAAACCGCATTCAGAGCTTGTGAAATCCCCAAAATGACGATTTCAAGCTTTGGCACTCTAAGTTTCATAGTTGGTGAAAAAGAGCATATCTTGAAGAGAGAATACACTAGCTGCTCCCAAATGAAATATGTATGATGGTGAGTGGTTCCATATCATATATCCCAAAGGTAGCCATGTGCTCCTTTAGGAGCTTTAGATATAGGCCTTATAAAAACTTTAACTTTTCCGCATTCAGAAACAAAGTTTTTCAGAGTGCACATTTCTTGAAAGTCAAAACTCACATTTCATCCAAAACAAAAGGTTTGATGGTGGGGCGAAAATCTATCAGGTGTATGCCCATTTGCCAGAAACCGCATTCAGAGCTTGTGAAATCCCCAAAATGACGATTTCAAGCTTTGGCAACTCTAAGTTTCATAGTTGGTGAAAAAGAGCATATCTTGAAGAGAGAATACACTAGCTGCTCCCAAATGAAATATGTATGATGGTGAGTGGTTCCATATCATATATCCCAAAGGTAGCCATGTGCTCCTTTAGGAGCTTTAGATATAGGCCTTATAAAAACTTTAACTTTTCCCGCATTCAGAAACAAAGTTTTCAGAGTGCGCATTTCTAGAAAGTCAAAACTCTCATTTCATCCAAAACCAAAAGGTTTGATGGTGGGGCGAAAATCTATCAGGTGTATGCCCATTTGCCAGAAACCGCATTCAGAGCTTGTGAAATCCCCAAAATGACGATTTCAAGCTTTGGCACTCTAAGTTTCATAGTTGGTGAAAAAGAGCATATCTTGAAGAGAGAATACACTAGCTGCTCCCAAATGAAATATGTATGATGGTGAGTGGTTCCATATCATATATCCCAAAGGTTGCCATGTGCTCCTTTAGGAGCTTTAGATATAGGCCTTATAAAAACTTTAACTTTTCCCGCATTCAGAAACAAAGTTTTTCAGAGTGCGCATTTCTTGAAAGTCAAAACTCACATTTCATCCAAACCAAAAGGTTTGATGGTGGGGCGAAAATCTATCAGGTGTATGCCCATTTGCCAGAAACCGCATTTAGAGATGTGAAATCCCCAAAATGACGATTTCAAGCTTTGGCACTCTAAGTTTCATAGTTGGTGAAAAAGAGCATATCTTGAAGAGAGAATACACTAGCTGCTCCCAAATGAAATATGTATGAAGGTGAGTGGTTCCATATCATATATCCCAAAGGTAGCCATGTGCTCGTTTAGGAGCTTTAGATATAGGCCTTATAAAAACTTTAACTTTTCCGCATTCAGAAACAAAGTTTTTCAGAGTGCGCATTTCTTGAAAGTCAAAACTCACATTTCATCCAAAACCAAAAGGTTTGATGGTGGGGCGAAAATCTATCAGGTGTATGCCCATTTGCCAGAAACCGCATTTAGAGATGTGAAATCCCCAAAATGACGATTTTAAGCTTTGGCACTCTAAGTTTCATAGTTGGTGAAAAAGAGCATATCTTGAAGAGAGAATACACTAGCTGCTCCCAAATGAAATATGTATGAAGGTGAGTGGTTCCATATCATATATCCCAAAGGTAGCCATGTGCTCGTTTAGGAGCTTTAGATATAGGCCTTATAAAAACTTTAACTTTTCCCGCATTCAGAAACAAAGTTTTTCAGAGTGCGCATTTCTTGAAAGTCAAAACTCTCATTTCATCCAAAACCAAAAGGTTTGATGGTGGGGCGAAAATCTATCAGGTGTATGGCCATTGCCAGAAACCCGCATTCAGAGCTTGTGAAATCCCAAAATGACGATTTCAAGCTTTGGCACTCTAAGTTTCATAGTTGGTGAAAAAGAGCATATCTTGAAAAGAGAATACACTAGCTGCTCCCAAATGAAATATGTATGATGGTGAGTGGTTACATATCATATTTCCCAAAGGTAGCCATGTGCTCCTTTAGGAGCTTTAGATATAGGCCTTAAAACAACTTTAACTTTTCCCGCATTCAGAAACAAAGTTTTTCAGAGTGCGCATTTCTTGAAAGTCAAAACTCACATTTCATCCAAAACCAAAAGGTTTGATGGTGGGGCGAAAATCTATCAGGTGTATGCCCATTTGCCAGAAACCGCATTCAGAGCTTGTGAAATCCCCCAAAATGACGATTTCAAGCTTTGGCACTCTAAGTTTCATAGTTGGTGAAAAAGAGCATATCTTGAAGAGAGAATACACTAGCTGCTCCCAAATGAAATATGTATGATGGTGAGTGGTTCCATATCATATATCCCAAAGGTAGCCATGTGCTCCTTTAGGAGCTTTAGATATAGGCCTTATAACAACTTTAACTTTTCCCGCATTCAGAAACAAAGTTTTTCAGAGTGCGCATTTCTTGAAAGTCAAAACTCACATTTCATCCAAAACCAAAAGGTTGATGGTGGGCCGAAAATCTATCAGGTGTATGCCCATTTGCCAGAAACCACATTCAGAGCTTGTGAAATCCCCAAAATGACGATTTCAAGCTTTGGCACTCTAAGTTTCATAGTTGGTGAAAAAGAGCATATCTTGAAGAGAGAATACACTAGCTGCTCCCAAATGAAATATGTATGATGGTGAGTGGTTCCATATCATATATCCCAAAGGTAGCCATTGTGCTCCTTTAGGAGCTTTAGATATAGGCCTTATAACAACTTTAACTTTTCCCGCATTCAGAAACAAAGTTTTTCAGAGTGCGCATTTCTTGAAAGTCAAAACTCACATTTCATCCAAAACCAAAAGGTTTCATGGTGGGGCGAAAATCTATCAGGTGTATGCCCATTTGCCAGAAACCGCATTCAGAGCTTGTGAAATCCCCAAAATGACGATTTCAAGCTTTGGCACTCTAAGTTTCATAGTTGGTGAAAAAGAACATATCTCGAAGAGAGAATACACTAGCTGCTCCCAAATGAAATATGTATGATGGTGAGTGGTTCCATATCATATATCCCAAAGGTAGCCATGTGCTCCTTTAGGAGCTTTAGATATAGGCCTTATAAAAACTTTAACTTTTCCCGCATTCAGAAACAAAGTTTTTCAGAGTGCGCATTTCTTGAAAGTCAAAACTTACATTTAATCCAAAACCAAAAGGTTTGATGGTGGGGCGAAAATCTATCAGGTGTATGCCCATTTGCCTGAAACCGCATTCAGAGCTTGTGAAATCCCCAAAATGACGATTTCAAGCTTTGGCACTCTAAGTTTCATAGTTGGTGAAAAAGAGCATATCTTGAAGAGAGAATACACTAGCTGCTCCCAAATGAAATATGTATGATGGTGAGTGGTTCCATATCATATATCCCAAAGGTACCATGTGCTCCTTTAGGAGCTTTAGATATAGGCCTTATAAAAACTTTAACTTTTCCCGTATTCAGAAACAAAGTTTTTCAGAGTGCGCATTTCTTGAAAGTCAAAAACTCACATTTCATCCAAAACCAAAAGGTTTGATGGTGGGGCGAAAATCTATCAGGTGTATGCCCATTTGCCAGAAACCGCATTCAGAGCTTGTGAAATCCCCAAAAATGACGATTTCAAGCTTTGGCACTCTAAGTTTCATAGTTGGTGAAAAAGAGCATATCTTGAAGAGAGAATACACTAGCTGCTCCCAAATGAAATATGTATGATGGTGAGTGGTTCCATATCATATTTCCCAAAGGTAGCCATGTGCTCATTTAGGAGCTTTAGATATAGGCCTTATAAAAACTTTAACTTTTCCCGCATTCAGAAACAAAGTTTTTCAGAGTGCGCATTTCTTGAAAGTCAAAACTCACATTTCATCCAAAACCAAAAGGTTTGATGGTGGGGCGAAAATCTATCAGGTGTATGCCCATTTGCCAGAAACCGCATTCAGAGCTTGTGAAATCCCCAAAATGACGATTTCAAGCTTTGGCACTCTAAGTTTCATAGTTGGTGAAAAAGAGCATATCTTGAAGAGAGAATACACTAGCTGCTCCCAAATGAAATATGTATGATGGTGAGTGGTTCCATATCATATATCCCAAAGGTAGCCATGTGCTCCTTTAGGAGCTTTAGATATAGGCCTTATAACAACTTTAACTTTTCCCGCATTCAGAAACAAAGTTTTTCAGAGTGCGCATTTCTTGAAAGTCAAAACTCACATTTCATCCAAAACCAAAAGGTTTGATGGTGGGGCGAAAATCTATCAGGTGTATGCCCATTTGCCAGAAACCGCATTCAGAGCTTGTGAAATCCCCAAAATGACGATTTCAAGCTTTGGCACTCTAAGTTTCATAGTTGGTGAAAAAGAGCATATCTTGAAGAGAGAATACACTAGCTGCTCCCAAATGAAATATGTATGATGGTGAGTGGTTCCATATCATATATCCCAAAGGTAGCCATGTGCTCCTTTAGGAGCTTTAGATATAGGCCTTATAACAACTTTAACTTTTCCCGCATTCAGAAACAAAGTTTTTCAGAGTGCGCATTTCTTGAAAGTCAAAACTCACATTTCATCCAAAACCAAAAGGTTTGATGGTGGGGCGAAAATCTATCAGGTGTATGCCCATTTGCCAGAAACCGCATTCAGAGCTTGTGAAATCCCCAAAATGACGATTTCAAGCTTTGGCACTCTAAGTTTCATAGTTGGTGAAAAAGAGCATATCTTGAAGAGAGAATACACTAGCTGCTCCCAAATGAAATATGTATGATGGTGAGTGGTTCCATATCATATATCCCAAAGGTAGCCATGTGCTCCTTTAGGAGCTTTAGATATAGGCCTTATAACAACTTTAACTTTTCCCGCATTCAGAAACAAAGTTTATCAGAGTGCACATTTCTTGAAAGTCAAAACTCACATTTCATCCAAAACCAAAAGGTTTGATGGTGGGGCGAAAATCTATCAGATGTATGCCCATTTGCCAGAAACCGCATTCAGAGCTTGTGAAATCCCCAAAATGACGATTTCAAGCTTTGGCACTCTAAGTTTCATAGTTGGTGAAAAAGAGCATATCTTGAAGAGAGAATACACTAGCTGCTCCCAAATGAAATATGTATGATGGTGAGTGGTTCCATATCATATATCCCAAAGGTAGCCATGTGGTCCATCAGGAGCTTTAGATATAGGCCTTATAAAAACTTTAACTTTTCCCGCATTCAGAAACAAAGTTTTTCAGAGTGCGCATTTCTTGAAAGTCAAAACTCACATTTCATCCAAAACCAAAAGGTTTGATGGTGGGGCGAAAATCTATCAGGTGTATGCCCATTTGCCAGAAACCGCATTCAGAGCTTGTGAAATCCCCAAAATGACGATTTCAAGCTTTGGCACTCTAAGTTTCATAGTTGGTGAAAAAGAGCATATCTTGAAGAGAGAATACACTAGCTGCTCCCAAATGAAATATGTATGATGGTGAGTGGTTCCATATCATATATCCCAAAGGTAGCCATGTGCTCCTTTAGGAGCTTTAGATATAGCCCTTATAACAACTTTAACTTTTCCCGCATTCAGAAACAAAGTTTTTCAGAGTGCGCATTTCTTGAAAGTCAAAACTCACATTTCATCCAAAACCAAAAGGTTTGATGGTGGGGCGAAAATCTATCAGGTGTATGCCCATTTGCCAGAAACCGCATTCAGAGCTTGTGAAATCCCCAAAATGACGATTTCAAGCTTTGGCACTCTAAGTTTCATAGTTGGTGAAAAAGAGCATATCTTGAAGAGAGAATACACTAGCTGCTCCCAAATGAAATATGTATGATGGTGAGTGGTTCCATATCATATATCCCAAAGGTAGCCATGTGCTCCTTTAGGAGCTTTAGATATAGGCCTTATAACAACTTTAACTTTTCCCGCATTCAGAAACAAAGTTTTTCAGAGTGCGCATTTCTTGAAAGTCAAAACTCACATTTCATCCAAAACCAAAAGGTTTGATGGTGGGGCGAAAATCTATCAGGTGTATGCCCATTTGCCAGAAACCGCATTCAGAGCTTGTGAAATCCCCAAAATGACGATTTCAAGCTTTGGCACTCTAAGTTTCATAGTTGGTGAAAAAGAGCATATCTTGAAGAGAGAATACACTAGCTGCTCCCAAATGAAATATGTATGATGGTGAGTGGTTCCATATCATATATCCCAAAGGTAGCCATGTGCTGCTTCAGGAGCTTTAGATATAGGCCTTATAACAACTTTAACTTTTCCCGCATTCAGAAACAAAGTTTTTCAGAGTGCGCATTTCTTGAAAGTCAAAACTCACATTTCATCCAAAACCAGAAGGTTTGATGGTGGGGCGAAAATCTATCAGGTGTATGCCCATTTGCCAGAAACCGCATTCAGAGCTTGTGAAATCCCCAAAATGACGATTTCAAGCTTTGGCACTCTAAGTTTCATAGTTGGTGAAAAAGAGCATATCTTGAAGAGAGAATACACTAGCTGCTCCCAAATGAAATATGTATGATGGTGAGTGGTTCCATATCATATATCCCAAAGGTAGCCATGTGCTGCTTCAGGAGCTTTAGATATAGGCCTTATAACAACTTTAACTTTTCCCGCATTCAGAAACAAAGTTTTTCAGAGTGCGCATTTCTTGAAAGTCAAAACTCACATTTCATCCAAAACCAAAAGGTTTGATGGTGGGGCGAAAATGTATCAGGTGTATGCCCATTTGCCAGAAACCGCATTCAGAGCTTGTGAAATCCCCAAAATGACGATTTCAAGCTTTGGCACTCTAAGTTTCATAGTTGGTGAAAAAGAGCATGTCTTGAAGAGAAAATACACTAGCTGCTCCCAAATGAAATATGTATGATGGTGAGTGGTTCCATATCATATATCCCAAAGGTAGCCATGTGCTCCTTTAGGAGCTTTAGATATAGGCCTTATAAAAACTTTAACTTTTCCCGCATTCAGAAACAAAGTTTTTCAGAGTGCGCATTTCTTGAAAGTCAAAACTCACATTTCATCCAAAACCAAAAGGTTTGATGGTGGGGCGAAAATCTATCAGGTGTATGCCCATTTGCCAGAAACCGCATTCAGAGCTTGTGAAATCCCCAAAATGACGATTTCAAGCTTTGGCACTCTAAGTTTCATAGTTGGTGAAAAAGAGCATATCTTGAAGAGAGAATACACTAGCTGCTCCCAAATGAAATATGTATGATGGTGAGTGGTTCCATATCATATATCCCAAAGGTAGCCATGTGCTCCTTTTGGAGCTTTAGATATAGGCCTTATAAAAACTTTAACTTTTCCCGCATTCAGGAACAAAGTTTTTCAGAGTGCACATTTCTTGAAAGTCAAAACTCACATTTCATCCAAAACCAAAAGGTTTGATGGTGGGGCGAAAATCTATCAGGTGTATGCCCATTTGCCAGAAACCGCATTCAGAGCTTGTGAAATCCCCAAAATGACGATTTCAAGCTTTGGCACTCTAAGTTTCATAGTTGGTGAAAAAGAGCATATCTTGAAGAGAGAATACACTAGCTGCTCCCAAATGAAATATGTATGATGGTGAGTGGTTCCATATCATATATCCCAAAGGTAGCCATGTGCTCCTTTTGGAGCTTTAGATATAGGCCTTATAAAAACTTTAACTTTTCCCGCATTCAGGAACAAAGTTTTTCAGAGTGCACATTTCTTGAAAGTCAAAACTCACATTTCATCCAAAACCAAAAGGTTTGATGGTGGGGCGAAAATCTATCAGGTGTATGCCCATTTGCCAGAAACCGCATTCAGAGCTTGTGAAATCCCCAAAATGACGATTTCAAGCTTTGGCACTCTAAGTTTCATAGTTGGTGAAAAAGAGCATATCTTGAAGAGAGAATACACTAGCTGCTCCCAAATGAAATATGTATGATGGTGAGTGGTTCCATATCATATATCCCAAAGGTAGCCATGTGCTCCTTTAGGAGCTTTAGATATAGGCCTTATAACAACTTTAACTTTTCCCGCATTCAGAAAAAAGTTTTTCAGAGTGTGCATTTCTTGAAAGTCAAAACTCACATTTCATCCAAGACCAAAAGGTTTGATGGTGGGGCGAAAATCTATCAGGTGTATGCCCATTTGCCAGAAACCGCATTCAGAGCTTGTGAAATCCCCAAAATGACGATTTCAAGCTTTGGCACTCTAAGTTTCATAGTTGGTGAAAAAGAGCATATCTTGAAGAGAGAATACACTAGCTGCTCCCAAATGAAATATGTATGATGGTGAGTGGTTCCATATCATATATCCCAAAGGTAGCCATGTGCTCCTTTAGGAGCTTTAGATATAGGCCTTATAACAACTTTAACTTTTCCCGCATTCAGAAACAAAGTTTTTCAGAGTGCGCATTTCTTGAAAGTCAAAACTCACATTTCATCCAAAACCAAAAGGTTTCATGGTGGGGCGAAAATCTATCAGGTGTATGCCCATTTGCCAGAAACCGCATTCAGAGCTTGTGAAATCCCCAAAATGACGATTTCAAGCTTTGGCACTCTAAGTTTCATAGTTGGTGAAAAAGAGCATATCTTGAAGAGAAAATACACTAGCTGCTCCCAAATGAAATATGTATGATGGTGAGTGGTTCCATATCATATATCCCAAAGGTAGCCATGTGCTCCTTTAGGAGCTTTAGATATAGGCCTTATAAAAACTTTAACTTTTCCCGCATTCAGAAACAAAGTTTTTCAGAGTGCGCATTTCTTGAAAGTCAAAACTCACATTTCATCCAAAACCAAAAGGTTTGATGGTGGGGCGAAAATGTATCAGGTGTATGCCCATTTGCCAGAAACCGCATTCAGAGCTTGTGAAATCCCCAAAATGACGATTTCAAGCTTTGGCACTCTAAGTTTCATAGTTGGTGAAAAAGAGCATATCTTGAAGAGAGAATACACTAGCTGCTCCCAAATGAAATATGTATGATGGTGAGTGGTTCCATATCATATATCCCAAAGGTAGCCATGTGCTCCTTTAGGAGCTTTAGATATAGGCCTTATAAAAACTTTAACTTTTCCCGCATTCAGAAACAAAGTTTTTCAGAGTGCACATTTCTTGAAAGTCAAAACTCACATTTCATCCAAAACCAAAAGGTTTGATGGTGGGGCGAAAATCTATCAGGTGTATGCGCATTTGCCAGAAACCGCATTCAGAGCTTGTGAAACCCCCATAATGACGATTTCAAGCTTTGGCACTCTAAGTTTCATAGTTGGTGAAAAAGAGCATATCTTGAAGAGAGAATACACTAGCTGCTCCCAAATGAAATATGTATGATGGTGAGTGGTTCCATATCATATATCCCAAAGGTAGCCATGTGCTCCTTTAGGAGCTTTAGATATAGGCCTTATAACAACTTTAACTTTTCCCGCATTCAGAAACAAAGTTTTTCAGAGTGCGCATTTCTTGAAAGTCAAAACTCACATTTCATCCAAAACCAAAAGGTTTGATGGTGGGGCGAAAATCTATCAGGTGTATGCCCATTTGCCAGAAACCGCATTCAGAGCTTGTGAAATCCCCAAAATGACGATTTCAAGCTTTGGCACTCTAAGTTTCATAGTTGGTGAAAAAGAGCATATCTTGAAGAGAGAATACACTTGCTGCTCCCAAATGAAATATGTATGATGGTGAGTGGTTCCATATCATATATCCCAAAGGTAGCCATGTGCTGCTTCAGGAGCTTTAGATATAGGCCTTATAACAACTTTAACTTTTCCCGCATTCAGAAACAAAGTTTTTCAGAGTGCGCATTTCTTGAAAGTCAAAACTCACATTTCATCCAAAACCAGAAGGTTTGATGGTGGGGCGAAAATGTATCAGGTCTATGCCCATTTGCCAGAAACCGCATTCAGAGCTTGTGAAATCCCCAAAATGACGATTTCAAGCTTTGGCACTCTAAGTTTCATAGTTGGTGAAAAAGAGCATATCTTGAAGAGAGAATACACTAGCTGCTCCCAAATGAAATATGTATGATGGTGAGTGGTTCCATATCATATATCCCAAAGGTAGCCATGTGCTGCTTCAGGAGCTTTAGATATAGGCCTTATAACAACTTTAACTTTTCCCGCATTCAGAAACAAAGTTTTTCAGAGTGCGCATTTCTTGAAAGTCAAAACTCACATTTCATCCAAAACCAGAAGGTTTGATGGTGGGGCGAAAATGTATCAGGTGTATGCCCATTTGCCAGAAACCGCATTCAGAGCTTGTGAAATCCCCAAAATGACGATTTCAAGCTTTGGCACTCTAAGTTTCATAGTTGGTGAAAAAGAGCATATCTTGAAGAGAAAATACACTAGCTGCTCCCAAATGAAATATGTATGATGGTGAGTGGTTCCATATCATATATCCCAAAGGTAGCCATGTGCTCCTTTAGGAGCTTTAGATATAGGCCTTATAAAAACTTTAACTTTTCCCGCATTCAGAAACAAAGTTTTTCAGAGTGCGCATTTCTTGAAAGTCAAAACTCACATTTCATCCAAAACCAAAAGGTTTGATGGTGGGACGAAAATCTATCAGGTGTATGCCCATTTGCCAGAAACCGCATTCAGAGCTTGTGAAATCCCCAAAATGACGATTTCAAGCTTTGGCACTCTAAGTTTCATAGTTGGTGAAAAAGAGCATATCTTGAAGAGAGAATACACTAGCTGCTCCCAAATGAAATATGTATGATGGTGAGTGGTTCCATATCATATATCCCAAAGGTAGCCATGTGCTCCTTTAGGAGCTTTAGATATAGGCCTTATAACAACTTTAACTTTTCCCGCATTCAGAAACAAAGTTTTTCAGAGTGCGCATTTCTTGAAAGTCAAAACTCACATTTCATCCAAAACCAAAAGGTTTGATGGTGGGACGAAAATCTATCAGGTGTATGCCCATTTGCCAGAAACCGCATTCAGAGCTTGTGAAATCCCCAAAATGACGATTTCAAGCTTTGGCACTCTAAGTTTCATAGTTGGTGAAAAAGAGCATATCTTGAAGAGAGAATACACTAGCTGCTCCCAAATGAAATATGTATGATGGTGAGTGGTTCCATATCATATATCCCAAAGGTAGCCATGTGCTCCTTTAGGAGCTTTAGATATAGGCCTTATAACAACTTTAACTTTTCCCGCATTCAGAAACAAAGTTTTTCAGAGTGCGCATTTCTTGAAAGTCAAAACTCACATTTCATCCAAAACCAAAAGGTTTGATGGTGGGGTGAAAATCTATCAGGTGTATGCCCATTTGCCAGAAACCGCATTCAGAGCTTGTGAAATCCCCAAAATGACGATTTCAAGCTTTGGCACTCTAAGTTTCATAGTTGGTGAAAAAGAGCATATCTTGAAGAGAGAATACACTAGCTGCTCCCAAATGAAATATGTATGATGGTGAGTGGTTCCATATCATATATCCCAAAGGTAGCCATGTGCTCCTTTAGGAGCTTTAGATATAGGCCTTATAACAACTTTAACTTTTCCCGCATTCAGAAACAAAGTTTTTCAGAGTGCGCATTTCTTGAAAGTCAAAACTCACATTTCATCCAAAACCAGAAGGTTTGATGGTGGGGCGAAAATCTATCAGGTGTATGCCCATTTGCCAGAAACCGCATTCAGAGCTTGTGAAATCCCCAAAATGACGATTTCAAGCTTTGGCACTCTAAGTTTCATAGTTGGTGAAAAAGAGCATATCTTGAAGAGAGAATACACTAGCTGCTCCCAAATGAAATATGTATGATGGTGAGTGGTTCCATATCATATATTCCAAAGGTAGCCATGTGCTCCTTTAGGAGCTTTAGATATAGGCCTTATAACAACTTTAACTTTTCCCGCATTCAGAAACAAAGTTTTTCAGAGTGCGCATTTCTTGAAAGTCAAAACTCACATTTCATCCAAAACCAAAAGGTTTGATGGTGGGGCGAAAATCTATCAGGTGTATGCCCATTTGCCAGAAACCGCATTCAGAGCTTGTGAAATCCCCAAAATGACGATTTCAAGCTTTGGCACTCTAAGTTTCATAGTTGGTGAAAAAGAGCATATCTTGAAGAGAGAATACACTAGCTGCTCCCAAATGAAATATGTATGATGGTGAGTGGTTCCATATCATATATCCCAAAGGTAGCCATGTGCTCCTTTAGGAGCTTTAGATATAGGCCTTATAACAACTTTAACTTTTCCCGCATTCAGAAACAAAGTTTTTCAGAGTGCGCATTTCTTGAAAGTCAAAACTCACATTTCATCCAAAACCAGAAGGTTTGATGGTGGGGCGAAAATCTATCAGGTGTATGCCCATTTGCCAGAAACCGCATTCAGAGCTTGTGAAATCCCCAAAATGACGATTTCAAGCTTTGGCACTCTAAGTTTCATAGTTGGTGAAAAAGAGCATATCTTGAAGAGAGAATACACTAGCTGCTCCCAAATGAAATATGTATGATGGTGAGTGGTTCCATATCATATATCCCAAAGGTAGCCATGTGCTCCTTTAGGAGCTTTGGATATAGGCCTTATAAAAACTTTAACTTTTCCCGCATTCAGAAACAAAGTTTTTCAGAGTGCGCATTTCTTGAAAGTCAAAACTCACATTTCATCCAAAACCAAAAGGTTTGATGGTGGGGCAAAAATCTATCAGGTGTATGCCCATTTGCCAGAAACCGCATTCAGAGCTTGTGAAATCCCCAAAATGACGATTTCAAGCTTTGGCACTCTAAGTTTCATAGTTGGTGAAAAAGAGCATATCTTGAAGAGAGACTACACTAGCTGCTCCCAAATGAAATATGTATGATGGTGAGTGGTTCCATATCATATATCCCAAAGGTAGCCATGTGCTCCTTTCGGAGCTTTAGATATAGGCCTTATAACAACTTTAACTTTTCCCGCATTCAGAAACAAAGTTTTTCAGAGTGCGCATTTCTTGAAAGTCAAAACTCACATTTCATCCAAAACCAAAAGGTTTGATGGTGGGGCGAAAATCTATCAGGTGTATGCCCATTTGCCAGAAACCGCATTCAGAGCTTGTGAAATCCCCAAAATGACGATTTCAAGCTTTGGCACTCTAAGTTTCATAGTTGGTGAAAAAGAGCATATCTTGAAGAGAGACTACACTAGCTGCTCCCAAATGAAATATGTATGATGGTGAGTGGTTCCATATCATATATCCCAAAGGTAGCCATGTGCTCCTTTCGGAGCTTTAGATAGAGGCCTTATAACAACTTTAACTTTTCCCGCATTCAGAAACAAAGTTTTTCAGAGTGCGCATTTCTTGAAAGTCAAAACTCACATTTCATCCAAAACCAAAAGGTTTGATGGTGGGGCAAAAATCTATCAGGTGTATGCCCATTTGCCAGAAACCGCATTCAGAGCTTGTGAAATCCCCAAAATGACGATTTCAAGCTTTGGCACTCTAAGTTTCATAGTTGGTGAAAAAGAGCATATCTTGAAGAGAGACTACACTAGCTGCTCCCAAATGAAATATGTATGATGGTGAGTGGTTCCATATCATATATCCCAAAGGTAGCCATGTGCTCCTTTCGGAGCTTTAGATATAGGCCTTATAACAACTTTAACTTTTCCCGCATTCAGAAACAAAGTTTTTCAGAGTGCGCATTTCTTGAAAGTCAAAACTCACATTTCATCCAAAACCAGAAGGTTTGATGGTGGGGCGAAAATCTATCAGGTGTATGCCCATTTGCCAGAAACCGCATTCAGAGCTTGTGAAATCCCCAAAATGACGATTTCAAGCTTTGGCACTCTAAGTTTCATAGTTGGTGAAAAAGAGCATATCTTGAAGAGAGAATACACTAGCTGCTCCCAAATGAAATCTGTATGATGGTGAGTGGTTCCATATCATATATCCCAAAGGTAGCCATGTGCTCCTTTAGGAGCTTTAGATATAGGCCTTATAACAACTTTAACTTTTCCCGCATTCAGAAACAAAGTTTTTCAGAGTGCGCATTTCTTGAAAGTCAAAACTCACATTTCATCCAAAACCAAAAGGTTTGATGGTGGGGCGAAAATCTATCAGGTGTATGCCCATTTGCCAGAAACCGCATTCAGAGCTTGTGAAATCCCCAAAATGACGATTTCAAGCTTTGGCACTCTAAGTTTCATAGTTGGTGAAAAAGAGCATATCTTGAAGAGAGAATACACTAGCTGCTCCCAAATGAAATATGTATGATGGTGAGTGGTTCCATATCATATATCCCAAAGGTAGCCATGTGCTCCTTTAGGAGCTTTAGATATAGGCCTTATAAAAACTTTAACTTTACCCGCATTCAGAAACAAAGTTTTTCAGAGTGCGCATTTCTTGAAAGTCAAAACTCACATTTCATCCAAAACCAAAAGGTTTGATGGTGGGGCGAAAATCTATCAGGTGTATGCCCATTTGCCAGAAACCGCATTCAGAGCTTGTGAAATCCCCAAAATGACGATTTCAAGCTTTGGCACTCTAAGTTTCATAGTTGGTGAAAAAGAGCATATCTCTAAGAGAGAATACACTAGCTGCACCCAAATGAAATATGTTTGATGGTGAGTGGTTCCATATCATATATCCCAAAGGTAGCCATGTGCTCCTTTAGGAGCTTTAGATATAGGCCTTATAAAAACTTTAACTTTTCCCGCATTCAGAAACAAAGTTTTTCAGAGTGCGCATTTCTTGAAAGTCAAAACTCACATTTCATCCAAAACCAAAAGGTTTGATGGTGGGGCGAAAATCTATCAGGTGTATGCCCATTTGCCAGAAACCGCATTCAGAGCTTGTGAAATCCCCAAAATGACGATTTCAAGCTTTGGCACTCTAAGTTTCATAGTTGGTGAAAAAGAGCATATCTTGAAGAGAGAATACACTAGCTGCTCCCAAATGAAATATGTATGATGGTGAGTGGTTCCATATCATATATCCCAAAGGTAGCCATGTGCTCCTTTAGGAGCTTTAGATATAGGCCTTATAAAAACTTTAACTTTACCCGCATTCAGAAACAAAGTTTTTCAGAGTGCGCATTTCTTGAAAGTCAAAACTCACATTTCATCCAAAACCAAAAGGTTTGATGGTGGGGCGAAAATCTATCAGGTGTATGCCCATTTGCCAGAAACCGCATTCAGAGCTTGTGAAATCCCCAAAATGACGATTTCAAGCTTTGGCACTCTAAGTTTCATAGTTGGTGAAAAAGAGCATATCTTGAAGAGAGAATACACTAGCTGCTCCCAAATGAAATATGTATGATGGTGAGTGGTTCCATATCATATATCCCAAAGGTAGCCATGTGCTCCTTTAGGAGCTTTAGATATAGGTCTTATAACAACTTTAACTTTTCCCGCATTCAGAAACAAAGTTTTTCAGAGTGCGCATTTCTTGAAAGTCAAAACTCACATTTCATCCAAAACCAAAAGGTTTGATGGTGGGGCGAAAATCTATCAGGTGTATGCCCATTTGCCAGAAACCGCATTCAGAGCTTGTGAAATCCCCAAAATGACGATTTCAAGCTTTGGCACTCTAAGTTTCATAGTTGGTGAAAAAGAGCATATCTTGAAGAGAGAATACACTAGCTGCTCCCAAATGAAATATGTATGATGGTGAGTGGTTCCATATCATATATCCCAAAGGTAGCCATGTGCTCCTTTAGGAGCTTTAGATATAGGCCTTATAACAACTTTAACTTTTCCCGCATTCAGAAACAAAGTTTTTCAGAGTGCGCATTTCTTGAAAGTCAAAACTCACATTTCATCCAAAACCAGAAGGTTTGATGGTGGGGCGAAAATCTATCAGGTGTATGCCCATTTGCCAGAAACCGCATTCAGAGCTTGTGAAATCCCCAAAATGACGATTTCAAGCTTTGGCACTCTAAGTTTCATAGTTGGTGAAAAAGAGCATATCTTGAAGAGAGAATACACTAGCTGCTCCCAAATGAAATATGTATGATGGTGAGTGGTTCCATATCATATATCCCTAAGGTAGCCATGTGCTCCTTTAGGAGCTTTAGATATAGGCCTTATAAAAAGTAACTTTTCCCGCATTCAGAAACAAAGTTTTTGAGAGTGCGCATTTCTTGAAAGTCAAAACTCACATTTCATCCAAAACCAAAAGGTTTGATGGTGGGGCAAAAATCTATCAGGTGTATGCCCATTTGCCAGAAACCGCATTCAGAGCTTGTGAAATCCCCAAAATGACGATTTCAAGCTTTGGCACTCTAAGTTTCATAGTTGGTGAAAAAGAGCATATCTTGAAGAGAGACTACACTAGCTGCTCCCAAATGAAATATGTATGATGGTGAGTGGTTCCATATCATATATCCCAAAGGTAGCCATGTGCTCCTTTAGGAGCTTTAGATATAGGCCTTATAACAACTTTAACTTTTCCCGCATTCAGAAACAAAGTTTTTCAGAGTGCGCATTTCTTGAAAGTCAAAACTCACATTTCATCCAAAACCAGAAGGTTTGATGGTGGGGCGAAAATCTATCAGGTGTATGCCCATTTGCCAGAAACCGCATTCAGAGCTTGTGAAATCCCCAAAATGACGATTTCAAGCTTTGGCACTCTAAGTTTCATAGTTGGTGAAAAAGAGCATATCTTGAAGAGAGAATACACTAGCTGCTCCCAAATGAAATATGTATGATGGTGAGTGGTTCCATATCATAAATCCCAAAGGTAGCCATGTGCTCCTTTAGGAGCTTTAGATATAGGCCTTATAAAAACTTTAACTTTTCCCGCATTCAGAAACAAAGTTTTTCAGAGTGCGCATTTCTTGAAAGTCAAAACTCACATTTCATCCAAAACCAAAAGGTTTGATGGTGGGGCAAAAATCTATCAGGTGTATGCCCATTTGCCAGAAACCGCATTCAGAGCTTGTGAAATCCCCAAAATGACGATTTCAAGCTTTGGCACTCTAAGTTTCATAGTTGGTGAAAAAGAGCATATCTTGAAGAGAGAATACACTAGCTGCTCCGAAATGAAATATGTATGATGGTGAGTGGTTCCATATCATATATCCCAAAGGTAGCCATGTGCTCCTTTAGGAGCTTTAGATATAGGCCTTATAAAAACTTTAACTTTACCCGCATTCAGAAACAAAGTTTTTCAGAGTGCGCATTTCTTGAAAGTCAAAACTCACATTTCATCCAAAACCAAAAGGTTTGATGGTGGGGCGAAAATCTATCAGGTGTATGCCCATTTGCCAGAAACCGCATTCAGAGCTTGTGAAATCCCCAAAATGACGATTTCAAGCTTTGGCACTCTAAGTTTCATAGTTGGTGAAAAAGAGCATTTCTCTAAGAGAGAATACAATAGCTGCTCCCAAATGAAATATGTTTGATGGTGAGTGGTTCCATATCATATATCCCAAAGGTAGCCATGTGCTCCTTTAGGAGCTTTAGATATAGGCCTTATAAAAACTTTAACTTTTCCCGCATTCAGAAACAAAGTTTTTCAGAGTGCGCATTTCTTGAAAGTCAAAACTCACATTTCATCCGAAACCAAAAGGTTTGATGGTGGGGCGAAAATCTATCAGGTGTATGCCCATTTGCCAGAAACCGCATTCAGAGCTTGTGAAATCCCCAAAATGACGATTTCAAGCTTTGGCACTCTAAGTTTCATAGTTGGTGAAAAAGAGCATATCTTGAAGAGAGAATACACTAGCTGCTCCCAAATGACAGATGTATGATGGTGAGTGGTTCCATATCATATATCCCAAAGGTAGCCATGTGCTCCTTTAGGAGCTTTAGATATAGGCCTTATAAAAACTTTAACTTTTCCCGCATTCAGAAACAAAGTTTTTCAGAGTGCGCATTTCTTGAAAGTCAAAACTCACATTTCATCCAAAACCAAAAGGTTTGATGGTGGGGCGAAAATCTATCAGGTATATGCCCATTTGCAACAAACCGCATTCAGAGCTTGTGAAATCCCCAAAATGACGATTTCAAGCTTTGGCACTCTAAGTTTCATAGATGGTGAAAAAGAGCATAACTTGAAGAGAGAATACACTAGCTGCTTCCAAATGAAATATGTATGATGGAGAGAGGTTCCATATCATATATCCCAAAGGTAGCCATGTGCTCCTTTAGGAGCTTTAGATATAGGCCTTATAAAAACTTTAACTTTTCCCGCATTCAGAAACAAAGTTTTTCAGAGTGCGCATTTCTTGAAAGTCAAAACTCACATTTCATCCAAAACCAAAAGGTTTGATGGTGGGGCGAAAATCTATCAGGTGTATGCCCATTTGCCAGAAACCGCATTCAGAGCTTGTGAAATCCCCAAAATGACGATTTCAAGCTTTGGCACTCTAAGTTTCATAGTTGGTGAAAAAGAGCATATCTTGAAGAGAGAATACACTAGCTGCTCCCAAATGAAATATGTATGATGGTGAGTGGTTCCATATCATATATCCCAAAGGTAGCCATGTGCTCCTTTAGGAGCTTTAGATATAGGCCTTATAAAAACTTTAACTTTTCCCGCATTCAGAAACAAAGTTTTTCAGAGTGCGCATTTCTTGAAAGTCAAAATTCAAATTTCATCCAAAACCAAAAGGTTTGATGGTGGGGCGAAAATCTATCAGGTGTATGCCCATTTGCCAGAAACCGCATTCAGAGCTTGTGAAATCCCCAAAATGACGATTTCAAGCTTTGGCGCTCTAAGTTTCATAGTTGGTGAAAAAGAGCATATCTTGAAGAGAGAATACACTAGCTGCTCCCAAATGAAATATGTATGATGGTGAGTGGTTCCATATCATATATGCCAAAGGTAGCCATGTGCTCCTTTAGGAGGTTTAGATATAGGCCTTATAAAAACTTTAACTTTTCCCGCATTCAGAAACAAAGTTTTTCAGAGTGCGCATTTCTTGAAAGTCAAAACTCACATTTCATCCAAAACCAAAAGGTTTGATGGTGGGGCGAAAATCTATCAGGTGTATGCCCATTTGCCAGAAATCGCATTCAGAGCATGTGAAATCCCCAAAATGACGATTTAAAGCTTTGGCACTCTAAGTTTCATAGTTGGTGAAAAAGAGCATATCTTGAAGAGAGAATACACTAGCTGCTTCCAAATGAAATATGTATGATGGTGAGTGGTTCCATATCATATATCCCAAAGGTAGCCATGTGCTCCTTTAGGAGCTTCAGATATAGGCCTTATAAAAACTTTAACTTTTCCCGCATTCAGAAACAAAGTTTTTCAGAGTGCGCATTTCTTGAAAGTCAAAACTCACATTTCATCCAAAACCAAAAGGTTTGATGGTGGGCCGATACTCTATCAGGTGTATGCCCATTTGCCAGAAATCGCATTCAGAGCTTGTGAAATCCCCAAAATGACGATTTCAAGCTTTGGCACTCTAAGTTTCATAGTTGGTGAAAAAGAGCATATCTTGAAGAGAGAATACACTAGCTGCTTCCAAATGAAATATGTATGATGGTGAGTGGTTCCATATCATATATACCAAAGGTAGCCATGTGCTCCTTTAGGAGCTTTAGATATAGGCCTTATAAAAACTTTAACTTTTCCCACATTCAGAAACAAAGTTTTTCAGAGTGCGCATTTCTTGAAAGTCAAAACTCACATTTCATCCAAAACCAAAAGGTTTCATGGTGGGGCGAAAATCTATCAGGTGTATGCCCATTTGCCAGAAACCGCATTCAGAGCTTGTGAAATCCCCAAAATGACGATTTCAAGCTTTGGCTCTCTAAGTTTCATAGTTGGTGAAAAAGAGCATATCTTGAAGAGAGAATACACTAGCTGCTTCCAAATGAAATATGTATGATGGTGAGAGGTTCCATATCATATATCCCAAAGGTAGCCACGTGCTCCTTTAGGAGCTTTAGATATAGGCCTTATAAAAACTTTAACTTTTCCCACATACAGAAACAAAGTTTTTCAGAGTGCGCATTTCTTGAAAGTAAAACTCACATTTCATCCAAAACCAAAAGGTTTCATGGTGGGGCGAAAATCTATCAGGTGTATGCCCATTTGCCAGAAACCGCATTCAGAGCTTGTGAAATCCCCAAAATTACGATTTCAAGCTTTGGCGCTCTAAGTTTCATAGTTGGTGAAAAAGAGCATATCTTGAAGAGAGAATACACTAGCTGCTGCCAAATGAAATATGTATGATGGTGAGAGGTTCCATATCATATTTCCAAAAGGTAGCCATGTGCTCCTTTAGGAGCTTTAGATATAGGCCTTATAAAAACTTTAACTTTTCCCGCATTCAGAAACAAAGTTTTTCAGAGTGCGCATTTCTTGAAAGTCAAAACTCACATTTCATCCAAAACCAAAAGGTTTGATGGTGGGGCGAAAATCTATCAGGTGTATGCCCATTTGCCAGAAACCGCATTCAGAGCTTGTGAAATCCCCAAAATGACGATTTCAAGCTTTGGCACTCTAAGTTTCATAGTTGGTGAAAAAGAGCATATCTTGAAGAGAGAATACACTAGCTGCTCCCAAATGAAATATGTATGATGGTGAGTGGTTCCATATCATATATCCCAAAGGTAGCCATGTGCTCCTTTAGGAGCTTTAGATATAGGCCTTATAAAAACTTTAACTTTTCCCGCATTCAGAAACAAAGTTTTTCAGAGTGCGCATTTCTTGAAAGTCAAAACTCACATTTCATCCAAAACCAAAAGGTTTGATGGTGGGGCGAAAATCTATCAGGTGTATGCCCATTTGCCAGAAACCGCATTCAGAGCTTGTGAAATCCCCAAAATGACGATTTCAAGCTTTGGCGCTCTAAGTTTCATAGTTGGTGAAAAAGAGCATATCTTGAAGAGAGAATACACTAGCTGCTCCCAAATGAAATATGTATGATGGTGAGTGGTTCCATATCATATATCCCAAAGGTAGCCATGTGCTCCTTTAGGAGCTTCAGATATAGGCCTTATAAAAACTTTAACTTTTCCCGCATTCAGAAACAAAGTTTTTCAGAGTGCGCATTTCTTGAAAGTCAAAACTCACATTTCATCCAAAACCAAAAGGTTTGATGGTGGGGCGAAAATCTATCAGGTGTATGCCCATTTGCCAGAAACCGCATTCAGAGCATGTGAAATCCCCAAAATGACGATTTCAAGCTTTGGCGCTCTAAGTTTCATAGTTGGTGAAAAAGAGCATATCTTGAAGAGAGAATACACTAGCTGCTTCCAAATGAAATATGTATGATGGTGAGTGGTTCCATATCATATATCCCAAAGGTAGCCATGTGCTCCTTTAGGAGCTTTAGATATTGGCCTTATAAAAACTTTAACTTTTCCCGCATTCAGAAACAAAGTTTTTCAGAGTGCGCATTTCTTGAAAGTCAAAACTCACATTTCATCCAAAACCAAAAGGTTTGATGGTGGGGCGAAAATCTATCAGGTGTATGCCCATTTGCCAGAAAGCGCATTCAGAGCTTGTGAAATCCCCAAAATGACGATTTCAAGCTTTGGCACTCTAAGTTTCATAGTTGGTGAAAAAGAGCATATCTTGAAGAGAGAATAGACTAGCTGCTTCCAAATGAAATATGTATGATGGTGAGTGGTTCCATATCATATATCCTAAAGGTAGCCATGTGCTCCTTTAGGAGCTGTAGATATAGGCCTTATAAAAACTTTAACTTTTCCCGCATTCAGAAACAAAGTTTTCCAGAGTGTGCATTTCTTGAAAGTCAAAACACACATTTCATCCAAAACCAAAAGGTTTGATGCTGGGGCGAAAATCTATCAGGTGTAAGCCCATTTGCCAGAAACCGCATTCAGAGCTTGTGAAATCCCCAAAATGACGATTTCAAGCTTTGGCGCTCTAAGTTTCATAGTTGGTGAAAAAGAGCATATCTTGAAGAGAGAATACACTAGCTGCTGCCAAATGAAATATGTATGATGGTGAGAGGTTCCATATCATATTTCCAAAAGGTAGCCATGTGCTCCTTTAGGAGCTTTAGATATAGGCCTTATAAAAACTTTAACTTTTCCCGCATTCAGAAACAAAGTTTTTCAGAGTGCGCATTTCTTGAAAGTCAAAACTCACATTTCATCCAAAACCAAAAGGTTTGATGGTGGGGCGACAATCTATCAGGTGTATGCCCATTTGCCAGAAACCGCATTCAGAGCTTGTGAAATCCCCAAAATGACGATTTCAAGCTTTGGCACTCTAAGTTTCATAGTTGGTGAAAAAGAGCATATCTTGAAGAGAGAATACACTAGCTGCTCCCAAATGAAATATGTATGATGGTGAGTGGTTCCATATCATATATCCCAAAGGTAGCCATGTGCTCCTTTAGGAGCTTTAGATATAGGCCTTATAAAAACTTTAACTTTTCCCGCATTCAGAAACAAAGTTTTTCAGAGTGCGCATTTCTTGAAAGTCAAAACTCACATTTCATCCAAAACCAAAAGGTTTGATGGTGGGGCGAAAATCTATCAGGTGTATGCCCATTTGCCAGAAACCGCATTCAGAGCTTGTGAAATCCCCAAAATGACGATTTCAAGCTTTGGCGCTCTAAGTTTCATAGTTGGTGAAAAAGAGCATATCTTGAAGAGAGAATACACTAGCTGCTCCCAAATGAAATATGTATGATGGTGAGTGGTTCCATATCATATATCCCAAAGGTAGCCCTGTGCTCCTTTAGGAGCTTCAGATATAGGCCTTATAAAAACTTTAACTTTTCCCGCATTCAGAAACAAAGTTTTTCAGAGTGCGCATTTCTTGAAAGTCAAAACTCACATTTCATCCAAAACCAAAAGGTTTGATGGTGGGGCGAAAATCTATCAGGTGTATGCCCATTTGCCAGAAACCGCATTCAGAGCATGTGAAATCCCCAAAATGACGATTTCAAGCTTTGGCGCTCTAAGTTTCATAGTTGGTGAAAAAGAGCATATCTTGAAGAGAGAATACACTAGCTGCTTCCAAATGAAATATGTATGATGGTGAGTGGTTCCATATCATATATCCCAAAGGTAGCCATGTGCTCCTTTAGGAGCTTTAGATATTGGCCTTATAAAAACTTTAACTTTTCCCGCATTCAGAAACAAAGTTTTTCAGAGTGCGCATTTCTTGAAAGTCAAAACTCACATTTCATCCAAAACCAAAAGGTTTGATGGTGGGGCGAAAATCTATCAGGTGTATGCCCATTTGCCAGAAAGCGCATTCAGAGCTTGTGAAATCCCCAAAATGACGATTTCAAGCTTTGGCACTCTAAGTTTCATAGTTGGTGAAAAAGAGCATATCTTGAAGAGAGAATAGACTAGCTGCTTCCAAATGAAATATGTATGATGGTGAGTGGTTCCATATCATATATCCTAAAGGTAGCCATGTGCTCCTTTAGGAGCTGTAGATATAGGCCTTATAAAAACTTTAACTTTTCCCGCATTCAGAAACAAAGTTTTCCAGAGTGTGCATTTCTTGAAAGTCAAAACACACATTTCATCCAAAACCAAAAGGTTTGATGCTGGGGCGAAAATCTATCAGGTGTATGCCCATTTGCCAGAAACCGCATTCAGAGCTTGTGAAATCCCCAAAATGACGATTTCAAGCTTTGGCGCTCTAAGTTTCATAGTTGGTGAAAAAGAGCATATCTTGAAGAGAGAATACACTAGCTGCTCCCAAATGAAATATGTATGATGGTGAGTGGTTCCATATCATATATCCCAAAGGTAGCCATGTGCTCCTTTAGGAGCTTCAGATATAGGCCTTATAAAAACTTTAACTTTTCCCGCATTCAGAAACAAAGTTTTTCAGAGTGCGCATTTCTTGAAAGTCAAAACTCACATTTCATCCAAAACCAAAAGGTTTGATGGTGGGGCGAAAATCTATCAGGTGTATGCCCATTTGCCAGAAACCGCATTCAGAGCATGTGAAATCCCCAAAATGACGATTTCAAGCTTTGGCGCTCTAAGTTTCATAGTTGGTGAAAAAGAGCATATCTTGAAGAGAGAATACACTAGCTGCTTCCAAATGAAATATGTATGATGGTGAGTGGTTCCATATCATATATCCCAAAGGTAGCCATGTGCTCCTTTAGGAGCTTTAGATATTGGCCTTATAAAAACTTTAACTTTTCCCGCATTCAGAAACAAAGTTTTTTAGGGTGCGCATTTCTTGAAAGTCAAAACTCACATTTCATCCAAAACCAAAAGGTTTGATGGTGGGGCGAAAATCTATCAGGTGTATGCCCATTTGCCAGAAACCGCATTCAGAGCTTGTGAAATCCCCAAAATGACGATTTCAAGCTTTGGCACTCTAAGTTTCATAGTTGGTGAAAAAGAGCATATCTTGAAGAGAGAATAGACTAGCTGCTTCCAAATGAAATATGTATGATGGTGAGTGGTTCCATATCATATATCCTAAAGGTAGCCATGTGCTCCTTTAGGAGCTTTAGATATAGGCCTTATAAAAACTTTAACTTTTCCCGCATTCAGAAACAAAGTTTTCCAGAGTGTGCATTTCTTGAAAGTCAAAACACACATTTCATCCAAAACCAAAAGGTTTGATGGTGGGGCGAAAATCTATCAGGTGTATGCCCATTTGCCAGAAACCGCATTCAGAGCTTGTGAAATCCCCAAAATGACGATTTCAAGTTTTGGCACTCTAAGTTTCATAGTTGGTGAAAAAGAGCATATCGTGAAGAGAGAATACACTAGCTGCTTCCAAATGAAATATGTATGATGGTGAGTGGTTCCATATCATATATCCCAAAGGTAGCCATGTGCTCCTTTAGGAGCTTTAGATATAGGCCTTATAAAAACTTTAACTTTTCCCGCATTCAGAAACAAAGTTTTTCAGAGTGCGCATTTCTTGAAAGTCAAAACTCACATTTCATCCAAAACCAAAAGGTTTGATGGTGGGGCGAAAATCTATCAGGTGTATGCCCATTTGCCAGAAACCGCATTCAGAGCTTGTGAAATCCCCAAAATGACGATTTCAAGCTTTGGCACTCTAAGTTTCATAGTTGGTGAAAAAGAGCATATCTTGAAGAGAGAATACACTAGCTGCTCCCAAATGAAATATGTCTGATGGTGAGTGGTTCCATATCATATATCCCAAAGGTAGCCATGTGCTCCTTTAGGAGCTTTAGATATAGGCCTTATAAAAACTTTAACTTTTCCCGCATTCAGAAACAAAGTTTTTCAGAGTGCGCATTTCTTGAAAGTCAAAACTCACATTTCATCCAAAACCAAAAGATTTGATGCTGGGGCGAAAATCTATCAGGTGTATGCCCATTTACCAGAAATCGCATTAAGGGCTTGTGAAATCCCCAAAATGACGATTTCAAGCTTTGGCACTCTAAGTTTCATAGTTGGTGAAAAAGAGCATATCTTGAAGAGAGAATACACTAGCTGCTTCCAAATGAAATATGTATGATGGTGAGTGGTTCCATATCATATATCCCAAAGGTAGCCATGTGCTCCTTTAGGAGCTTTAGATATAGGCCTTATAAAAACTTTAACTTTTCCCGCATTCAGAAACAAAGTTTTTCAGAGTGCGCATTTCTTGAAAGTCAAAACTCACATTTCATCCAAAACCAAAAGGTTTGATGGTGGGGCGAAAATCTATCAGGTGTATGACCATTTGCCAGAAACCGCATTCAGAGCTTGTGAAATCCCCTAAAAGTCGATTTCAAGCTTTGGCACTCTAAGTTTCATAGTTGGTGAAAATGAGCATATCTTGAAGAGAGAATACACTAGCTGCTCCCAAATGAAATATGTATGACGGTGAGTGGTTCCATATTATATATCCCAAAGGTAGCCATGTGCTCCTTTAGGAGCTTTAGATATAGGCCTTATGAAAACTTTAACTTTTCCCGCATTCAGAAACAAAGTTTTTCAGAGTGCGCATTTCTTGAAAGTCAAAACTCACATTTCATCCAAAACCAAAAGGTTTGATGGTGGGGCGAAAATCTATCAGGTGTATGCCCATTTGCCAGAAACCGCATTCAGAGCTTGTGAAATCCCCAAAATGACGATTTCAAGCTTTGGCACTCTAAGTTTCATAGTTGGTGAAAAAGAGCATATCTTGAAGAGAAAATACACTAGCTGCTCCCAAATGAAATATGTATGATGGTGAGTGGTTCCATATCATACATCCCAAAGGTAGCCATGTGCTCCTTTAGGAGCTTTAGATATAGGCCTTATAAAAACTTTAACTTTTCCCGCATTCAGAAACAAAGTTTTTCAGAGTGCGCATTTCTTGAAAGTCAAAACTCACATTTCATCCAAAAGCAAAATGTTTGATGGTGGGGCAAAAATCTATCAGGTGTATGCCCATTTGCCAGAAACCGCATTCAGAGCTTGTGAAATCCCCAAAATGACGATTTCAAGCTTTGGCACTCTAAGTTTCATAGTTGGTGAAAAAGAACATATCTTGAAGAGAGAATACACTAGCTGCTCCCAAATGAAATATGTATGATGGTGAGTGGTTCCATATCATATATCCCAAAGGTAGCCATGTGCTCCTTTAGGAGCTTTAGATATAGGCCTTATAAAAACTTTAACTTTTCCCGCATTCAGAAACAAAGTTTTTCAGAGTGCGCATTTCTTGAAAGTCAAAACTCACATTTCATCCAAAACCAAAAGGTTTGATGGTGGGGCGAAAATCTATCAAGTGTATGCCCATTTGCCAGAAACCGCATTCAGAGCTTGTGAAATCCCCAAAATGACGATTTCAAGCTTTGGCACTCTAAGTTTCATAGTTGGTGAAAAAGAGCATATCTTGAAGAGAGAATACACTAGCTGCTCCCAAATGAAATATGTCTGATGGTGAGTGGTTCCATATCATATATCCCAAAGGAGGCCATGTGCTCCTTTAGGAGCTTTAGATATAGGCCTTATAAAAACTTTAACTTTTCCCGCATTCAGAAACAAAGTTTTTCAGAGTGCGCATTTCTTGAAAGTCAAAACTCACATTTCATCCAAAACCAAAAGGTTTGATGGTGGGGCGAAAATCTATCAGGTGTATGCCCATTTGCCAGAAACCGCATTCAGAGCTTGTGAAATCCCCAAAATGACGATTTCAAGCTTTGGCACTCTAAGTTTCATAGTTGGTGAAAAAGAGCATATCTTGAAGAGAAAATACACTAGCTGCTCCCAAATGAAATATGTATGATGGTGAGTGGTTCCATATCATATATCCCAAAGGTAGCCATGTGCTCCTTTAGGAGCTTTAGATATAGGCCTTATAAAAATTTTAACTTTTCCCGCATTCAGAAACAAAGTTTTTCAGAGTGCGCATTTCTTGAAAGTCAAAACTCACATTTCATCCAAAACCAAAAGGTTTGATGGTGGGGCGAAAATCTATCAGGTGTATGCCCATTTACCAGAAACCGCATTCAGAGCTTGTGAAATCCCCAAAAAGTCGATTTCAAGCTTTGGCACTCTAAGTTTCATAGTTGGTGAAAAAGAACATATCTTGAAGAGAGAATACACTAGATGCTCCCAAATGAAATATGTATGACGGTGAGTGGTTCCATATCATATATCCCAAAGGTAGCCATGTGCTCCTTTAGGAGCTTTAGATATAGGCCTTATGAAAACTTTAACTTTTCCCGCATTCAGACACAAAGTTTTTCAGAGTGCGCATTTCTTGAAAGTCAAAACTCACATTTCATCCAAAACCAAAAGGTTTGATGGTGGGGCGAAAATCTATCAGGTGTATGACCATTTGCCAGAAACCGCATTCAGAGCTTGTGAAATCCCCAAAAAGTCGATTTCAAGCTTTGGCACTCTAAGTTTCATAGTTGGTGAAAATGAGCATATCTTGAAGAGAGAATACACTAGCTGCTCCCAAATGAAATATGTATGACGGTGAGTGGTTCCATATCATATATCCCAAAGGTAGCCATGTGCTCCTTTAGGAGCTTTAGATATAGGCCTTATAAAAACTTTAACTTTTCCCGCATTCAGAAACAAAGTTTTTCAGAGTGCGCATTTCTTGAAAGTCAACACTCACATTTCATCCAAAACCAAAAGGTTTGATGGTGGGGCGAAAATCTATCAGGTGTATGCCCATTTGCCAGAAACCGCATTCAGAGCTTGTGAAATCCCCAAAATGACGATTTCAAGCTTTGGCGCTCTAAGTTTCATAGTTGGTGAAAAAGAGCATATCTTGAAGAGAGAATACACTAGCTGCTCCCAAATGAAATATGTATGATGGTGAGTGGTTCCATATCATATATATCCCAAAGGTAGCCATGTGCTCCTTTAGGAGCTTTAGATATAGGCCTTATAAAAACTTTAACTTTTCCCGCATTCAGAAACAAAGTTTTTCAGAGTGCGCATTTCTTGAAAGTCAAAACTCACATTTCATCCAAAACCAAAAGGTTTGATGGTGGGGCGAAAATCTATCAGGTGTATGCCCATTTGCAGGAAACCGCATTCAGAGCTTGTGAAATCCCCAAAATGACGATTTCAAGCTTTGGCACTCTAAGTTTCATAGTTGGTGAAAAAGAGCATATCTTGAAGAGAGAATACACTAGCTGCTCCCAAATGAAATATGTATGATGGTGAGTGGTTCCAGATCATATATCCCAAAGGTAGCCATGTGCTCCTTTAGGAGCTTTAGATATAGGCCTTATAAAAACTTTAACTTTTCCCGCATTCAGAAACAAAGTTTTTCAGAGTGCGCATTTCTTGAAAGTCAAAACTCACATTTCATCCAAAACCAAAAGGTTTGATGGTGGGGCGAACATCTATCAGGTGTATGCCCATTTGCCAGAAACCGCATTCACAGCTTGTGAAATCCCCAAAATGACGATTTCAAGCTTTGGCGCTCTAAGTTTCATAGTTGGTGAAAAAGAGCATATCTTGAAGAGAGAATACACTAGCTGCTCCCAAATGAAATATGTATGATGGTGAGTGGTTCCATATCATATATCCCAAAGGTAGCCATGTGCTCCTTTAGGAGCTTTAGATATAGGCCTTATGAAAACTTTAACTTTTCCCGCATTCAGAAACAAAGTTTTTCAGAGTGCGCATTTCTTGAAAGTCAAAACTCAAATTTCATCCAAAACCAAAAGATTTGATGGTGGGGCGAAAATCTATCAGGTGTATGCGCATTTGCCAGAAACCGCATTCAGAGCTTGTGAAATCCCCAAAATGACGATTTCAAGCTTTGGCACTCTAAGTTTCATAGTTGGTGAAAAAGAGCATATCTTGAAGAGAGAATACACTAGCTGCTTCCAAATGAAATATGTATGATGGTGAGTGGTTCCATATCATATATCCCAAAGGTAGCCATGTGCTCCTTTAGGAGCTTTAGATATAGGCCTTATAAAAACTTTAACTTTTCCCGCATTCAGAAACAAAGTTTTTCAGAGTGCGCATTTCTTGAAAGTCAAAACTCACATTTCATCCAAAACCAAAAGGTTTGATGGTGGGGCGAAAATCTATCAGTTGTATGCCCATTTGCCAGAAACCGCATTCAGAGCTTGTGAAATCCCCAAAATGACGATTTCAAGCTTTGGCACTCTAAGTTTCATAGTTGGTGAAAAAGAGCATATCTTGAAGAGAGAATACACTAGCTGCTTCCAAATGAAATATGTATGATGGTGAGTGGTTCCATATCATATATCCCAAAGGTAGCCATGTGCTCCTTTAGGAGCTTTAGGAATAGGCCTTATAAAAACTTTAACTTTTCCCGCATTCAGAAACAAAGTTTTTCAGAGTGCGCATTTCTTGAAAGTCAAAACTCACATTTCATCCAAAACCAAAAGGTTTGATGGTGGGGCGAACATCTATCAGGTGTATGCCCATTTGCCAGAAACCGCATTCACAACTTGTGAAATCCCCAAAATGACGATTTCAAGCTTTGGCGCTCTAAGTTTCATAGTTGGTGAAAAAGAGCATATCTTGAAGAGAGAATACACTAGCTGCTCCCAAATGAAATATGTATGATGGTGAGTGGTTCCATATCATATATCCCAAAGGTAGCCATGTGCTCCTTTAGGAGCTTTAGATATAGGCCTTATGAAAACTTTAACTTTTCCCGCATTCAGAAACAAAGTTTTTCAGAGTGCGCATTTCTTGAAAGTCAAAACTCACATTTCATCCAAAACCAAAAGATTTGATGGTGGGGCGAAAATCTATCAGGTGTATGCGCATTTGCCAGAAACCGCATTCAGAGCTTGTGAAATCCCCAAAATGACGATTTCAAGCTTTGGCACTCTAAGTTTCATAGTTGGTGAAAAAGAGCATATCTTGAAGAGAGAATACACTAGCTGCTTCCAAATGAAATATGTATGATGGTGAGTGGTTCCATATCATATATCCCAAAGGTAGCCATGTGCTCCTTTAGGAGCTTTAGATATAGGCCTTATAAAAACTTTAACTTTTCCCGCATTCAGAAACAAAGTTTTTCAGAGTGCGCATTTCTTGAAAGTCAAAACTCACATTTCATCCAAAACCAAAAGGTTTGATGGTGGGGCGAAAATCTATCAGTTGTATGCCCATTTGCCAGAAACCGCATTCAGAGCTTGTGAAATCCCCAAAATGACGATTTCAAGCTTTGGCACTCTAAGTTTCATAGTTGGTGAAAAAGAGCATATCTTGAAGAGAGAATACACTAGCTGCTTCCAAATGAAATATGTATGATGGTGAGTGGTTCCATATCATATATCCCAAAGGTAGCCATGTGCTCCTTTAGGAGCTTTAGAAATAGGCCTTATAAAAACTTTAACTTTTCCCGCATTCAGAAACAAAGTTTTTCAGAGTGCGCATTTCTTGAAAGTCAAAACTCAAATTTCATCCAAAACCAAAACGTTTGATGGTGGGGCGAAAATCTATCAGGTGTATGCCCATTTGCCAGAAACCGCATTCAGAGCTTGTGAAATCCCCAAAATGACGATTTCAAGCTTTGGCACTCTAAGTTTCATAGTTGGTGAAAAAGAGCATATCTTGAAGAGAGAATACACTAGGTGCTTCCAAATGAAATATGTATGATGGTGAGTGGTTCCATATCATATATCCCAAAGGTAGCCATGTGCTCCTTTAGGAGCTTTAGATATAGGCCTTATAAAAACTTTAACTTTTCCCGCATTCAGAAACAAAGTTTTTCAGAGTGCGCATTTCTTGAAAGTCAAAACTCAAATTTCATCCAAAACCAAAAGGTTTGATGGTGGGGCGAAAATCTATCAGGTGTATGCCCATTTGCCAGAAACCGCATTCAGAGCATGTGAAATCCCCAAAATGACGATTTCAAGCTTTGGCACTCTAAGTTTCATAGTTGGTGAAAAAGAGCATATCTTGAAGAGAGAATACACTAGCTGCTTCCAAATGAAATATGTATGATGGTGAGTGGTTCCATATCATATATCCCAAAGGTAGCCATGTGCTCCTTTAGGAGTTTTCGATATAGGCCTTATAAAAACTTTAACTTTTCCCGCATTCAGAAACAAAGTTTTTCAGAGTGCGCATTTCTTGAAAGTCAAAACTCACATTTCATCCAAAACCAAAAGGTTTGATGGTGGGGCGAAAATCTATCAGGTGTATGCCCATTTGCCAGAAACCGCATTCAGAGCTTGTGAAATCCCCAAAATGACGATTTCAAGCTTTGGCACTCTAAGTTTCATAGTTGGTGAAAAAGAGCATATCTTGAAGAGAGAATACACTAGCTGCTTCCAAATGAAATATGTATGATGGTGAGTGGTTCCATATCATATATCCCAAAGGTAGCCATGTGCTCCTTTAGGAGCTTTAGATATAGGCCTTATAAAAACTTTAACTTTTCCCGCATTCAGAAACAAAGTTTTTCAGAGTGCGCATTTCTTGAAAGTCAAAACTCAAATTTCATCCAAAACCAAAAGGTTTGATGGTGGGGCGAAAATCTATCAGGTGTATGCCCATTTGCCAGAAACCGCATTCAGAGCATGTGAAATCCCCAAAATGACGATTTCAAGCTTTGGCACTCTAAGTTTCATAGTTGGTGAAAAAGAGCATATCTTGAAGAGAGAATACACTAGCTGCTTCCAAATGAAATATGTATGATGGTGAGTGGTTCCATATCATATATCCCAAAGGTAGCCATGTGCTCCTTTAGAAGTTTTCGATATAGGCCTTATAAAAACTTTAACTTTTCCCGCATTCAGAAACAAAGTTTTTCAGAGTGCGCATTTCTTGAAAGTCAAAACTCACATTTCATCCAAAACCAAAAGGTTTGATGGTGGGGCGAAAATCTATCAGGTGTATGCCCATTTGCCAGAAACCGCATTCAGAGCTTGTGAAATCCCCAAAATGACGATTTCAAGCTTTGGCACTCTAAGTTTCATAGTTGGTGAAAAAGAGCATATCTTGAAGAGAGAATACACTAGCTGCTTCAAATGAAATATGTATGATGGTGAGTGGTTCCATATCATATATTCAAAAGGTAGCCATCTACTCCTTTAGGAGCTTTAGATATAGGCCTTATAAAAACTTTAACTTTTCCCGCATTCAGAAACAAAGTCTTTCAAACTGTGCATTTCTTGAAAGTCAACACTCAAATTTCATCCAAAAGGAAAAGGTTTGATGGTGGGCCGATAATCTATCAGGGGTATGCCCATTTGCCAGAAACCGCATTCAGAGCTTGTGAAATACATACATGACGATTTCAAGCTTTGGCACTCTAAGTATCTTAGTAGTTGAAAATGAGCATATCTTGTAAAGAGAATACACTAGCTGCTTCCAAATGAAATATGTATGATGGTGAGTGGTTCCATATCATTTTTTCAAAAGGTAGCCATCTGCTCTTTTAGGAGCTTTAGATATAGGCATTATAAAACCTTTACCTTTTCCCGCATTCAGAAACAAAGTTTTTCAAACTGTGCATTTCTTGAAAGTCAACACTCAAATTTCATCCAAAAGGAAAATTTTTGATGGTGGGCCGATAATCTATCAGGGGTATGCCCATTTGCCAGAAACCGCATTCAGAGCTTGTTAAATACATACACGACGATTTCAAGCTTTGGCAGTCTAAGTTTCTTAGGAGTTGAAAATGAGCATATCTTGAAGAGAGAATACACTCGCTGCTTCCAAATGAAATATGTATGATGTTGAGTGGTTCCATATCATATTTTCCAAAGGTAGCCATCTCCTTCTTAAGGATCGTTAGATATAGGCATTATAAAACCTTTACCTTTTCCCGCATTCAGAAACAAAGTTTTTCAAACTGTGCATTTCTTGAAAGTCAACACTCAAATTTCATCCAAAAGGAAAAGGTTTGATGGTGGGCCGATAATCTATCAGGGGTATGCCCATTTGCCAGAAACCGCATTCAGAGCTTGTTAAATACATACACGACGATTTCAAGCTTTGGCAGTCTAAGTTTCTGAGGAGTTGAAAATTAGCATATCTTGAAGAGAGAAAAGACTAGCTGCTTCCAAATGAAATATGTATGATGGTGAGTGGTTCCATATCATATATTCCAAAGGTAGCCATCTCCTCCTTAAGGATCGTTAGATATAGGCATTATAAAACCTTTACCTTTTCCCGCATTCAGAAACAAAGTTTTTCAAACTTTGCATTTCTTGAAAGTCAACACTCAAATTTCATCCAAAAGGAAAAGGTTTGATGTTGGGCCGATAATCTATCGGGGGTATGCCCATTTGCCAGAAACTGCATTCAGAGCTTGTGAAATACATACATGTCGATTTCAAGCTTTGGCACACTTAATTTCTTAGGAGTTGAAAATGAGCATATCTTGAAAAGAGAATACACTAGCTGCTTCCAAATGAAATATGTATGATGGTGAGTGGTTCCATATCATATATCCCAAAGGTAGCCATGTGCTCCTTTAGGAGCTTTAGAATAGTTTTTATAAAACCTTTAACTTTTCCCGCATTCAGAAACAAAGTTTTTCAAACTGTGCATTTCTTGAAAATCAACACTCAAATTTCATCCAAAAGGAAAAGGTTTGATGGTGGGCCGATAATCTATCAGGGGTATGCCCATTTGCCAGAAACCGCATTCAGAGCTTGTTAAATACATACACGACGATTTCAAGCGTTGGCAGTCTAAGTTTCTTAGGAGTTGAAAATTAGCATATCTTGAAGAGAGAATACACTCGCTGCTTCCAAATGAAATATGTAAGATGGTGAGTGGTTCCATATCATATATTCAAAAGGTAGCCATGTGCTCCTTTAGGAGCTTTAGATATAGGCTTTATAAAACCTTTACCTTTTCCCGCATTCAGAAACAAAGTTTTTCAAACTGTGCATTTCTTGAAAGTCAACACTCAAATTTCATCCAAAAGGAAAAGGTTTGATGGTGGGCCGATAATCTATCAGGGGTATGCCTATTTGCCAGAAACCGCATTCAGTGCTTTTGAAATACATACATGACGATTTCGAGCTTTGGCAGTCTAAGTTTCTGAGGAGTTGAAAATGAGCATATCTTGAAGAGAGAATACACTAGCTGCCTCCAAATGAAATATCTATGATGGTGAGTGGTTCCATATCATATATTCAAAAGGTAGCCATCTACTCTTTTAGGAGCTTTAGATATAGGCTTTATAAAACCTTTACCTTTTCCCGCATTCAGGAACAAAGTTTTTCAAACTGTGCAATTCTTGAAAGTCAACACTCAAATTTCATCCAAAAAGAAAAGGGTTGATGGTGGGCCGATAATCTATCAGGGGTATGCCTATTTCCCAGAAACCGCATTCAGAGCTTGTGAAATACATTTATGACGATTTCATGCTTTGGCACTCTAAGTTTCTTAGTAGTTGAAAATGAGCATATCTTGAAAAGAGAATACACTATCTGCTTCCAAATGAAATATGTATGATGGTGAGTGGTTCCATATCATATATTCAAAAGTTAGCCATCTGCTCCTTTAGGAGCTTTAGATATAGGCTTTAAAAAACCTTTAACTTTTGCCGCATTCAGAAACAACGTTTTTCAAACTGTGCATTTCTTGAAAGTCAACACTCAAATTTCATCTAAAAGGAAAAGGTTTGATGGTGGGCCGATACTCTATCAGGGGTATGCCTATTTGCCAGAAACCGCATTCAGAGCTTGTGAAATACATAAATGACGATTTCAAGCTTTGGCACTCTAAGTTTCTTAGGAGTTGAAAATGAGCATATCTTGAAGAGAGAATACACTAGCTGCTTCCAAATGAAATATGTATGATGGTGAGTGGTTCCAAATCATATATTCAAAAGGTAGCCATCTGCTCCTTTACGAGCTTTAGATATAGGCTTTATAAAACCTTTAACTTTTCCCGCATTCAGAAACAAAGTTTTTCAAACTGTGCATTTCTCGAGTCAACACTCAAATTTCATCCAAAAGGAAAAGGTTTGATGTTGGGCCGATAATCTATCAGGGGTATGCCCATTTGCCAGAAACCGCATTCAGAGCTTTTGAAATACATACATGACGATTTCAAGCTTTGGCAGTCTAAGTTTCTGAGGAGTTGAAAATGAGCATATCTTGAAGAGAGAATACACGAGCTGCCTCCAAATGAAATACGTATGATGGTGAGTGGTTCCATATCATATATTCAAAAGGTAGCCATCAACTCTTTTAGGAGCTTTAGATATAGGCTTTATAAAACCTTTACCTTTTCCCGCATTCAGGAACAAAGTTTTTCAAACTGTGCATTTCTTGAAAGTCAACACTCAAATTTCATCTAAAAGGAAAGGGTTTGATGGTGGGCCGATAATCTATCAGGGGTATGCCCATTTGCCAGAAACCGCATTCAGAGCTTTTGAAATACATACATGAAGATTTCAGGCTTTGGCAGTCTAAGTTTCTGAGGAGTTGAAAATGAGCATATCTTGAAGAGAGAATACACTAGCTTCTTCCAAATGAAATATGTATGATGGTGAGTGGTTCCATATCATATATTCAAAAGGTAGCCATCAGCTCCATTAGGAGCTAAATAAAACCTTTAACTTTTCCCGCATTCAGAAACAAAGTTTTTCAAACTGTGCATTTCTTGAAAGTCAACACTCAAATTTCATCCAAAAGGAAATTGTTTGATGGTGGGGCGATACTCTATCAGGGGTATGCCCATTTGCCAGAAACCGCATTCAGAGCTTGTGAAATACAGACATGACGATTTCAAGCTTTGGCACTCTATGTATCTTAGGAGTTGAAAATTAGCATATCTTGAAGAGAGAATACACTAGCTGCTTCCAAATGAAATAGGTATGATGGCTAGTGCTTCCATATCATATATTCCAACGGTAGCCATCTGCTCCTTTAGGATCTTTAGATATAGGCTTTATAAAACCTTTACCTTTTCCCGCATTCAGAAACAAAGTTTTTCAAACTGTGCATTTCTTGAAAGTCAACACTCAAATTTCATCCAAAAAGAAAAGGTTTGATGGTGGGCCGATACTCTATCAGGGGAATGCCCATTTGCCAGAAACCGCATTCAGAGCTTGTGAAATACATACATGACGATTTCAAGCTTTGGCACTCTAAGTTTCTTAGTAGTTGAAAAATAGCATATCCTGTAAAGAGAATACACTAGCTGCTTCCAAATGAAATATGTATGATGGTGAGTGGTTCCATATCATATATTCAAAAGGTAGCCATCTGCTCCTTTAGGAGCTTTATAAAACCTTTAACTTTTCACGCATTCAGAAACAAAGATTTTCTAACTGTGCATTTCTTGAAAGTCAATTCTCAAATTTCATCCAAAATGAAAAGTTTTGAGGGTGGGCCGATAATCTATCAGGGGTATGCCCATTTGCCAGAAACCGCATTCAGAGCTTGTGAAATACATATATGACGATTTCAAGCTTTGGCACTCTAAGTTTCTTAGGAGTTGAAAATGAGCATATCTTGTAAAGAGAATACACTAGCTGCTTCCAAATGAAATATGTATGATGGTGAGTGGTTCCATATCATATATTGAAAAGGTAGCCATCTTCTCCTTTAGGAGCTTTAGATATAGGCTTCATAAAACCTTTACCTTTTCCCGCATTCAGAAACAAAGTTTTTCAAACTTTGCATTTCTTGAAAGTCAACACTCAAATTTCATCCAAAAGGAAATGGTTTGATGGTGGGCCGATAATCTATCAGGGGTATGCCCATTTGCCAGAAACCGCATTCAGAGCTTGTGAAATACATATATGACGATTTCAAGCTTTGGCACTCTAAGTTTCTTAATAGTTGAAAATGAGCATATCTTGAAGAGAGAACACACTAGCTGCTTCCAAATGAAATATGTATGATGGTGAGTGGTTCCATATCATATCTTCCAAAGGTAGCCATCTGCTCCTTTAGGATCTTTAGATATAGGCTTTATAAAACCTTTAACTGTTCCCGCATTCAGAAACGAAGTTTTTCAAACTGTGCATTTCTTGAAAGTCAACACTCAAATTTCATCCAAAAGGAAATGGTTTGATGGTGGGCCGATAATCTATCAGGGGTATGCCCATTTGCCAGAAACCGCATTCAGACCTTGTGAAATACATACATGACGATTTGAAGCTTTGGCAGTCTAAGTTTCTTAGGAGTTGAAAATGAGCATATCTTGAAGAGAGAATACACTAGCTGCTTCCAAATGAAATATGTATGATGGTGAGTGGTTCCATATCATTTTTTCAAAAGGTAGCCATCTGCTCTTTTAGGAGCTTTAGATATAGGCATTATAAAACCTTTACCTTTTCCCGCATTCAGAAACACAGTTTTTCAAAATGTGCTTTTCTTGAAAGTCAACACTCAAATTTCATCCAAAAGGAAAAGGTTTGATGGTGGGCCGATAATCTATCAGGGGTATGCCCATTTGCCAGAAACCGCATTCAGAGCTTGTTATATACATACACGACGATTTCAAGCTTTGTCAGTCTAAGTTTCTGAGGAGTTGAAAATGAGCATATCTTGAAGAGAGAATACACTAGCTGCTTCCAAATGAAATATGTATGATGGTGAGTGGTTCCATATCATATATTCCAAAGGTAGCCATCTCCTCCTTAAGGATCGTTAGATATAGGCATTATAAAACCTTTACCTTTTCCCGCATTCAGAAACAAAGTTTTTCAATCTGTGCATTTCTTGAAAGTCAACACTCAAATTTCATCCAAAAGGAAAAGGTTTGATGGTGGGCCGATAATCTATCAGGGGTATCCCCATTTGCCAGAAACTGCATTCAGAGCTTGTGAAATACATGTATGACGATTTCAAGCTTTGGCACTCTAAGTTTCTTAGGAGTTGAAAATTAGCATATCTTGAAGAGAGAATACACTAGCTGCTTCCAAATGAAATATGTATGATGGCTAGTGGTTCCATATCATATATTCCAAAGGTAGCCATCTGCTCCTTTAGGAGCTTTAGATATAGGCTTTAAAAAACCTTTAACTTTTCCCGCATTCAGAAACAATGTTTTTCAAACTGTGCATTTCGTGAAAGTCAACACTCAAATTTCATCCAAAAGGAAAAGGTTTGATGGTGGGCCGATACTCTATCAGGGGTATGCCTATTTGCCAGAAACCGCATTCAGACCTTGTGAAATACATACATGACGATTTCAAGCTTTGGCAGTCTAAGTTTCTTAGGAGTTGAAAATGAGCATATCTTGAAGAGAGAATACACTAGCTGCTTCCAAATGAAATATGTATGATGGTGAGTGGTTCCATATCATTTTTTCAAAAGGTAGCCATCTGCTCTTTTAGGAGCTTTAGATATAGGCATTATAAAACCTTTACCTTTTCCCGCATTCAGAAACAAAGTTTTTCAAACTGTGCATTTCTTGAAAGTCAACACTCAAATTTCATCCAAAAGGAAAAGGTTTGATGGTTGGCCGATAATCTATCAGGGGTATGCCCATTTACCAGAAACCGCATTCAGAGCTTGTTAAATATATACACGACGATTTCAAGCTTTGGCAGTCTAAGTTTCTTAGGAGTTGAAAATGAGCATATCTTGAAGAGAGAATAGACTAGCTGCTTCCAAATGAAATATGTATGATGGTGAGTGGTTCCATATCATATATTCCAAAGGTAGCCATCTTCTCCTTTAGGAGCTTTAGATATAGGCTTCATAAAACCTTTACCTTTTCCCGCATTCAGAAACAAAGTTTTTCAAACTTTGCATTTCTTGAAAGTCAACACTCAAATTTCATCCAAAAGGAAATGGTTTGATGGTGGGCCGATAATCTATCAGGGGTATGCCCATTTGTCAGAAACCGCATTCAGAGCTTGTGAAATACATATATGACGATTTCAAGCTTTGGCAGACTAAGTTTTTTAGGAGTTGAAAATGAGCATATCTTGTAAAGAGAATACACTAGCTGCTTCCAAATAAAATATGTATGATGGTGAGTGGTTCCATATCATATATTCAAAAGGTAGCCATCTTCTCCTTTAGGAGCTTTAGATATAGGCTTCATAAAACCTTTACCTTTTCCCGCATTCAGAAACAAAGTTTTTCAAACTTTGCATTTCTTGAAAGTCAACACTCAAATTTCATCCAAAAGGAAATGGTTTGATGGTGGGCCGATAATCTATCAGGGGTATGCCCATTTGCCAGAAACCGCATTCAGAGCTTGTGAAATACATACACGACGATTTCAAGCTTTGGCACTCTAAATTTCTCAGGAGTTGAAAATGAGCATATCTTGAAGAGAGAATACACTAGCTGCTTCCAAATGAAATATGTATGATGGTGAGTGGTTCCATATCATATATTCAAAAGGTAGCCTTCTCCTCCTTAAGGATCGTTAGATATAGGCATTATAAAACCTTTACCTTTTCCCGCATTCAGAAACAATGTTTTTCTAACTGTGCATTTCTTGAAAGTCAATTCTCAAATTTCATCCAAAAGGAAAAGGTTTGATGGTGGGCCGATAATCTATCAGGGGAATGCCCATTTGCCAGAAACCGCATTCAGAACTTGTGAAATACATACATGTCGATTTCAAGCTTTGGCACTCTAAGTTTCTTAGGAGTTGAAAATGAGCATATCTTGAAGAGAGAATACTATAGCTGCTTCCAAATGAAATATGTATGATGGTGAGTGGTTCCATATCATTTTTTCAAAAGGTAGCCATCTGCTCTTTTAGGAGCTTTAGATATAGGCATTATAAAACCTTTACCTTTTCCCGCATTCAGAAACAAAGTTTTTCAAACTGTGCATTTCTTGAAAGTCAACACTCAAATTTCATCCAAAAGGAAAAGGTTTGATGGTTGGCCGATAATCTATCAGGGGTATGCCCATTTACCAGAAACCGCATTCAGAGCTTGTTAAATATATACACGACGATTTCAAGCTTTGGCAGTCTAAGTTTCTTAGGAGTTGAAAATGAGCATATCTTGAAGAGAGAATAGACTAGCTGCTTCCAAATGAAATATGTATGATGGTGAGTGGTTCCATATCATATATTCCAAAGGTAGCCATCTTCTCCTTTAGGAGCTTTAGATATAGGCTTCATAAAACCTTTACCTTTTCCCGCATTCAGAAACAAAGTTTTTCAAACTTTGCATTTCTTGAAAGTCAACACTCAAATTTCATCCAAAAGGAAATGGTTTGATGGTGGGCCGATAATCTATCAGGGGTATGCCCATTTGTCAGAAACCGCATTCAGAGCTTGTGAAATACATATATGACGATTTCAAGCTTTGGCAGACTAAGTTTTTTAGGAGTTGAAAATGAGCATATCTTGTAAAGAGAATACACTAGCTGCTTCCAAATAAAATATGTATGATGGTGAGTGGTTCCATATCATATATTCAAAAGGTAGCCATCTTCTCCTTTAGGAGCTTTAGATATAGGCTTCATAAAACCTTTACCTTTTCCCGCATTCAGAAACAAAGTTTTTCAAACTTTGCATTTCTTGAAAGTCAACACTCAAATTTCATCCAAAAGGAAATGGTTTGATGGTGGACCGATAATCTATCAGGGGTATGCCCATTTGCCAGAAACCGCATTCAGAGCTTGTGAAATACATATATGACGATTTCAAGCTTTGGAAGTCTAAGTTTTTTAGGAGTTGAAAATGAGCATATCTTGAAGAGAGAATACACTAGCTGCTTCCAAATGAAATATGTATGATGGTGAGTGGTTCCATATCATTTTTTCAAAAGGTAGCCATCTGCTCTTTTAGGAGCTTTAGATATAGGCATTATGAAAACTTTACCTTTTCCCGCATTCAGAAACAAAGTTTTTCAAAATGTGCATTTCTTGAAAGTCAACACTCAAATTTCATCCAAAAGGAAAAGGTTTGATGGTGGGCCGATAATCTATCAGGGGTATGCCCATTTGCCAGAAACCGCATTCAGAGCTTGTGAAATACATACACGACGATTTCAAGCTTTGGCACTCTAAATTTCTTAGGAGTTGAAAATGAGCATATCTTGAAGAGAGAATACACTAGCTGCTTCCAAATGAAATATGTATGATGGTGAGTGGTTCCATATCATATATTCAAAAGGTAGCCATCTCCTCCTTAAGGATCGTTAGATATAGGCATTATAAAACCTTTACCTTTTCCCGCATTCAGAAACAATGTTTTTCTAACTGTGCATTTCTTGAAAGTCAATTCTCAAATTTCATCCAAAAGGAAAAGGTTTGATGGTGGGCCGATAATCTATCAGGGGAATGCCCATTTGCCAGAAACCGCATTCAGAACTTGTGAAATACATACATGTCGATTTCAAGCTTTGGCACTCTAAGTTTCTTAGGAGTTGAAAATGAGCATATCTTGAAGAGAGAATACTATAGCTGCTTCCAAATGAAATATGTATGATGGCTAGTGATTCCATATCATATATTACAAAGGTAGCCATCTGCTCCTTTAGGAGCTTTAGATATAGGCTTTAAAAAACCTTTAACTTTTCCCGCATTCAGAAACAAAGTTTTTCAAACTGTGCATTTCTTGAAAGTCAACACTCAAATTTCATCCAAAAGGAAAAGGTTTGATGGTGGGCCGATAATCTATCAGGGGCATGCCCATTTACCAGAAACCGCATTCAGAGCTTGTTAAATACATACACGACGATTTCAAGCTTTGGCAGTCTAAGTTTCTTAGGAGTTGAAAATGAGCATATCTTGAAGAGAGAATACACTAGCTGCTTCCAAATGAAATATGTATGATGGTGAGTGGTTCCATATCATATATTCCAAAGGTAGCCATCTCCTCCTTAAGGATCGTTAGATATAGGCATTATAAAACCTTTACCTTTTCCCGCATTCAGAAACAAAGTTTTTCAAACTGTGCATTTCTTGAAAGTCAACACTCAAATTTCATCAAAAAGGAAAAGGTTTGATGGTGGGCCGATAATCTATCAGGGGTATGCCCATTTGCCAGAAACCGCATTCAGAGCTTTTGAAATACATACATGACGATTTCAAGCTTTGGCAGTCTAAGTTTCTGAGGAGTTGAAAATGAGCATATCTTGAAGAGAGAATACACTAGCTGCTTCCAAATGAAATATGTATGATGGTGAGTGGTTCCAATTCATATATTCCAAAGGTAGCCATCTCCTCCTTAAGGATCGTTAGATATAGGCATTATAAAACCTTTACCTTTTCCCGCATTCAGAAACAAAGTTTTTCAAACTGTGCATTTCTTGAAAGTCAACACTCAAATTTCATCCAAAAGATAAAGGTTTGATGGTGGGCCGATAATCTATCAGGGGTATGCCCATTTGCCAGAAACCGCATTCAGAGCTTGTGAAATACATCTATGACGATTTCAAGCTTTGGCAGTCAAAGTTTTTTAGGAGTTGAAAATGAGCATATCTTGAAGAGAGAATACACTAGCTGCTTCCAAATGAAATATGTATGATGGTGAGTGGTTCCATATCATATATTCCAAAGGTAGCCATCTGCTCCTTTAGGATCTTTAGATATAGGCTTTAGAAAACCTTTAACTTTTCCCACATTCAGAAACAAAGTTTTTCAAACTGTGCATTTCTTGAAAGTCAACACTCAAATTTCATCCAAAAGGAAAAGGTTTGATGGTGGGCCGATACTCTATCAGGGGAATGCCCATTTGCCAGAAACCGCATTCAGAGCTTGTGAAATACATACATGACGATTTCAAGCTTTGGCACTCTAAGTTTCTTCGTAGTTGAAAATGAGCATTTCTTGTAAAGAGAATACACTAGCTGCTTCAAAATGAAATATGTATGATGGTGAGTGGTTCCATATCATATATTCAAAAGGTAGCCATCTGCTCCTTTAGGAGCTTTAGATATAGGCTTTAAAAAACCTTTAACTTTTCCCGCATTCAGAAACAAAGTTTTTCAAACTGTGCATTTCGTGAAAGTCAACACTCAAATTTCATTCAAAAGGAAAAGGTTTGATGGTGGGCCGATACTCTATCAGGGGTATGCCTATTTGGAAGAAACCGCATTCAGAGCTTGTGAAATACATATATATGACGATTTCAAGCTTTGGCACTCTAAGTTTCTTAATAGTTGAAAATGAGCATATCTTGAAGAGAGAACACACTAGCTGCTTCCAAATGAAATATGTATGATGGTGAGTGGTTCCATATCATTTTTTCAAAAGGTAGCCATATGCTCTTTTAGGAGCATTAGATATAGGCATTATAAAACCTTTACCTTTTCCCGCATTCAGAAACAAACTTTTTCAAAATGTGCATTTCTTGAAAGTCAACACTCAAATTTCATCGAAAATGAAAAGGTCTGATGGTGGGCCGATAATCTATCAGGGGTATGCCCATTTGCCAGAAACCGCATTCAGAGCTTCTGAAATACATATATGACGATTTCAAGCTTAGCACTCTAAGTTTCTTAGGAGTTGAAAATGAGCATATCTTGAAAAGAGAATACACTAGCTGCTTCCAAATGAAATATGTATGATGGTGAGTGGTTCCATATCATATATTCCAAAGGTAGCCATCTCCTCCTTAAGGATCGTTAGATATAGGCATTATAAAACCTTTACCTTTTCCCGCATTCAGAAACAAAGTTTTTCAAACTGTGCATTTCTTGAAAGTCAACACTCAAATTTCATCCAAAAGGAAAAGGTTTGATGGTGGGCCGATAATCTATCAGGGGTATGCCCATTTGCCAGAAACCGCATTCAGAGCTTGTGAAATACATACATGTCGATTTCAAGCTTTGGCACTCTAAATTTCTTAGGAGTTGAAAATGAGCATATCTTGAAAAGAGAATACACTAGCTGCTTCCAAATGAAATATGTATGATGGTGAGTGGTTCCATATCATATATTCAAAAGGTAGCCATCTTCTCTTTTAGGAGCTTTAGATATAGGCTTTATAAAACCTTTACCTTTTCCCGCATTCAGAAACAAAGTTTTTCTAACTGTGCATTTCTTGAAAGTCAATTCTCAAATTTCATCCAAAATGAAAAGGTTTGAGGGTGGGCCGATAATCTATCAGGGGTATGCCCATTTGCCAGAAAGCGCATTCAGAGCTTCTGAAATACATATATGACGATTTCAAGCTTAGCACTCTAAGTTTCTTAGGAGTTGAAAATGAGCATATCTTGAAGAGAGAATACACTAGCTGCTTCCAAATGAAATATGTATGAAGGCTAGTGGTTCCATATCATATATTCCAAAGGTAGCCATCTGCTCCTTTAGGAGCTTTAGATATAGGCTTTAAAAAACCTTTACCTTTTCCCGCATTCAGAAACAAAGTTTTTCAAACTGTGCATTTCGTGAAAGTCAACACTCAAATTTCATCCAAAAGGAAAAGGTTTGATGGTGGGCCGATACTCTATCAGGGGTATGCCTATTTGCCAGAAACCGCATTCAGAGCTTGTGAAATACATATATGACGATTTCAAGCTTTGGCACTCTAAGTTTCTTAGTAGTTGAAAATGAGCATATCTTGAAGAGAGAACACACTAGCTGCTTCCAAATGAAATATGTATGATGGTGAGTGGTTCCATATCATATCTTCCAAAGGTAGCCATCTGCTCCTTTAGGATCTTTAGATATAGGCTTTATAAAACCTTTAACTTTTCCCGCCTTCAGAAACGAAGTTTTTCAAACTGTGCATTTCTTGAAAGTCAACACTCAAATTTCATCCAAAAGGAAATGGTTTGATGGTGGGCCGATAATCTATCGGGGGTATGCCCATTTGCCAGAAACCGCATTCAGAGCTTGTGAAATACATACATGTCGATTTAAAGCTTTGGCACTCTTAATTTCTTAGGAGTTGAAAATGAGCATATCTTGAAAAGAGAATACACTAGCTGCTTCCAAATGAAATATGAATGATGGTGAGTGGTTCCATATCATATATTCAAAAGTTAGCCATCTTCTCCTTTAGGAGCTTTAGAAATAGGCTTTATAAAACCTTTACCTTTTCCCGCATTCAGAAACAAAGTTTTTCAAACTGTGCATTTCTTGAAAGTCAACACTCAAATTTCATCCAAAATGAAAAGGTTTGATGGTGGGCCGATAATCTATCAGGGGTATGCCCATTTGCCAGAAACCGCATTCAGAGCTTGTGAAATACATACATGACGATTTCAAGCTTTGGCAGTCTAAGTTTCTTAGGAGTTGAAAATGAGCATATCTTGAAGAGAGAATACACTCGCTGCTTCCAAATGAAATATGTATGATGTTGAGTGGTTCCATATCATATATTCAAAAGGTAGCCATCTGCTCCTTTAGGAGCTTTAGATATAGGCTTTATAAAACCTTTACCTTTTCCCGCATTCAGAAACAAAGTTTTTCAAACTGTGCATTTCTTGAAAGTCAACACTCAAATTTCATCCAAAAGGAAAAGGTTTGATGGTAGGCCGATATTCTATCAGGGGTATGCCCATTTGCCAGAAACCGCATTCAGAGCTAGTGAAATACATACATGTCGATTTCAAGCTTTGGCACTCTAAATTTCTTAGGAGTTGAAAATGAGCATATCTTGAAAAGAGAATACACTAGCTGCTTCCAAATGAAATATGTATGATGGTGAGTGGTTCCATATCATATATTCCAAAGGTAGCCATCTCCTCCTTAAAGATCGTTAGATATAGGCATTATAAAACCTTTACCTTTTCCCGCATTCAGAAACAAAGTTTTTCAAACTGTGCATTTCTTGAAAGTCAACACTCAAATTTCATCGAAAAGGAAAAGGTTTGATGGCGGGCCGATAATCTATCGGGGGTATGCCCATTTGCCAGACACCGCATTCAGAGCTTGTGAAATACATACATGTCGATTTCAAGCTTTGGCACTCTTAATTTCTTAGGAGTTGAAAATGAGCATATCTTGAAAAGAGAATACACTAGCTGCTTCCAAATGAAATATGTATGATGGTGAGTGGTTCCATATCTTATATTCAAAAGGTAGCCATCTGCTCCTTTAGGAGCTTTAGATATAGGCTTTATAAAACCTTTACCTTTTCCCGCATTCAGAAACAAAGTTTTTCTAACTGTGCATTTCTTGAAAGTCAATTCTCAAATTTCATCCAAAATGAAAAGGTTTGAGGGTGGGCCGATAATCTATCAGGGGTATGCCCATTTGCCAGAAAGCGCATTCAGAGCTTGTGAAATACATATATGACGATTTCAAGCTTAGCACTCTAAGTTTCTTAGGAGTTGAAAATGAGCATATCTTGAAGAGAGAATACACTAGCTGCTTCCAAATGAAATATGTATGAAGGCTAGTGGTTCCATATCATATATTCCAAAGGTAGCCATCTGCTCCTTTAGGAGCTTTAGATATAGGCTTTAAAAAACCTTTACCTTTTCCTGCATTCAGAAACAAAGTTTTTCAAACTGTGCATTTCGTGAAAGTCAACACTCAAATTTCATCCAAAAGGAAAAGGTTTGATGGTGGGCCGATACTCTATCAGGGGTATGCCTATTTGCCAGAAACCGCATTCAGAGCTTGTGAAATACATATATGACGATTTCAAGCTTTGGCACTCTAAGTTTCTTAGTAGTTGAAAATGAGCATTTCTTGAAGAGAGAACACACTAGCTGCTTCCAAATGAAATATGTATGATGGTGAGTGGTTCCATATCATATCTTCCAAAGGTAGCCATCTGCTCCTTTAGGATCTTTAGATATAGGCATTATAAAACCTTTCACTTTTCCCGCCTTCAGAAACGAAGTTTTTCAAACTGTCCATTTCTTGAAAGTCAACACTCAAATTTCATCCAAAAGGAAATGGTTTGATGGTGGGCCGATAATCTATCAGGAGTATGCCCATTTGCCAGAAACGGCATTCAGAGCTTGTTAAATACATACACGACGATTTCAAGCTTTGGCAGTCTAAGTTTCTTAGGAGTTGAAAATTAGCATATCTTGAAGAGAGAATACACTAGCTGCTTCCAAATGAAATATGTATGATGTTGAGTGGTTCCATATCATATATTCAAAAGTTAGCCATCTTCTCCTTTAGGAGCTTTAGAAATAGGCTTTATAAAACCTTTACCTTTTCCCGCATTCAGAAACAAAGTTTTTCAAACTGTGCATTTCTTGAAAGTCAACACTCAAATTTCATCCAAAAGGAAAAGGTTTGATGGTAGGCCGATATTCTATCAGGGGTATGCCCATTTGCCAGAAACCGCATTCAGAGCTAGTGAAATACATACATGTCGATTTCAAGCTTTGGCACTCTAAATTTCTTAGGAGTTGAAAATGAGCATATCTTGAAAAGAGAATACACTAGCTGCTTCCAAATGAAATATGTATGATGGTGAGTGGTTCCATATCATATATTCCAAAGGTAGCCATCTCCTCCTTAAGGATCGTTAGATATAGGCATTATAAAACCTTTACCTTTTCCCGCATTCAGAAACAAAGTTTTTCAAACTGTGCATTTCTTGAAAGTCAACACTCAAATTTCATCCAAAAGGAAAAGGTTTGATGGTGGGCCGATAATCTATCGGGGGTATGCCCATTTGCCAGAAACCGCATTCAGAGCTTGTGAAATACATACATGTCGATTTAAAGCTTTGGCACTCTTAATTTCTTAGGAGTTGAAAATGAGCATATCTTGAAAAGAGAATACACTAGCTGCTTCCAAATGAAATATGAATGATGGTGAGTGGTTCCATATCATATATTCAAAAGTTAGCCATCTTCTCCTTTAGGAGCTTTAGAAATAGGCTTTATAAAACCTTTACCTTTTCCCGCATTCAGAAACAAAGTTTTTCAAACTGTGCATTTCTTGAAAGTCAACACTCAAATTTCATCCAAAAGGAAAAGGTTTGATGGTAGGCCGATATTCTATCAGGGGTATGCCCATTTGCCAGAAACCGCATTCAGAGCTAGTGAAATACATACATGTCGATTTCAAGCTTTGGCACTCTAAATTTCTTAGGAGTTGAAAATGAGCATATCTTGAAAAGAGAATACACTAGCTGCTTCCAAATGAAATATGTATGATGGTGAGTGGTTCCATATCATATATTCCAAAGGTAGCCATCTCCTCCTTAAGGATCGTTAGATATAGGCATTATAAAACCTTTACCTTTTCCCGCATTCAGAAACAAAGTTTTTCAAACTGTGCATTTCTTGAAAGTCAACACTCAAATTTCATCCAAAAGGAAAAGGTTTGATGGCGGGCCGATAATCTATCGGGGGTATGCCCATTTGCCAGACACCGCATTCAGAGCTTGTGAAATACATACATGTCGATTTCAAGCTTTGGCACTCTTAATTTCTTAGGAGTTGAAAATGAGCATATCTTGAAAAGAGAATACACTAGCTGCTTCCAAATGAAATATGTATGATGGTGAGTGGTTCCATATCTTATATTCAAAAGGTAGCCATCTTCTCCTTTAGGAGCTTTAGATATAGGCTTTATAAAACCTTTACCTTTTCCAGCATTCAGAAACAAAGTTTTTCAAACTGTGCATTTCTTGAAAGTCAACACTCAAATTTCATCCAAAAGGAAAAGGTTTGATGGTGGGCCGAAAATCTATCAGGGGTATGCCCATTTGCCAGAAACCGCATTCAGAGCTTGTGAAATACATACATGACGATTTCAAGCTTTGGCAGTCTAAGTTTCTTAGGAGTTGAAAATGAGCATATCTTGAAGAGAGAATACACTCGCTGCTTCCAAATGAAATATGTATGATGTTGAGTGGTTCCATATCATATATTCAAAAGGTAGCCATCTGCTCCTTTAGGAGCTCTAGATATAGGCTTTATAAAACCTTTACCTTTTCCCGCATTCAGAAACAAAGTTTTTCAAACTGTGCATTTCTTGAAAGTCAACACTCAAATTTCATCCAAAAGGAAAAGGTTTGATGGTGGGCCGATATTCTATCAGGGGTATGCCCATTTGCCAGAAACCGCATTCAGAGCTTGTGAAATACATACATGTCGATTTCAAGCTTTGGCACTCTAAATTTCTTAGGAGTTGAAAATGAGCATATCTTGAAGAGAGAATACACTAGCTGCTTCCAAATGAAATATGTATGATGGTGAGTGGTTCCATATCATATATTCAAAAGGTAGCCATCTGCTCCTTTAGGAGCTTTAGATATAGGCTTTATAAAACCTTTACCTTTTCCTGCATTCAGAAACAAAGTTTTTCAAACTGTGCATTTCGTGAAAGTCAACACTCAAATTTCATCCAAAAGGAAAAGGTTTGATGGTGGGCCGATACTCTATCAGGGGTATGCCTATTTGCCAGAAACCGCATTCAGAGCTTGTGAAATAGATATATGACGATTTCAAGCTTTGGCACTCTAAGTTTCTTAGTAGTTGAAAATGAGCATATCTTGAAGAGAGAACACACTAGCTGCTTCCAAATGAAATATGTATGATGGTGAGTGGTTCCATATCATTTTTTCAAAAGGTAGCCATCTCCTCCTTAAGGATCGTTAGATATAGGCATTATAAAACCTTTACCTTTTCCCGCGTTCAGAAACAAAGTTTTTCAAACTGTGCATTTCTTGAAAGTCAACACTCAAATTTCATCCAAAAGGAAAAGGTTTGATGGCGGGCCGATAATCTATCGGGGGTATGCCCATTTGCCAGACACCGCATTCAGAGCTTGTGAAATACATACATGTCGATTTCAAGCTTTGGCACTCTTAATTTCTTAGGAGTTGAAAATGAGCATATCTTGAAAAGAGAATACACTAGCTGCTTCCAAATGAAATATGTATGATGGTGAGTGGTTCCATATCTTATATTCAAAAGGTAGCCATCTTCTCCTTTAGGAGCTTTAGATATAGGCTTTATAAAACCTTTACCTTTTCCAGCATTCAGAAACAAAGTTTTTCAAACTGTGCATTTCTTGAAAGTCAACACTCAAATTTCATCCAAAAGGAAAAGGTTTGATGGTGGGCCGAAAATCTATCAGGGGTATGCCCATTTGCCAGAAACCGCATTCAGAGCTTGTGAAATACATACATGACGATTTCAAGCTTTGGCAGTCTAAGTTTCTTAGGAGTTGAAAATGAGCATATCTTGAAGAGAGAATACACTCGCTGCTTCCAAATGAAATATGTATGATGTTGAGTGGTTCCATATCATATATTCAAAAGGTAGCCATCTGCTCCTTTAGGAGCTCTAGATATAGGCTTTATAAAACCTTTACCTTTTCCCGCATTCAGAAACAAAGTTTTTCAAACTGTGCATTTCTTGAAAGTCAACACTCAAATTTCATCCAAAAGGAAAAGGTTTGATGGTGGGCCGATATTCTATCAGGGGTATGCCCATTTGCCAGAAACCGCATTCAGAGCTTGTGAAATACATACATGTCGATTTCAAGCTTTGGCACTCTAAATTTCTTAGGAGTTGAAAATGAGCATATCTTGAAGAGAGAATACACTAGCTGCTTCCAAATGAAATATGTATGATGGTGAGTGGTTCCATATCATTTTTTCAAAAGGTAGCCATCTGCTCCTTTAGGAGCTTAAGATATAGGCATTATAAAAACTTTACCTTTTCCCGCATTCAGAAACAAAGTTTTTCAAACTGTGCATTTCTTGAAAGTCAAAACTCAAATTTCATCCAAAAGGAAATGGTTTGATGGCGGGCCGATAATCTATCGGGGGTATGCCCATTTGCCAGACACCGCATTCAGAGCTTGTGAAATACATACATGTCGATTTCAAGCTTTGGCACTCTTAATTTCTTAGGAGTTGAAAATGAGCATATCTTGAAAAGAGAATACACTAGCTGCTTCCAAATGAAATATGTATGATGGTGAGTGGTTCCATATCTTATATTCAAAAGGTAGCCATCTTCTCCTTTAGGAGCTTTAGATATAGGCTTTATAAAACCTTTACCTTTTCCAGCATTCAGAAACAAAGTTTTTCAAACTGTGCATTTCTTGAAAGTCAACACTCAAATTTCATCCAAAAGGAAAAGGTTTGATGGTGGGCCGAAAATCTATCAGGGGTATGCCCATTTGCCAGAAACCGCATTCAGAGCTTGTGAAATACATACATGACGATTTCAAGCTTTGGCAGTCTAAGTTTCTTAGGAGTTGAAAATGAGCATATCTTGAAGAGAGAATACACTCGCTGCTTCCAAATGAAATATGTATGATGTTGAGTGGTTCCATATCATATATTCAAAAGGTAGCCATCTGCTCCTTTAGTAGCTCTAGATATAGGCTTTATAAAACCTTTACCTTTTCCCGCATTCAGAAACAAAGTTTTTCAAACTGTGCATTTCTTGAAAGTCAACACTCAAATTTCATCCAAAAGGAAAAGGTTTGATGGTGGGCCGATATTCTATCAGGGGTATGCCCATTTGCCAGAAACCGCATTCAGAGCTTGTGAAATACATACATGTCGATTTCAAGCTTTGGCACTCTAAATTTCTTAGGAGTTGAAAATGAGCATATCTTGAAGAGAGAATACACTAGCTGCTTCCAAATGAAATATGTATGATGGTGAGTGGTTCCATATCATATATTCAAAAGGTAGCCATCTGCTCCTTTAGGAGCTTTAGATATAGGCTTTATAAAACCTTTACCTTTTCCCGCATTCAGAAACAAAGTTTTTCAAACTGTGCATTTCGTGAAAGTCAACACTCAAATTTCATCCAAAAGGAAAAGGTTTGATGGTGGGCCGATACTCTATCAGGGGTATGCCTATTTGCCAGAAACCGCATTCAGAGCTTGTGAAATAGATATATGACGATTTCAAGCTTTGGCACTCTAAGTTTCTTAGTAGTTGAAAATGAGCATATCTTGAAGAGAGAACACACTAGCTGCTTCCAAATGAAATATGTATGATGGTGAGTGGTTCCATATCATTTTTTCAAAAGGTAGCCATCTCCTCCTTAAGGATCGTTAGATATAGGCATTATAAAACCTTTACCTTTTCCCGCGTTCAGAAACAAAGTTTTTCAAACTGTGCATTTCTTGAAAGTCAACACTCAAATTTCATCCAAAAGGAAAAGGTTTGATGGCGGGCCGATAATCTATCGGGGGTATGCCCATTTGCCAGACACCGCATTCAGAGCTTGTGAAATACATACATGTCGATTTCAAGCTTTGGCACTCTTAATTTCTTAGGAGTTGAAAATGAGCATATCTTGAAAAGAGAATACTCTAGCTGCTTCCAAATGAAATATGTATGATGGTGAGTGGTTCCATATCTTATATTCAAAAGGTAGCCATCTTCTCCTTTAGGAGCTTTAGATATAGGCTTTATAAAACCTTTACCTTTTCCAGCATTCAGAAACAAAGTTTTTCAAACTGTGCATTTCTTGAAAGTCAACACTCAAATTTCATCCAAAAGGAAAAGGTTTGATGGTGGGCCGAAAATCTATCAGGGGTATGCCCATTTGCCAGAAACCGCATTCAGAGCTTGTGAAATACATACATGACGATTTCAAGCTTTGGCAGTCTAAGTTTCTTAGGAGTTGAAAATGAGCATATCTTGAAGAGAGAATACACTCGCTGCTTCCAAATGAAATATGTATGATGTTGAGTGGTTCCATATCATATATTCAAAAGGTAGCCATCTGCTCCTTTAGGAGCTCTAGATATAGGCTTTATAAAACCTTTACCTTTTCCAGCATTCAGAAACAAAGTTTTTCAAACTGTGCATTTCTTGAAAGTCAACACTCAAATTTCATCCAAAAGGAAAAGGTTTGATGGTGGGCCCATAATCTATCAGGGGTATGCCCATTTGCCAGAAACCGCATTCAGACCTTGTGAAATACATACATGACGATTTCAAGCTTTGGCAGTCTAAGTTTCTTAGGAGTTGAAAATGAGCATATCTTGAAGAGAGAATACACTCGCTGCTTCCAAATGAAATATGTATGATGGTGAGTGGTTCCATATCATATATTCAAAAGGTAGCCATCTGCTCCTTTAGGAGCTTTAGATATAGGCTTTATAAAACCTTTACCTTTTCCCGCATTCAGAAACAAAGTTTTTCAAACTGTGCATTTCTTGAAAGTCAACACTCAAATTTCATCCAAAAGGAAAAGGTTTGTTGGTGGGCCGATATTCTATCAGGGGTATGCCTATTTGCCAGAAACCGCATTCAGAGCTTGTGAAATACATATATGACGATTTCAAGCTTTGGCACACTAAGTTTCTTAGTAGTTGAAAATGAGCATATCATGAAGAGAGAACACACTAGCTGCTTCCAAATGAAATATGTAAGATGGTGAGTGGTTCCATATCATATATTCCAAAGGTAGCCATCTGCTCCTTTAGGATCTTTAGATATAGGCTTTATAAAACCTTTAACTTTTCCCGCATTCAGAAACAAAGTTTTTCAAACTGTGCATTTCTTGAAAGTCAACACTCAAATTTCATCCAAAAGGAAATGGTTTGATGGTGGGCCGATAATCTATCAGGGGTATGCCCATTTGCCAGAAACCGCATTCAGACCTTGTGAAATACATACATGACGATTTCAAGCTTTGGCAGTCTAAGTTTCTTAGGAGTTGAAAATGAGCATATCTTGAAGAGAGAATACACTTGCTGCTTCCAAATGAAATATGTATGATGGTGAGTGGTTCCATATCATTTTTTCAAAAGGTAGCCATCTCCTCCTTTAGGAGCTTTAGATATAGGCATTATAAAACCTTTACCTTTTCCCGCATTCAGAAACAAAGTTTTTCAAACTGTGCATTTCTTGAAAGTCAGCACTCAAATTTCATCCAAAAGGAAAAGCTTTGATGGTGGGCCGATAATCTATCAGGGGAATGCCCATTTGCCAGAAACCGCATTCAGAGCTTGTTAAATACATACACGACGATTTCAAGCTTTGGCACTCTAAATTTCTTAGGAGTTGAAAATGAGCATATCTTGAAAAGAGAATACACTAGCTGCTTCCAAATGAAATATGTATGATGGTGAGTGGTTCCATATCATATATTCAAAAGGTAGCCATCTTCTCCTTTAGGAGCTTTAGATATAGGCTTTATAAAACCTTTACCTTTTCCCGCATTCAGAAACAAAGTTTTTCAAACTGTGCATTTCTTGAAAGTCAACACTCAAATTTCATCCAAAAGGAAAAGGTTTGATGGTGGGCCGATGATCTATCAGGGGTATGCCCATTTGCCAGAAACCGCATTCAGAGCTTGTGAAATACATACATGACGATTTCAAGCTTTGGCAGTCTAAGTTTCTTAGGAGTTGAAAATGAGCATATCTTGAAGAGAGAATACACTCGCTGCTTCCAAATGAAATATGTATGATGGTGAGTGGTTCCATATCATATATTCAAAAGGTAGCCATCTGCTCCTTTAGCAGCTGTAGATATAGGCTTTATAAAATCTTTACCTTTTCCCGCATTCAGAAAAAAGTTTTTCAAACTGTGCATTTCTTGAAAGTCAACACTCAAATTTCATCCAAAAGGAAAATATTTGATGGTGGGCCGATTTTCTATCAGGGGTATGCCTATTTGCCAGAAACCGCATTCAGAGCTTGTGAAATACATATATGACGATTTCAAGCTTTGGGACTCTAAGTTTCTTAGTAGTTGAAAATGAGCATATCATGAAGAGAGAACACACTAGCTGCTTCCAAATGAAATATGTAAGATGGTGAGTGGTTCCATATCATATATTCCAAAGGTAGCCATCTGCTCCTTTAGGATCTTTAGATATAGGCTTTATAAAACCTTTAACTTTTCCCGCATTCAGAAACAAAGTTTTTCAAACTTTGCATTTCTTGAAAGTCAACACTCAAATTTCATCCAAAAGGAAATGGTTTGATGGTGGGCCGATAATCTATCAGGGGTATGCCCATTTGCCAGAAACCGCATTCAGACCTTGTGAAATACATACATGACGATTTCAAGCTTTGGCAGTCTAAGTTTCTTAGGAGTTGAAAATGAGCATATCTTGAAGAGAGAATACACTAGCTGCTTCCAAATGAAATATGTATGATGGTGAGTGGTTCCATATCATTTTTTCAAAAGGTAGCCATCTCCTCCTTTAGGAGCTTTAGATATAGGCCTTATAAAACCTTTACCTTTTCCCGCATTCAGAAACAAAGTTTTTCAAACTGTGCATTTCTTGAAAGTCAACACTCAAATTTCATCCAAAAGGAAAAGGTTTGATGGTGGGCCGATAATCTATCAGGGGTATGCCCATTTGCCAGAAACCACATTCAGAGCTTGTTAAATACATACACGACGATTTCAAGCTTTGGCAGTCTAAGTTTCTTAGGAGTTGAAAATTAGCATATCTTGAAGAGAGAATACACTAGCTGCTTCCAAATGAAATATGTATGATGGTGAGTGGTTCCATATCATTTTTTCAAAAGGTAGCCATCTCCTCCTTAAGGATCGTTAGATATAGGCATTATAAAACCTTTACCTTTTCCCGCATTCAGAAACAAAGTTTTTCAAACTGTGCATTTCTTGAAAGTCAACACTCAAATTTCATCCAAAAGGAAAAGGTCTGATGGTGGGCCGATAATCTATCGGGGGTATGCCCATTTGCCAGAAACCTCATTCAGAGCTTGTGAAATACATACATGTCGATTACAAGCTTTGGCACTCTTAATTTCTTAGGAGTTGAAAATGAGCATATCTTGAAAAGAGAATACACTAGCTGCTTCCAAATGAAATATGTATGATGGTGAGTGGTTCCATATCATTTATTCAAAAGGTAGCCATCTTCTCCTTTAGGAGCTCTAGATATAGGCTTTATAAAACCTTTACCTTTTCCCGCATTCAGAAACAAAGTTTTTCAAACTGTGCATTTCTTGAAAGTCAACACTCAAATTTCATCCAAAAGGAAAAGGTTTGATGGTGGGCCGATAATCTATCAGGGGTATGCCCATTTGCCAGAAACCGCATTCAGAGCTTGTGAAATACATACATGACGATTTCAAGCTTTGGCAGTCTAAGTTTCTTCGGAGTTGAAAATGAGCATATCTTGAAGAGAGAATACACTCGCTGCTTCCAAATGAAATATGTATGATGTTGAGAGGTTCCATATCATATATTCAAAAGGTAGCCATCTGCTCCTTTAGGAGCTTTAGATATAGGCTTTATAAAACCTTTACCTTTTCCCGCATTCAGAAACAAAGTTTTTCAAACTGTGCATTTCTTGAAAGTCAACACTCAAATTTCATCCAAAAGGAAAAGGTTTGATGGTGGGCCGATAATCTATCAGGGGTATGCCCATTTGCCAGAAACCACATTCAGAGCTTGTTAAATACATACACGACGATTTCAAGCTTTGGCAGTCTAAGTTTCTTAGGAGTTGAAAATTAGCATATCTTGAAGAGAGAATACACTAGCTGCTTCCAAATGAAATATGTATGATGGTGAGTGGTTCCATATCATTTTTTCAAAAGGTAGCCATCTCCTCCTTAAGGATCGTTAGATATAGGCATTATAAAACCTTTACCTTTTCCCGCATTCAGAAACAAAGTTTTTCAAACTGTGCATTTCTTGAAAGTCAACACTCAAATTTCATCCAAAAGGAAAAGGTCTGATGGTGGGCCGATAATCTATCGGGGGTATGCCCATTTGCCAGAAACCTCATTCAGAGCTTGTGAAATACATACATGTCGATTACAAGCTTTGGCACTCTTAATTTCTTAGGAGTTGAAAATGAGCATATCTTGAAAAGAGAATACACTAGCTGCTTCCAAATGAAATATGTATGATGGTGAGTGGTTCCATATCATTTATTCAAAAGGTAGCCATCTTCTCCTTTAGGAGCTCTAGATATAGGCTTTATAAAACCTTTACCTTTTCCCGCATTCAGAAACAAAGTTTTTCAAACTGTGCATTTCTTGAAAGTCAACACTCAAATTTCATCCAAAAGGAAAAGGTTTGATGGTGGGCCGATAATCTATCAGGGGTATGCCCATTTGCCAGAAACCGCATTCAGAGCTTGTGAAATACATACATGACGATTTCAAGCTTTGGCAGTCTAAGTTTCTTCGGAGTTGAAAATGAGCATATCTTGAAGAGAGAATACACTCGCTGCTTCCAAATGAAATATGTATGATGTTGAGAGGTTCCATATCATATATTCAAAAGGTAGCCATCTGCTCCTTTAGGAGCTTTAGATATAGGCTTTATAAAACCTTTACCTTTTCCCGCATTCAGAAACAAAGTTTTTCAAACTGTGCATTTCTTGAAAGTCAACACTCAAATTTCATCCAAAAGGAAAAGGTTTGATGGTGGGCCGATATTCTATCAGGGGTATGCCTATTTGCCAGAAACCGCATTCAGAGCTTGTGAAATACATAAATGACGATTTCAAGCTTTGGCACTCTAAGTTTCATAGTAGTTGAAAATGAGCATATCTTGAAGAGAGAACACACTAGCTGCTTCCAAATAAAATATGTAAGATGGTGAGTGGTTCCATATCATATATTCCAAAGGTAGCCATCTGCTCCTTTAGGATCTTTAGATATAGTTTTTATAAAACCTTTAACTTTTCCCGCATTCAGAAACAAAGTTTTTCAAACTGTGCATTTCTTGAAAGTCAACACTCAAATTTCATCCAAAAGGAAATGGTTTGATAGTGGGCCGATAATCTATCAGGGGTATGCCCATTTGCCAGAACCCGCATTCAGACCTTGTGAAATACATACTTGACGATTTCAAGCTTTGGCAGTCTAAATTTCTTAGGAGTTGAAAATGAGCATATCTTGAAGAGAGAATACACTAGCTGCTTCCAAATGAAATATGTATGATGGTGAGTGGTTCCATATCATTTTTTCAAAAGGTAGCCATCTGCTCCTTTAGGAGCTTAAGATATAGGCATTATAAAAACTTTACCTTTTCCCGCATTCAGAAACAAAGTTTTTCAAACTGTGCATTTCTTGAAAGTCAACACTCAAATTTCATCCAAAAGGAAAAGGTTTGATGGTGGGCCGATAATCTATCAGGGGTATGCCCATTTGCCAGAAACCGCATTCAGAGCTTGTTAAATACATACACGACGATTTCAAGCTTTGGCAGTCTAGGTTTCTTAGGAGTTGAAAATTAGCATATCTTGAAGAGAGAATACACTAGCTGCTTCCAAATGAAATATGTATGATGGTGTGTGGTTCCATATCATATATTCCAAAGGTAGCCATCTCCTCCTTAAGGATCGTTAGATATAGGCATTATAAAACCTTTACCTTTTCCCGCATTCAGAAACAAAGTTTTTCAAACTGTGCATTTCTTGAAAGTCAACACTCAAATTTCATCCAAAAGGAAAAGGTTTGATGGTGGGCCGATAATCTATCGGGGGTATGCCCATTTGCCAGAAACCGCATTCAGAGCTTGTGAAATACATACATGACGATTTCAAGCTTTGGCAGTCTAAGTTTCTTAGGAGTTGAAAATTAGCATATCTTGAAGAGAGAATACACTAGCTGCTTCCAAATGAAATATGTATGATGGTGAGTGGTTCCATATCATTTTTTCAAAAGGTAGCCATCTCCTCCTTAAGGATCGTTAGATATAGGCATTATAAAACCTTTACCTTTTCCCGCATTCAGAAACAAAGTTTTTCAAACTGTGCATTTCTTGAAAGTCAACACTCAAATTTCATCCAAAAGGAAAAGGTCTGATGGTGGGCCGATAATCTATCGGGGGTATGCCCATTTGCCAGAAACCTCATTCAGAGCTTGTGAAATACATACATGTCGATTACAAGCTTTGGCACTCTTAATTTCTTAGGAGTTGAAAATGAGCATATCTTGAAAAGAGAATACACTAGCTGCTTCCAAATGAAATATGTATGATGGTGAGTGGTTCCATATCATATATTCAAAAGGTAGCCATCTTCTCCTTTAGGAGCTTTAGATATAGGCTTTATAAAACCTTTACCTTTTCCCGCATTCAGAAACAAAGTTTTTCAAACTGTGCATTTCTTGAAAGTCAACACTCAAATTTCATCCAAAAGGAAAAGGTTTGATGGTGGGCCGATAATCTATCAGGGGTATGCCCATTTGCCAGAAACCGCATTCAGAGCTTGTGAAATACATACATGACGATTTCAAGCTTTGGCAGTCTAAGTTTCTTCGGAGTTGAAAATGAGCATATCTTGAAGAGAGAATACACTCGCTGCTTCCAAATGAAATATGTATGATGTTGAGAGGTTCCATATCATATATTCAAAAGGTAGCCATCTGCTCCTTTAGGAGCTTTAGATATAGGCTTTATAAAACCTTTACCTTTTCCCGCATTCAGAAACAAAGTTTTTCAAACTGTGCATTTCTTGAAAGTCAACACTCAAATTTCATCCAAAAGGAAAAGGTTTGATGGTGGGCCGATATTCTATCAGGGGTATGCCTATTTGCCAGAAACCGCATTCAGAGCTTGTGAAATACATAAATGACGATTTCAAGCTTTGGCACTCTAAGTTTCATAGTAGTTGAAAATGAGCATATCTTGAAGAGAGAACACACTAGCTGCTTCCAAATAAAATATGTAAGATGGTGAGTGGTTCCATATCATATATTCCAAAGGTAGCCATCTGCTCCTTTAGGATCTTTAGATATAGTTTTTATAAAACCTTTAACTTTTCCCGCATTCAGAAACAAAGTTTTTCAAACTGTGCATTTCTTGAAAGTCAACACTCAAATTTCATCCAAAAGGAAATGGTTTGATAGTGGGCCGATAATCTATCAGGGGTATGCCCATTTGCCAGAACCCGCATTCAGACCTTGTGAAATACATACTTGACGATTTCAAGCTTTGGCAGTCTAAATTTCTTAGGAGTTGAAAATGAGCATATCTTGAAGAGAGAATACACTAGCTGCTTCCAAATGAAATATGTATGATGGTGAGTGGTTCCATATCATTTTTTCAAAAGGTAGCCATCTGCTCCTTTAGGAGCTTAAGATATAGGCATTATATAAACTTTACCTTTTCCCGCATTCAGAAACAAAGTTTTTCAAACTGTGCATTTCTTGAAAGTCAACACTCAAATTTCATCCAAAAGGAAAAGGTTTGATGGTGGGCCGATAATCTATCAGGGGTATGCCCATTTGCCAGAAACCGCATTCAGAGCTTGTTAAATACATACACGACGATTTCAAGCTTTGGCAGTCTAGGTTTCTTAGGAGTTGAAAATTAGCATATCTTGAAGAGAGAATACACTAGCTGCTTCCAAATGAAATATGTATGATGGTGTGTGGTTCCATATCATATATTCCAAAGGTAGCCATCTCCTCCTTAAGGATCGTTAGATATAGGCATTATAAAACCTTTACCTTTTCCCGCATTCAGAAACAAAGTTTTTCAAACTGTGCATTTCTTGAAAGTCAACACTCAAATTTCATCCAAAAGAAAAAGGTTTGATGGTGGGCCGATAATCTATCGGGGGTATGCCCATTTGCCAGAAACCGCATTAAGAGCTTGTGAAATACATACATGTCGATTTCAAGCTTTGGCACTCTAAATTTCTTAGGAGTTGAAAATCAGCATATCTTGAAAAGAGAATACACTAGCTGCTTCCAAATGAAATATGTATGATGGTGAGTGGTTCCATATCATATATTCAAAAGGTAGCCATCTTCTCCCTTAGCAGCTTTAGATATAGGCTTAATAAAACCTTTACCTTTTCCCGCGTTCAGAAACAAAGTTTTTCAAACTGTGCATTTCTTGAAAGTCAACACTCAAATTTCATCCAAAAGGAAAAGGTTTGATGGTGGGCCGATAATCTATCAGGGGTATGCCCATTTGCCAGAAACCGCATTCAGAGCTTGTGAAATACATACATGACGATTTCAAGCTTTGGCAGTCTAAGTTTCTTAGGAGTTGAAAATGAGCATATCTTGAAGAGAGAATACACTCGCTGCTTCCAAATGAAATATGTATGATGGTGAGTGGTTCCATATCATATATTCAAAAGGTAGCCATCTGCTCCTTTAGGAGCTTTAGATATAGGCTTTATAAAACCTTTACCTTTTCCCGCATTCAGAAACAAAGTTTTTCAAACTGTGCATTTCTTGAAAGTCAACACTCAAATTTCATCCAAAAGGAAAAGGTTTGATGGTGGGCCGATATTCTATCAGGGGTATGCCTATTTGCCAGAAACCGCATTCAGAGCTTGTGAAATACATATATGACGATTTCAAGCTTTGGCACTCTAAGTTTCTTAGTTGTTGAAAATGAGTATATCATGAAGAGAGAACACACTAGCTGCTTCCAAATGAAATATGTAAGATGGTGAGTGGTTCCATATCATTTTTTCAAAAGGTAGCCATCTCTTCCTTTAGGAGCTTTAGATATAGGCATTATAAAACCTTTTCCTTTTCCCGCATTCAGAAACAAAGTTTTTCAAACTGTGCATTTCTTGAAAGTCAACACTCAAATTTCATCCAAAAGGAAAAGGTTTGATGGTGGGCCGATTTTCTATCAGGGGTATGCCTATTTGCCAGAAACCGCATTCAGAGCTTGTGAAATACATAAATGACGATTTCAAGCTTTGGGACTCTAAGTTTCTTAGTAGTTGAAAATGAGCATATCATGAAGAGAGAACATACTAGCTGCTTCCAAATGAAATATGTAAGATGGTGAGTGGTTCCATATCATATATTCCAAAGGTAGCCATCTGCTCCTTTAGGATCTTTAGATATAGGCTTTATAAAACCTTTAACTTTTCCCGCATTCAGAAACAAAGTTTTTCAAACTTTGCATTTCTTGAAAGTCAACACTCAAATTTCATCCAAAAGGAAATGGTTTGATGGTGGGCCGATAATCTATCAGGGGTATGCCCATTTGCCAGAAACCGCATTCAGACCTTGTGAAATACATACATGACGATTTCAAGCTTTGGCAGTCTAAGTTTCTTAGGAGTTGAAAATGAGCATATCTTGAAGAGAGAATACACTAGCTGCTTCCAAATGAAATATGTATGATGGTGAGTGGTTCCATATCATTTTTTCAAAAGGTAGCCATCTCCTCCTTTAGGAGCTTTAGATATAGGCATTATAAAACCTTTACCTTTTCCCGCTTTCAGAAACAAAGTTTTTCAAACTGTGCATTTCTTGAAAGTCAACACTCAAATTTCATCCAAAAGGAAAAGGTTTGATGGTGGGCCGATAATCTATCAGGGGTATGCCCATTTGCCAGAAACCGCATTCAGAGCTTGTTAAATACATACACGACGATTTCAAGCTTTGGCAGTCTAAGTTTCTTAGGAGTTGAAAATTAGCATATCTTGAAGAGAGAATACACTAGCTGCTTCCAAATGAAATATGTATGATGGTGAGTGGTTCCATATCATTTTTTCAAAAGGTAGCCATCTCCTCCTTAAGGATCGTTAGATATAGGCATTATAAAACCTTTACCTTTTCCCGCATTCAGAAACAAAGTTTTTCAAACTGTGCATTTCTTGAAAGTCAACACTCAAATTTCATCCAAAAGGAAAAGGTCTGATGGTGGGCCGATAATCTATCGGGGGTATGCCCATTTGCCAGAAACCGCATTCAGAGCTTGTGAAATACATACATGTCGATTACAAGCTTTGGCACTCTTAATTTCTTAGGAGTTGAAAATCAGCATATCTTGAAAAGAGAATACACTAGCTGCTTCCAAATGAAATATGTATGATGGTGAGTGGTTCCATATCATATCTTCAAAAGGTAGCCATCTTCTCTTTTAGGAGCTTTAGATATAGGCTTTATAAAACCTTTACCTTTTCCCGCATTCAGAAACAAAGTTTTTCAAACTGTGCATTTCTTGAAAGTCAACACTCAAATTTCATCCAAAAGGAAAAGGTTTGATGGTGGGCCGATAATCTATCAGGGGTATGCCCATTTGCCAGAAACCGCATTCAGAGCTTGTGAAATACATACATGACGATTTCAAGCTTTGGCAGTCTAAGTTTCTTCGGAGTTGAAAATGAGCATATCTTGAAGAGAGAATACACTCGCTGCTTCCAAATGAAATATGTATGATGTTGAGAGGTTCCATATCATATATTCAAAAGGTAGCCATCTGCTCCTTTAGGAGCTTTAGATATAGGCTTTATAAAACCTTTACCTTTTCCCGCATTCAGAAACAAAGTTTTTCAAACTGTGCATTTCTTGAAAGTCAACACTCAAATTTCATCCAAAAGGAAAAGGTTTGATGGTGGGCCGATATTCTATCAGGGGTATGCCTATTTGCCAGAAACCGCATTCAGAGCTTGTGAAATACATATATGACGATTTCAAGCTTTGGCACTCTAAGTTTCATAGTAGTTGAAAATGAGCATATCTTGAAGAGAGAACACACTAGCTGCTTCCAAATAAAATATGTATGATGGTGAGTGGTTCCATATCATATATTCCAAAGGTAGCCATCTGCTCCTTTAGGATCTTTAGAAATAGGCTTTATAAAACCTTTACCTTTTCCCGCATTCAGAAACAAAGTTTTTCAAACTGTGCATTTCTTGAAAGTCTACACTCAAATTTCATCCAAAAGGAAAAGGTTTGATGGTTGGCCGATATTCTATCAGGGGTATGCCTATTTGCCAGAAACCGCATTCAGAGCTTGTGAAATACATATATGACGATTTCAAGCTTTGGCACTCTAAGTTTCTTAGTTGTTGAAAATGAGCATATCATGAAGAGAGAACACACTAGCTGCTTCCAAATGCAATATGTAAGATGGTGAGTGGTTCCATATCATATATTCCAAAGGTAGCCATCTGCTCCTTTAGGATCTTTAGATATAGGCTTTATAAAACCTTTAACTTTTCCCGCATTCCGAAACAAAGTTTTTCAAACTGTGCATTTCTTGAAAGTCAACACTCAAATTTCATCCAAAAGGAAAAGGTTTGATGGGGGGCCGATAATCTATCAGGGGTATGCCCATTTGCCAGAAACCGCATTCAGACCTTGTGAAATACATACATGACGATTTCAAGCTTTGGCAGTCTAAGTTTCTTAGGAGTTGAAAATGAGCATATCTTGAAGAGAGAATACACTAGCTGCTTCCAAATGAAATATGTATGATGGTGAGTGGTTCCATATCATTTTTTCAAAAGGTAGCCATCTCTTCCTTTAGGAGCTTTAGATATAGGCATTATAAAACCTTTACCTTTTCCCGCATTCAGAAACAAAGTTTTTCAAACTGTGCATTTCTTGAAAGTCTACACTCAAATTTCATCCAAAAGGAAAAGGTTTGATGGTTGGCCGATATTCTATCAGGGGTATGCCTATTTGCCAGAAACCGCATTCAGAGCTTGTGAAATACATATATGACGATTTCAAGCTTTGGCACTCTAAGTTTCTTAGTTGTTGAAAATGAGCATATCATGAAGAGAGAACACACTAGCTGCTTCCAAATGCAATATGTAAGATGGTGAGTGGTTCCATATCATATATTCCAAAGGTAGCCATCTGCTCCTTTAGGATCTTTAGATATAGGCTTTATAAAACCTTTAACTTTTCCCGCATTCCGAAACAAAGTTTTTCAAACTGTGCATTTCTTGAAAGTCAACACTCAAATTTCATCCAAAAGGAAAAGGTTTGATGGGGGGCCGATAATCTATCAGGGGTATGCCCATTTGCCAGAAACCGCATTCAGACCTTGTGAAATACATACATGACGATTTCAAGCTTTGGCAGTCTAAGTTTCTTAGGAGTTGAAAATGAGCATATCTTGAAGAGAGAATACACTAGCTGCTTCCAAATGAAATATGTATGATGGTGAGTGGTTCCATATCATTTTTTCAAAAGGTAGCCATCTCTTCCTTTAGGAGCTTTAGATATAGGCATTATAAAACCTTTTCCTTTTCCCGCATTCAGAAACAAAGTTTTTCAAACTGTGCATTTCTTGAAAGTCAACACTCAAATTTCATCCAAAAGGAAAAGGTTTGATGGTGGGCCGATAATCTATCAGGGGTATGCCCATTTGCCAGAAACCGCATTCAGAGCTTGTTAAATACATACACGACGATTTCAAGCTTTGGCACTCTAAATTTCTTAGGAGTTGAAAATGAGCATATCTTGAAGAGAGAATACACTCGCTGCTCCCTAATGAAATATGTAAGATGGTGAGTGGTTCCATATCATATATTCAAAAGGTAGACATGTGCTCCTTTAGGATCTTTAGATATAGTTTTTATAAAACCTTTAACTTTTCCCGCATTCAGAAACAAAGTTTTTCAAACTGTGCATTTCTTGAAAGTCAACACTCAAATTTCATCCAAAAGGAAAAGGTCTGATGGTGGGCCGATAATCTATCGGGGGTATGCCCATTTGCCAGAAACCTCATTCAGAGCTTGTGAAATACATACATGTCGATTACAAGCTTTGGCACTCTTAATTTCTTAGGAGTTGAAAATGAGAATATCTTGAAAAGAGAATACACTAGCTGCTTCCAAATGAAATATGTATGATGGTGAGTGGTTCCATATCATATATTCAAAAGGTAGCCATCTTCTCCTTTAGGAGCTTTAGATATAGGCTTTATAAAACCTTTATTTTTTCCCGCATTCAGAAACAAAGTTTTTCAAACTTTGCATTTCTTGAAAGTCAACACTCAAATTTCATCCAAAAGGAAATGGTTTGATGGTGGGCCGATAATCTATCAGGGGTATGCCCATTTGCCAGAAACCGCATTCAGACCTTGTGAAATACATACATGACGATTTCAAGCTTTGGCAGTCTAAGTTTCTTAGGAGTTGAAAATGAGCATATCTTGAAGAGAGAATACACTAGCTGCTTCCAAATGAAATATGTATGATGGTGAGTGGTTCCATATCATTTTTTCAAAAGGTAGCCATCTCCTCCTTTAGGAGCTTTAGATATAGGCATTATAAAACCTTTACCTTTTCCCGCTTTCAGAAACAAAGTTTTTCAAACTGTGCATTTCTTGAAAGTCAACACTCAAATTTCATCCAAAAGGAAAAGGTTTGATGGTGGGCCGATAATCTATCAGGGGTATGCCCATTTGCCAGAAACCGCATTCAGAGCTTGTTAAATACATACACGACGATTTCAAGCTTTGGCAGTCTAAGTTTCTTAGGAGTTGAAAATTAGCATATCTTGAAGAGAGAATACACTAGCTGCTTCCAAATGAAATATGTATGATGGTGAGTGGTTCCATATCATTTTTTCAAAAGGTAGCCATCTCCTCCTTAAGGATCGTTAGATATAGGCATTATAAAACCTTTACCTTTTCCCGCATTCAGAAACAAAGTTTTTCAAACTGTGCATTTCTTGAAAGTCAACACTCAAATTTCATCCAAAAGGAAAAGGTCTGATGGTGGGCCGATAATCTATCGGGGGTATGCCCATTTGCCAGAAACCGCATTCAGAGCTTGTGAAATACATACATGTCGATTACAAGCTTTGGCACTCTTAATTTCTTAGGAGTTGAAAATCAGCATATCTTGAAAAGAGAATACACTAGCTGCTTCCAAATGAAATATGTATGATGGTGAGTGGTTCCATATCATATCTTCAAAAGGTAGCCATCTTCTCCTTTAGGAGCTTTAGATATAGGCTTTATAAAACCTTTACCTTTTCCCGCATTCAGAAACAAAGTTTTTCAAACTGTGCATTTCTTGAAAGTCAACACTCAAATTTCATCCAAAAGGAAAAGGTTTGATGGTGGGCCGATAATCTATCAGGGGTATGCCCATTTGCCAGAAACCGCATTCAGAGCTTGTGAAATACATACATGACGATTTCAAGCTTTGGCAGTCTAAGTTTCTTCGGAGTTGAAAATGAGCATATCTTGAAGAGAGAATACACTCGCTGCTTCCAAATGAAATATGTATGATGTTGAGAGGTTCCATATCATATATTCAAAAGGTAGCCATCTGCTCCTTTAGGAGCTTTAGATATAGGCTTTATAAAACCTTTACCTTTTCCCGCATTCAGAAACAAAGTTTTTCAAACTGTGCATTTCTTGAAAGTCAACACTCAAATTTCATCCAAAAGGAAAAGGTTTGATGGTGGGCCGATATTCTATCAGGGGTATGCCTATTTGCCAGAAACCGCATTCAGAGCTTGTGAAATACATATATGACGATTTCAAGCTTTGGCACTCTAAGTTTCATAGTAGTTGAAAATGAGCATATCTTGAAGAGAGAACACACTAGCTGCTTCCAAATAAAATATGTATGATGGTGAGTGGTTCCATATCATATATTCCAAAGGTAGCCATCTGCTCCTTTAGGATCTTTAGAAATAGGCTTTATAAAACCTTTACCTTTTCCCGCATTCAGAAACAAAGTTTTTCAAACTGTGCATTTCTTGAAAGTCTACACTCAAATTTCATCCAAAAGGAAAAGGTTTGATGGTTGGCCGATATTCTATCAGGGGTATGCCTATTTGCCAGAAACCGCATTCAGAGCTTGTGAAATACATATATGACGATTTCAAGCTTTGGCACTCTAAGTTTCTTAGTTGTTGAAAATGAGCATATCATGAAGAGAGAACACACTAGCTGCTTCCAAATGCAATATGTAAGATGGTGAGTGGTTCCATATCATATATTCCAAAGGTAGCCATCTGCTCCTTTAGGATCTTTAGATATAGGCTTTATAAAACCTTTAACTTTTCCCGCATTCCGAAACAAAGTTTTTCAAACTGTGCATTTCTTGAAAGTCAACACTCAAATTTCATCCAAAAGGAAAAGGTTTGATGGGGGGCCGATAATCTATCAGGGGTATGCCCATTTGCCAGAAACCGCATTCAGACCTTGTGAAATACATACATGACGATTTCAAGCTTTGGCAGTCTAAGTTTCTTAGGAGTTGAAAATGAGCATATCTTGAAGAGAGAATACACTAGCTGCTTCCAAATGAAATATGTATGATGGTGAGTGGTTCCATATCATTTTTTCAAAAGGTAGCCATCTCTTCCTTTAGGAGCTTTAGATATAGGCATTATAAAACCTTTTCCTTTTCCCGCATTCAGAAACAAAGTTTTTCAAACTGTGCATTTCTTGAAAGTCAACACTCAAATTTCATCCAAAAGGAAAAGGTTTGATGGTGGGCCGATAATCTATCAGGGGTATGCCCATTTGCCAGAAACCGCATTCAGAGCTTGTTAAATACATACACGACGATTTCAAGCTTTGGCACTCTAAATTTCTTAGGAGTTGAAAATGAGCATATCTTGAAGAGAGAATACACTCGCTGCTCCCTAATGAAATATGTAAGATGGTGAGTGGTTCCATATCATATATTCAAAAGGTAGACATGTGCTCCTTTAGGATCTTTAGATATAGTTTTTATAAAACCTTTAACTTTTCCCGCATTCAGAAACAAAGTTTTTCAAACTGTGCATTTCTTGAAAGTCAACACTCAAAATTCATCCAAAAGGAAATGGTTTGATGGTGGGCCGATAATCTATCAGGGGTATGTCCATTTGCCAGAAACCGCATTCAGACCTTGTGAAATACATACATGACGATTTCAAGCTTTTGCAGTCTAAGTTTCTTAGGAGTTGAAAATGAGCATATCTTGAAGAGAGAATACACTAGCTGCTTCCAAATGAAATATGTATGATGGTCAGTGGTTCCATATCATTTTTTCAAAAAGTAGCCATCTGCTCCTTTAGGAGCTTAAGATATAGGCATTATAAAAACTTTACCTTTTCCCGCATTCAGAAACAAAGTTTTTCAAACTGTGCATTTCTTGAAAGTCAACACTCAAATTTCATCCAAAAGGAAAAGGTTTGATGGTGGGCCGATAATCTATCAGGGGTATGCCCATTTGCCAGAAACCGCATTCAGAGCTTGTTAAATACATACACGACGATTTCAAGCTTTGGCAGTCTAAGTTTCTTAGGAGTTGAAAATTAGCATATCTTGAAGAGAGAATACACTAGCTGCTTCCAAATGAAATACGTATGATGGTGAGTGGTTCCATATCATATATTCCAAAGGTAGCCATCTCCTCCTTAAGGATCGTTAGATATAGGCATTATAAAACCTTTACCTTTTCCCGCATTCAGAAACAAAGTTTTTCAAACTGTGCATTTCTTGAAAGTCAACACTCAAATTTCATCCAAAAGGATAAGGTTTGATGGTGGGCCGATAATCTATCGGGGGTATGCCCATTTGCCAGAAACCGCATTCAGAGCTTGTGAAATACATACATGTCAATTTCAAGCTTTGGCACTCTAAATTTCTTAGGAGTTGAAAATGAGCATGTCTTGAAAAGAGAATACACTAGCTGCTTCCAAATGAAATATGTATGATGGTGAGTGGTTCCATATCATATATTCAAAAGGTAGCCATCTTCTCCTTTAGGAGCTTTAGATATAGGCTTTATAAAACCTTTACCTTTTCCCGCATTCAGAAACAAAGTTTTTCAAACTGTGCATTTCTTGAAAGTCAACACTCAAATTTCATCCAAAAGGAAAAGGTTTGATGGTGGGCCGATAATCTATCAGGGGTATGCCCATTTGCCAGAAACCGCATTCAGAGCTTGTGAAATACATACATGACGATTTCAAGCTTTGGCAGTCTAAGTTTCTTAGGAGTTGAAAATGAACATATCTTGAAGAGAGAATACACTCGCTGCTTCCAAATGAAATATGTATGATGGTGAGTGGTTCCATATCATATATTCAAAAGGTAGCCATCTGCTCCTTTAGGAGCTTTAGATATAGGCTTTATAAAACCTTTACCTTTTCCCGCATTCAGAAACAAAGTTTTTCAAACTGTGCATTTCTTGAAAGTCAACACTCAAATTTCATCCAAAAGGAAAAGGTTTGATGGTGGGCCGATAATCTATCAGGGGTATGCCTATTTGCCAGAAACCGCATTCAGAGCCCTTGAAATACATATATGACGATTTCATGCTTTGGCACTCTAAGTTTCTTAGTAGTTGAAAATGAGCATATCTTGAAAAGAGAATACACTATCTGCTTCCAAATGTAATATGTATGATGGTGAGTGGTTCCATATCATATATTCAAAAGGTAGCCATCTGCTCCTTTAGGAGCTTTAGATATAGGCTTTAAAAAACCTTTAACTTTTGCCGCATTCAGAAACAAAGTTTTTCAAACTGTGCATTTCTTGAAAGTCAACACTCAAATTTCATCTAAAAGTAAAAGGTTTGATGGTGGGCCGATACTCTATCAGGGGTATGCCTATTTGCCAGAAACCGCATTCAGAGATTGTGAAATACATATATGACGATTTCAAGCTTTGGCACTCAAAGTTTCTTAGTAGTTGAAAATGAGCATATCTTGAAGAGAGAATACACTAGCTGCTTCCAAATGAAATATGTATGATGGTGAGTGGTTCCAAATCATATATTCAAAAGGTAGCCATCTGCTCCTTTACGAGCTTTAGATATAGGCTTTATAAAACCTTTAACTTTTCCCGCATTCAGAAACAAAGTTTTTCAAACTGTGCATTTCTTGAGTCAACACTCAAATTTCATCCAAAAGGAAAAGGTTTATGTTGGGCCGATAATCTATCAGGGGTATGCCCATTTGCCAGAAACCGCATTCAGAGCTTGTGAAATACATACATGACGATTTCAAGCTTTGGCACTCTAAGAGCACGGGAAGGCGTGACACCTGGCGGCGGGGAACCCACATTCACTCCACTCAGCCTGGGAACCCCAACTCCACTCAGCCTGGGCACCTCCACTCCACTCTGCCTGGGCACCTCCACTCCATTCAGCCTGGGCACATTCACTCCACTCAGTCTGGGCACATTCACTCCAATCAGCCTGGGCACATTCACTTCACTCAGCCTGGGCACATTCACTCCACTCAGCCTGGGCACCTCCACTCCATTCAGCCTGGGCACATTCACTCCACTCAGCCTGGGCACTTCCAATCCCACTCTGCCTGGGAAACTGCACTCCACTCAGCCTGGGCACCTCCACTCCATTCAGCCTGGGCACATTCACTCCACTCAGCCTGGGCACTTCCAGTCCCACTCTGCCTGGGAACCTGCCCTCCACTCAGCCTGGGCACCTCCACTCCACTCAGCCTGGGCACATTCACTCCACTCAGCCTGGGCACATTCACTCCACTCAGCCTGGGCACATTCACTCCACTCAGCCTGGGCACTTCCAGTCCCACTCTGCCCAGGAACCTCCACTCCCACTCTGCCTGGGAACCTCCGCTACTCCTCTCCACACCCGGCTCTCCACCCGACTCGTGGGGGCCCACTCATAAGCCCTCCCGCCGCAAGTTATAGGCCCTTTGCCCGGGCGGAAAGTGAACCGCGGAACTGTGCCACGCCCTCAATTCTCGTCCGATCGGAACGCGGTTTGGACCCGTTCTCCTGGGCGGCCTCGCAGCCCCTCCCGACCCGGCCAGTTAGTTCCAAGGGGCCGCCCCGAGCACGGGGAGGTGTGACACTTGACGCTTTGGCGCAACGGTGCCCGCGCCACGAGCCAAAAAGCGCCCCCCTCTCTCCGCGCCCATTCAAGGCAATGGGGAAACGCACGTTTCGGGCTCCGGCGGCCGGGCACATTCACTCCACTCTGTCTAGGCACATTGACTCCCATTCAGCCTGGGCACATTCACTCCACTTCGCCTGTGCACTTCCAGTCCCACTCTGCCTGGGAACCTGCACTCCACTCGGCCTGGGCACCTCCACTCCACTCAGCCTGGGCACATTCACTCCACTCTGTCTAGGCACATTGACTCCCATTCAGCCTGGGCACATTCACTCCACTTCGCCTGTGCACTTCCAGTCCCACTCTGCCAGGGAACCTGCACTCCACTCGGCCTGGGCACCTCCACTCCACTCAGCCTGGGTACATTCACTCCACTCAGCCTGGGCACTTCCAATCCCACTCTGCCTGGGAACCTGCACTCCACTCAGCCTGGGCACCTCCACTCCATTCAGCCTGGGCACATTCACTCCACTCAGCCTGGGCACTTCCAGTCCCACTCTGCCTGGGAACCTGCACTCCACTCAGCCTGGGCACCTCCACTCCACTCAGCCTGGGCACATTCACTCCACTCAGCCTGGGCACATTCACTCCACTCAGCCTGGGCACATTCACTCCACTCAGCCTGGGCACTTCCAGTCCCACTCTGCCCAGGAACCTCCACTCCCACTCTGCCTGGGAACCTCCGCTACTCCTCTCCACACCCGGCTCTCCACCGGACTCGCGGGGGCCCACTCTTAAGTCCTCCCGCCGCAAGTTATAGGCCCTTTGCCCGGGCGGAAAGTGAACCGCGGAACTGTGCCACGCCCTCAATTCTCGTCCGATCGGAACGCGGTTTGGACCCGTTCTCCTGGGCGGCCTCGCAGCCCCTCCCGACCCGGCCAGTTAGTTCCAAGGGGCCGCCCCGAGCACGGGGACGTGTGACACTTGACGCTTTGGCGCAACGGTGCCCGCGCCACGAGCCAAAAAGCGCCCCCCTCTCTCCGCGCCCATTCAAGGCAATGGGGAAACGCACGTTTCGGGCTCCGGCGGCCGGGCACATTCACTCCACTCTGTCTAGGCACATTGACTCCCATTCAGCCTGGGCACATTCACTCCACTTCGCCTGTGCACTTCCAGGCCCACTCTGCCTGGGAACCTGCACTCCACTCGGCCTGGGCACCTCCACTCCACTCAGCCTGGGCACATTCACTCCACTCAGCCTTGGCACTTCCAATCCCACTCTGCCTGGGAACCTGCACTCCACTCAGCCTGGGCACATGCACTCCACTCAGCCTGGGGACATTCACTCCACTCAGCCTGGGCACTTCCAATCCCACTCTGCCTGGGAACCTGCACTCCACTCAGCCTGGGCACCACCACTCCACTCAGCCTGGGTACATTCACTCCACTCAGCCTTGGCACTTCCAGTCCCACTCTGCCAGGGAACCCCAACTCCACTCAGCCTGGGCACCTCCACTCCACTCAGCCTGGGCACATTCACTCCACTCAGCCTGGGCACTTCCAATCCCACTCTGCCTGGGAACCTGCACTCCACTCAGCCTGGGCACCTCCACTCCTCTCAGCCTGGGTACATTCACTCCACTCAGCCTGGGCACTTCCAATCCCACTCTGCCTGGGAACCTGCGCTCCACTCATCCTGGGCACCTCCACTCCATTCAGCCTGGGCACATTCACTCCACTCAGCCTGGGCACTTCCAGTCCCACTCTGCCTGGGAACCTGCACTCCACTCAGCCTGGGCACCTCCAATCCACTCAGCCTGGGCACATTCACTCCACTCAGCCTGGGCACAATCTCTCCACTCAGCCTGGGCACTTCCAGTCCCACTCTGCCCAGGAACCTCCACTCCCACTCTGCCTGGGAACCTCCGCAACTCCTCTCCACACCCAGCTCTCCACCCGACTCGCGGGGGCCCACTCTTAAGCCCCCCCGCCGCAAGTTATAGGCCCTTTGCTTGGGCGGAAAGTGAACCGCGGAACTGTGCCCCGCCCTCAATTCTCGTCCGATCGGAACGCGGTTTGGACCCGTTCTCCTGGGCGGCCTCGCAGCCCCTCCCGACCCGGCCAGTTAGCTCCAAGGGGCCGCCCCGAGCACGGGGAGGTGTGACACTTGACGCTTTGGCGCAACGGTGCCCGCGCCACGAGCCAAAAAGCGCCCCCCTCTCTCCGCGCCCATTCAAGGCAATGGGGAAACGCACGTTTCGGGCTCCGGCGGCCGGGCACATTCACTCCACTCTGTCTAGGCACATTGACTCCAGTTCAGCCTGGGCACATTCACTCCACTCCGCCTGGGCACTTCCAGTCCCACTCTGCCTGGGAACCTGCACTCCACTCGGCCTGGGCACCTCCTCTCCACTCAGCCTGGGCACATTCACTCCACTCAGCCTGGGCACTTCCAATCCCACTCTGCCTGCGAACCTGCACTCCGCTCAGCCTGGGCACATGCACTCCACTCAGCCTGGGCACATTCACTCCACTCCGCCTGGGCACTTCCAGTCCCACTCTGCCTGGGCACCTGCACTCCGCTCAGCCTGGGCACATGCACTCCATTCAGCCTGGGGACATTAACTCCACTCAGCCTTGGAACTTCCAATCCCACTCTGCCTGGGAACCTGCACTCCACTCAGCCTGGGCACCTGCACTCCACTCAGCCTGGGCACTTCCAATCCCACTCTGCCTGGGAACCTGCACTCCACTCAGCCTGGGCACCTCCACTCCACTCAGCCTGGGTACATTCACTCCACTCAGCCTTGGCACTTCCAGTCCCACTCTGCCAGGGAACCCCAACTCTACGCAGCCTGGGCACCTCCACTCCACTCAGCCTGGGCACATTCACTCCACTCAGCCTGGGCACTTCCACTCCCACTCTGCCTGGGAACCTGCAATCCACTCAGCCTGGGCACCTCCACTCCACTCAGCCTGGGTACATTCACTCCACTCAACCTGGGCACTTCCAATCCCACTCTGCCTGGGAACCTGCACTCCACTCAGCCTGGGCACCTCCACTCCACTCAGCCTGGGCACATTCACTCCACTCAGCCTGGGCACTTCCACTCCCACTCTGCCTGGGAACCTGCAATCCACTCAGCCTGGGCACCTCCACTCCACTCAGCCTGAGTACATTCACTCCACTCAGCCTGGGCACTTCCAATCCCACTCTGCCTGGGAACCTGCACTCCACTCAGCCTGGGCACCTCCACTCCATTCAGCCTGGGCACATTCACTCCACTCAGCCTGGGCACTTCCAGTCCCACTCTGCCTGGGAACCTGCACTCCACTCAGCCTGGGCACCTACACTCCACTCAGCCTGGGCACATTCACTCCACTCAGCCTGGGCACATTCACTCCACTCAGCCTGGGCACAATCTCTCCACTCAGCCTGGGCACTTCCAGTCCCACTCTGCCCAGGAACCTCCACTCCCACTCTGACTGGGAACCTCCGCAACTCCTCTCCACACCCGGCTCTCCACCCGACTCGCGGGGGCCCACTCTTAAGCCCCCCCGCCGCAAGTTATAGGCCCTTTGCCCGGGCGGAAAGTGACCCGCGGAACTGTGCCCCGCCCTCAATTCTCGTCCGATCGGAACGCGGTTTGGACCCGTTCTCCTGGGCGGCCTCGCAGCCCCTCCCGACCCGGCCAGTTAGCTCCAAGGGGCCGCCCCGAGCACGGGGAGGTGTGACACTTGACGCTTTGGCGCAACGGTGCCCGCGCCACGAGCCAAAAAGCGCCCCCCTCTCTCCGCGCCCATTCAAGGCAATGGGGAAACGCACGTTTCGGGCTCCAGCGGCCGGGCACATTCACTCCACTCTGTCTAGGCACATTGACTCCAGTTCAGCCTGGGCACATTCACTCCACTCCGCCTGGGCACTTCCAGTCCCACTCTGCCTGGGAACCTGCACTCCACTCGGCCTGGGCACCTCCACTCCACTCAGCCTGGGCACATTCACTCCACTCAGCCTTGGCACTTCCAGTCCCACTCTGCCAGGGAACCCCAACTCCACTCAGCCTGGGCACCTCCACTCCACTCAGCCTGGGGACATTCACTCCACTCAGCCTGGGCACTTCCAATCCCACTCTGCCTGGGAACCTGCACTCCACTCAGCCTGGGCACCTCCACTCCACTCAGCCTGGGTACATTCACTCCACTCAGCCTTGGCACTTCCAGTCCCACTCTGCCAGGGAACCCCAACTCCACTCAGCCTGGGCACCTCCACTCCACTCAGCCTGGGCACATTCACTCCACTCAGCCTGGGCACTTCCAATCCCACTCTGCCTGGGAACCTGCACTCCACTCAGCCTGGGCACCTCCACTCCACTCAGCCTGGGTACATTCACTCCACTCAGCCTGGGCACTTCCAATCCCACTCTGCCTGGGAACCTGCACTCCACTCAGCCTGGGCACCTCCACTCCATTCAGCCTGGGCACATTCACTCCACTCAGCCTGGGCACTTCCAGTCCCACTCTGCCTGGGAACCTGCACTCCACTCAGCCTGGGCACCTCCAATCCACTCAGCCTGGGCACATTCACTCCACTCAGCCTGGGCACAATCTGTCCACTCAGCCTGGGCACTTCCAGTCCCACTCTGCCCAGGAACCTCCACTCCCACTCTGACTGGGAACCTCCGCAACTCCTCTCCACACCCGGCTCTCCACCCGACTCGCGGGGGCCCACTCTTAAGCCCCCCCGCCGCAAGTTATAGGCCCTTTGCCCGGGCGGAAAGTGAACCGCGGAACTGTGCCCCGCCCTCAATTCTCGTCCGATCGGAACGCGGTTTGGACCCGTTCTCCTGGGCGGCCTCGCAGCCCCTCCCGACCCGGCCAGTTAGCTCCAAGGGGCCGCCCCGAGCACGGGGAGGTGTGACACTTGACGCTTTGGCGCAACGGTGCCCGCGCCACGAGCCAAAAAGCGCCCCCCTCTCTCCGCGCCCATTCAAGGCAATGGGGAAACGCACGTTTCGGGCTCCGGCGGCCGGGCACATTCACTCCACTCTGTCTAGGCACATTGACTCCAGTTCAGCCTGGGCACATTCACTCCACTCAGCCTGGGCACTTCCAATCCCACTCTGCCTGGGAACCTGCACTCCGCTCAGCCTGGGCACATGCACTCCACTCAGCCTGGGGACATTAACTCCACTCAGCCTTGGAACTTCCAATCCCACTCTGCCTGGGAACCTGCACTCCACTCAGCCTGGGCACCTGCACTCCACTCAGCCTGGGCACTTCCAATCCCACTCTGCCTGGGAACCTGCACTCCACTCAGCCTGGGCACCTCCACTCCACTCAGCCTGGGTACATTCACTCCACTCAGCCTTGGCACTTCCAGTCCCACTCTGCCTGGGAACCCCAACTCCACTCAACCTGGGCACCTCCACTCCACTCAGCCTGGGCACATTCACTCCACTCAGCCTGGGCACTTCCACTCCCACTCTGCCTGGGAACCTGCACTCCACTCAGCCTGGGCACCTCCACTCCACTCAGCCTGGGTACATTCTCTCCACTCAGCCTTGGCACTTCCAGTCCCACTCTGCCAGGGAACCCCAACTCCACTCAGCCTGGGCACCTCCACTCCACTCAGCCTGGGCACATTCACTCCACTCAGCCTGGGCACCTCCACTCCATTCAGCCTGGGCACATTCACTCCACTCAGCCTGGGCACTTCCAATCCCACTCTGCCTGGGAAACTGCACTCCACTCAGCCTGGGCACCTCCACTCCATTCAGCCTGGGCACATTCACTCCACTCAGCCTGGGCACTTCCAATCCCTCTCTGCCTGGGAACCTGCACTCCGCTCAGCCTGGGCACATGCACTCCACTCAGCCTGGGGACATTAACTCCACTCAGCCTTGGAACTTCCAATCCCACTCTGCCAGGGAACCTGCACTCCACTCGGCCTGGGCACCTGCACTCCACTCAGCCTGGGTACATTCACTCCACTCAGCCTGGGCACTTCCAATCCCACTCTGCCTGGGAACATGCACTCCACTCAGCCTGGGCACCTCCACTCCACTCAGCCTGGGCACATTCACTCCACTCAGCCTGGGCACTTCCAGTCCCACTCTGCCCAGGAACCTCCACTCCCACTCTGCCTGGGAACCTCCGCTACTCCTCTCCACACCCGGCTCTCCACCCGACTCGCGGGGGCCCACTCTTAAGCCCTCCCGCCGCAAGTTATAGGCCCTTTGCCCGGGCGGAAAGTGAACCGCGGAACTGTGCCACGCCCTCAATTCTCGTCCGATCGGAACGCGGTTTGGACCCGTTCTCCTGGGCGGCCTCGCAGCCCCTCCCGACCCGGCCAGTTAGTTCCAAGGGGCCGCCCCGAGCACGGGGAGGTGTGACACTTGACGCTTTGGCGCAACGGTGCCCGCGCCACGAGCCAAAAAGCGCCCCCCTCTCTCCGCGCCCATTCAAGGCAATGGGGAAACGCACGTTTCGGGCTCCGGCGGCCGGGCACATTCACTCCACTCTGTCTAGGCACATTGACTCCCATTCAGCCTGGGCACATTCACTCCACTTCGCCTGTGCACTTCCAGTCCCACTCTGCCTGGGAACCTGCACTCCACTCGGCCTGGGCACCTCCACTCCACTCAGCCTGGGCACATTCACTCCACTCTGTCTAGGCACATTGACTCCCATTCAGCCTGGGCACATTCACTCCACTTCGCCTGTGCACTTCCAGTCCCACTCTGCCTGGGAACCTGCACTCCACTCAGCCTGGGCACCTCCACTCCATTCAGCCTGGGCACATTCACTCCACTCAGCCTGGGCACTTCCAGTCCCACTCTGCCTGGGAACCTGCACTCCACTCAGCCTGGGCACCTCCACTCCACTCAGCCTGGGCACATTCACTCCACTCAGCCTGGGCACATTCACTCCACTCAGCCTGGGCACATTCACTCCACTCAGCCTTGGAACTTCCAATCCCACTCTGCCTGGGAACCTGCACTCCACTCGGCCTGGGCACCTGCACTCCACTCAGCCTGGGTACATTCACTCCACTCAGCCTGGGCACTTCCAATCCCACTCTGCCTGGGAACCTGCACTCCACTCAGCCTGGGCACCTCCACTCCATTCAGCCTGGGCACATTCACTCCACTCAGCCTGGGCACTTCCAGTCCCACTCTGCCCAGGAACCTCCACTCCCACTCTGCCTGGGAACCTCCGCAACTCCTCTCCACACCCGGCTCTCCACCCGACTCGCGGGGGCCCACTCTTAAGCCCCCCCGCCGCAAGTTATAGGCCCTTTGCCCGGGCGGAAAGTGAACCGCGGAACTGTGCCACGCCCTCAATTCTCGTCCGATCGGAACGCGGTTTGGACCCGTTCTCCTGGGCGGCCTCGCAGCCCCTCCCGACCCGGCCAGTTAGTTCCAAGGGGCCGCCCCGAGCACGGGGACGTGTGACACTTGACGCTTTGGCGCAACGGTGCCCGCGCCACGAGCCAAAAAGCGCCCCCCTCTCTCCGCGCCCATTCAAGGCAATGGGGAAACGCACGTTTCGGGCTCCGGCGGCCGGGCACATTCACTCCACTCTGTCTAGGCACATTGACTCCCATTCAGCCTGGGCACATTCACTCCACTTCGCCTGTGCACTTCCAGGCCCACTCTGCTTGGGAACCTGTACTCCACTCGGCCTGGGCACCTCCACTCCACTCAGCCTGGGCACATTCACTCCACTCAGCCTTGGCACTTCCAATCCCACTCTGCCTGGGAACCTGCACTCCACTCAGCCTGGGCACATGCACTCCACTCAGCCTGGGGACATTCACTCCACTCAGCCTGGGCACTTCCAATCCCACTCTGCCTGGGAACCTGCACTCCACTCAGCCTGGGCACCACCACTCCACTCAGCCTGGGTACATTCACTCCACTCAGCCTTGGCACTTCCAGTCCCACTCTGCCAGGGAACCCCAACTCCACTCAGCCTGGGCACCTCCACTCCACTCAGCCTGGGCACATTCACTCCACTCAGCCTGGGAACTTCCAATCCCACTCTGCCTGGGAACCTGCACTCCACTCAGCCTGGGCACCTCCACTCCTCTCAGCCTGGGTACATTCACTCCACTCAGCCTGGGCACTTCCAATCCCACTCTGCCTGGGAACCTGCGCTCCACTCATCCTGGGCACCTCCACTCCATTCAGCCTGGGCACATTCACTCCACTCAGCCTGGGCACTTCCAGTCCCACTCTGCCTGGGAACCTGCACTCCACTCAGCCTGGGCACCTCCAATCCACTCAGCCTGGGCACATTCACTCCACTCAGCCTGGGCACAATCTCTCCACTCAGCCTGGGCACTTCCAGTCCCACTCTGCCCAGGAACCTCCACTCCCACTCTGCCTGGGAACCTCCGCAACTCCTCTCCACACCCAGCTCTCCACCCGACTCGCGGGGGCCCACTCTTAAGCCCCCCCGCCGCAAGTTATAGGCCCTTTGCCCGGGCGGAAAGTGAACCGCGGAACTGTGCCCCGCCCTCAATTCTCGTCCGATCGGAACGCGGTTTGGACCCGTTCTCCTGGGCGGCCTCGCAGCCCCTCCCGACCCGGCCAGTTAGCTCCAAGGGGCCGCCCCGAGCACGGGGAGGTGTGACACTTGACGCTTTGGCGCAACGGTGCCCGCGCCACGAGCCAAAAAGCGCCCCCCTCTCTCCGCGCCCATTCAAGGCAATGGGGAAACGCACGTTTCGGGCTCCGGCGGCCGGGCACATTCACTCCACTCTGTCTAGGCACATTGACTCCAGTTCAGCCTGGGCACATTCACTCCACTCCGCCTGGGCACTTCCAGTCCCACTCTGCCTGGGAACCTGCACTCCACTCGGCCTGGGCACCTCCTCTCCACTCAGCCTGGGCACATTCACTCCACTCAGCCTGGGCACTTCCAATCCCACTCTGCCTGTGAACCTGCACTCCGCTCAGCCTGGGCACATGCACTCCACTCAGCCTGGGCACATTCACTCCACTCCGCCTGGGCACTTCCAGTCCCACTCTGCCTGGGCACCTGCACTCCGCTCAGCCTGGGCACATGCACTCCATTCAGCCTGGGGACATTAACTCCACTCAGCCTTGGAACTTCCAATCCCACTCTGCCTGGGAACCTGCACTCCACTCAGCCTGGGCACCTGCACTCCACTCAGCCTGGGCACTTCCAATCCCACTCTGCCTGGGAACCTGCACTCCACTCAGCCTGGGCACCTCCACTCCACTCAGCCTGGGTACATTCACTCCACTCAGCCTTGGCACTTCCAGTCCCAGTCTGCCAGGGAACCCCAACTCTACGCAGCCTGGGCACCTCCACTCCACTCAGCCTGGGCACATTCACTCCACTCAGCCTGGGAACTTCCACTCCCACTCTGCCTGGGAACCTGCAATCCACTCAGCCTGGGCACCTCCACTCCACTCAGCCTGGGTACATTCACTCCACTCAACCTGGGCACTTCCAATCCCACTCTGCCTGGGAACCTGCACTCCACTCAGCCTGGGCACCTCCACTCCACTCAGCCTGGGCACATTCACTCCACTCAGCCTGGGCACTTCCACTCCCACTCTGCCTGGGAACCTGCAATCCACTCAGCCTGGGCACCTCCACTCCACTCAGCCTGAGTACATTCACTCCACTCAGCCTGGGCACTTCCAATCCCACTCTGCCTGGGAACCTGCACTCCACTCAGCCTGGGCACCTCCACTCCATTCAGCCTGGGCACATTCACTCCACTCAGCCTGGGCACTTCCAGTCCCACTCTGCCTGGGAACCTGCACTCCACTCAGCCTGGGCACCTCCAATCCACTCAGCCTGGGCACATTCACTCCACTCAGCCTGGGCACAATCTGTCCACTCAGCCTGGGCACTTCCAGTCCCACTCTGCCTGGGAACCTGCACTCCACTCAGCCTGGGCACCTCCACTCCACTCAGCCTGGGTACATTCACTCCACTCAGCCTTGGCACTTCCAGTCCCACTCTGCCAGGGAACCCCAACTCCACTCAGCCTGGGCACCTCCACTCCACTCAGCCTGGGCACATTCACTCCACTCAGCCTGGGCACTTCCAATCCCACTCTGCCTGGGAACCTGCACTCCACTCAGCCTGGGCACCTCCACTCCACTCAGCCTGGGTACATTCACTCCACTCAGCCTGGGCACTTCCAATCCCACTCTGCCTGGGAACCTGCACTCCACTCAGCCTGGGCACCTCCACTCCATTCAGCCTGGGCACATTCACTCCACTCAGCCTGGGCACTTCCAGTCCCACTCTGCCTGGGAACCTGCACTCCACTCAGCCTGGGCACCTCCAATCCACTCAGCCTGGGCACATTCACTCCACTCAGCCTGGGCACAATCTGTCCACTCAGCCTGGGCACTTCCAGTCCCACTCTGCCCAGGAACCTCCACTCCCACTCTGACTGGGAACCTCCGCAACTCCTCTCCACACCCGGCTCTCCACCCGACTCGCGGGGGCCCACTCTTAAGCCCCCCCGCCGCAAGTTATAGGCCCTTTGCCCGGGCGGAAAGTGAACCGCGGAACTGTGCCCCGCCCTCAATTCTCGTCCGATCGGAACGCGGTTTGGACCCGTTCTCCTGGGCGGCCTCGCAGCCCCTCCCGACCCGGCCAGTTAGCTCCAAGGGGCCGCCCCGAGCACGGGGAGGTGTGACACTTGACGCTTTGGCGCAACGGTGCCCGCGCCACGAGCCAAAAAGCGCCCCCCTCTCTCCGCGCCCATTCAAGGCAATGGGGAAACGCACGTTTCGGGCTCCGGCGGCCGGGCACATTCACTCCACTCTGTCTAGGCACATTGACTCCAGTTCAGCCTGGGCACATTCACTCCACTCAGCCTGGGCACTTCCAATCCCACTCTGCCTGGGAACCTGCACTCCGCTCAGCCTGGGCACATGCACTCCACTCAGCCTGGGGACATTAACTCCACTCAGCCTTGGAACTTCCAATCCCACTCTGCCTGGGAACCTGCACTCCACTCAGCCTGGGCACCTGCACTCCACTCAGCCTGGGCACTTCCAATCCCACTCTGCCTGGGAACCTGCACTCCACTCAGCCTGGGCACCTCCACTCCACTCAGCCTGGGTACATTCACTCCACTCAGCCTTGGCACTTCCAGTCCCACTCTGCCAGGGAACCCCAACTCCACTCAACCTGGGCACCTCCACTCCACTCAGCCTGGGCACATTCACTCCACTCAGCCTGGGCACTTCCACTCCCACTCTGCCTGGGAACCTGCACTCCACTCAGCCTGGGCACCTCCACTCCACTCAGCCTGGGTACATTCTCTCCACTCAGCCTTGGCACTTCCAGTCCCACTCTGCCAGGGAACCCCAACTCCACTCAGCCTGGGCACCTCCACTCCACTCAGCCTGGGCACATTCACTCCACTCAGCCTGGGCACTTCCACTCCCACTCTGCCTGGGAACCTGCAATCCACTCAGCCTGGGCACCTCCACTCCACTCAGCCTGGGTACATTCACTCCACTCAGCCTGGGCACTTCCAATCCCACTCTGCCTGGGAACCTGCACTCCACTCAGCCTGGGCACCTCCACTCCATTCAGCCTGGGCACATTCACTCCACTCAGCCTGGGCACTTCCAGTCCCACTCTGCCTGGGAACCTGCACTCCACTCAGCCTGGGCACCTCCACTCCACTCAGCCTGGGCACATTCACTCCACTCAGCCTGGGCACATTCACTCCACTCAGCCTGGGCACCTCCACTCCACTCAGCCTGGGCACATTCACTCCACTCAGCCTGGGCACTTCCAATCCCACTCTGCCTGGGAACCTGCACTCCGCTCAGCCTGGGCACATGCACTCCACTCAGCCTGGGGACATTAACTCCACTCAGCCTTGGAACTTCCAATCCCACTCTGCCTGGGAACCTGCACTCCACTCGGCCTGGGCACCTGCACTCCACTCAGCCTGGGTACATTCACTCCACTCAGCCTGGGCACTTCCAATCCCACTCTGCCTGGGAACCTGCACTCCACTCAGCCTGGGAACCTCCACTCCACTCAGCCTGGGCACATTCACTCCACTCAGCCTGGGCACTTCCAGTCCCACTCTGCCCAGGAACCTCCACTCCCACTCTGCCTGGGAACCTCCGCTACTCCTCTCCACACCCGGCTCTCCACCCGACTCGCGGGGGCCCACTCTTAAGCCCTCCCGCCGCAAGTTATAGGCCCTTTGCCCGGGCGGAAAGTGAACCGCGGAACTGTGCCACGCCCTCAATTCCCGTCCGATCGGAACGCGGTTTGGACCCGTTCTCCTGGGCGGCCTCGCAGCCCCTCCCGACCCGGCCAGTTAGTTCCAAGGGGCCGCCCCGAGCACGGGGAGGTGTGACACTTGACGCTTTGGCGCAACGGTGCCCGCGCCACGAGCCAAAAAGAGCCCCCCTCTCTCCGCGCCCATTCAAGGCAATGGGGAAACGCACGTTTCGGGCTCCGGCGGCCGGGCACATTCACTCCACTCTGTCTAGGCACATTGACTCGCATTCAGCCTGGGCACATTCACTCCACTTCGCCTGTGCACTTCCAGTCCCACTCTGCCTGGGAACCTGCACTCCATTCGGCCTGGGCACCTCCACTCCACTCAGCCTGGGCACATTCACTCCACTCAGCCTTGGCACTTCCAATCCCACTCTGCCTGGGAACCTGCACTCCACTCAGCCTGGGCACATGCACTCCACTCAGCCTGGGGACATTCACTCCACTCAGCCTGGGCACTTCCAATCCCACTCTGCCTGGGAACCTGCACTCCACTCAGCCTGGGCACCTCCACTCCACTCAGCCTGGGCACAATCTCTCCACTCAGCCTGGGAACTTCCAGTCCCACTCTGCCCAGGAACCTCCACTCCCACTCTGCCTGGGAACCTCCGCAACTCCTCTCCACACCCGGCTCTCCACCCGACTCGCGGGGGCCCACTCTTAAGCCCCCCCGCCGCAAGTTATAGGCCCTTTGCCCAGGCGGAAAGTGAACCGCGGAACTGTGCCCCGCCCTCAATTCTCGTCCGATCGGAACGCGGTTTGGACCCGTTCTCCAGGGCGGCCTCGCAGCCCCTCCCGACCCGGCCAGTTAGCTCCAAGGGGCCGCCCCGAGCACGGGGAGGTGTGACACTTGACGCTTTGGCGCAACGGTGCCCGCGCCACGAGCCAAAAAGCGCCCCCCTCTCTCCGCGCCCATTCAAGGCAATGGGGAAACGCACCTTTCGGGCTCCGGCGGCCGGGCACATTCACTCCACTCTGTCGAGGCACATTGACTCCAGTTCAGCCTGGGCACATTCACTCCACTCCGCCTGGGCACTTCCAGTCCCACTCTGCCTGGGAACCTGCACTCCACTCGGCCTGGGCACCTCCACTCCACTCAGCCTGGGCACATTCACTCCACTCAGCCTTGGCACTTCCAATCCCACTCTGCCTGGGAACCTGCACTCCGCTCAGCCTGGGCACATGCACTCCACTCAGCCTGGGGACATTAACTCCACTCAGCCTTGGAACTTCCAATCCCACTCTGCCTGGGAACCTGCACTCCACTCGGCCTGGGCACCTGCACTCCACTCAGCCTGGGCACTTCCAATCCCACTCTGCCTGGGAACCTGCACTCCACTCAGCCTGGGCACCTCCACTCCACTCAGCCTGGGTACATTCACTCCACTCAGCCTTGGCACTTCCAGTCCCACTCTGCCAGGGAACCCCATCTCCACTCAGCCTGGGCACCTCCACTCCACTCAGCCTGGGCACATTCACTCCACTCAGCCTGGGCACTTCCACTCCCACTCTGCCTGGGAACCTGCAATCCACTCAGCCTGGGCACCTCCACTCCACTCAGCCTGGGTACATTCACTCCACTCAGCCTTGGCACTTCCAGTCCCACTCTGCCAGGGAACCCCAACTCCACTCAGCCTGGGCACCTCCACTCCACTCAGCCTGGGCACATTCACTCCACTCAGTCTGGGCACTTCCAATCCCACTCTGCCTGGGAACCTGCACTCCACTCAGCCTGGGCACCTCCACTCCACTCAGCCTGGGTACATTCACTCCACTCAGCCTGGGCACTTCCAATCCCACTCTGCCTGGGAACCTGCACTCCACTCAGCCTGGGCACCTCCACTCCATTCAGCCTGGGCACATTCACTCCACTCAGCCTGGGCACTTCCAGTCCCACTCTGCCTGGGAACCTGCACTCCACTCAGCCTGGGCACCTCCAATCCACTCAGCCTGGGCACATTCACTCCACTCAGCCTGGGCACAATCTCTCCACTCAGCCTGGGCACTTCCAGTCCCACTCTGCCCAGGAACCTCCACTCCCACTCTGCCTGGGAACCTCCGCAACTCCTCTCCACACCCGGCTCTCCACCCGACTCGCGGGGGCCCACTCTTAAGCCCCTCCGCCGCAAGTTATAGGCCCTTTGCCCGGGCGGAAAGTGAACCGCGGAACTGTGCCCCGCCCTCAATTCTCGTCGGATCGGAACGCGCTTTGGACCCGTTCTCCAGGGCGGCCTCGCAGCCCCTCCCGACCCGGCCAGTTTGCTCCAAGGGGCCGCCCCGAGCACGGGGAGGTGTGACACTTGACGCTTTGGCGCAACGGTGCAAGCGCCACGAGCCAAAAAGCGCCCCCCTCTCTCCGCGCCCATTCAAGGCAATGGGGAAACGCACGTTTCGGGCTCCGGCGGCCGGGCACATTCACTCCACTCTGTCGAGGCACATTGACTCCAGTTCAGCCTGGGCACATTCACTCCACTCCGCTTGGGCACTTCCAGTCCCACTCTGCCTGGGAACCTGCACTCCACTCGGCCTGGGAACCTCCACTCCACTCAGCCTGGGCACATTCACTCCACTCAGCCTGGGCACTTCCAATCCCACTCTGCCTGGGAACCTGCACTCCGCTCAGCCTGGGCACATGCACTCCACTCAGCCTGGGGACATTAACTCCACTCAGCCTGGGCACATGCACTCCACTCGGCCTGGGCACCTGCACTCCACTCAGCCTGGGTACATTCACTCCACTCAGCCTGGGCACTTCCAATCCCACTCTGCCTGGGAACCTCCACTCCACTCAGCCTGGGCACCTCCACTCCACTCAGCCTGCGTACATTCACTCCACTCAGCCTTGGCACTTCCAGTCCCACTCAGCCTGGGCACTTCCAATCCCACTCTGCCTGGGAACCTGCACTCCACTCAGCCTGGGCACCTCCACTCCATTCAGCCTGGGCACATTCACTCCACTCAGCCTGGGCACTTCCAATCCCACTCTGCCTGGGAACCTGCACTCCACTCAGCCTGGGAACCTACACTCCACTCAGCCTGGGCACATTCACTCCACTCAGCCTGGGCACATTCACTCCACTCAGCCTGGGCACAATCTCTCCACTCAGCCTGGGCACTTCCAGTCCCACTCTGCCCAGGAACCTCCACTCCCACTCTGACTGGGAACCTCCGCAACTCCTCTCCACACCCGGCTCTCCACCCGACTCGCGGGGGCCCACTCTTAAGCCCCCCCGCCGCAAGTTATAGGCCCTTTGCCCGGGCGGAAAGTGAACCGCGGAACTGTGCCCCGCCCTCAATTCTCGTCCGATCGGAACGCGGTTTGGACCAGTTCTCCTGGGCGGCCTCGCAGCCCCTCCCGACCCGGCCAGTTAGCTCCAAGGGGCCGCCCCGAGCACGGGGAGGTGTGACACTTGACGCTTTGGCGCAACGGTGCCCGCGCCACAGCCAAAAAGCGCCCCCCTCTCTCCGCGCCCATTCAAGGCAATGGGGAAACGCACGTTTCGGGCTCCGGCGGCCGGGCACATTCACTCCACTCTGTCTAGGCACATTGACTCCAGTTCAGCCTGGGCACATTCACTCCACTCCGCCTGGGCACTTCCAGTCCCACTCTGCCTGGGAACCTGCTCTCCACTCGGCCTGGGCACCTCCACTCCACTCAGCCTGTGCACATTCACTCCACTCAGCCATGGCACTTCCAGTCCCACTCTGCCAGGGAACCCCAACTCCACTCAGCCTGGGCACCTCCACTCCACTCAGCCTGGGCACATTAACTCCACTCAGCCTGGGCACTTCCACTCCCACTCTGCCTGGGAACCTGCAATCCACTCAGCCTGGGCACCTCCACTCCACTCAGCCTGGGTACATTCACTCCACTCAGCCTGGGCACTTCCAATCCCACACTGCCTGGGAACCTGCACTCCACTCAGCCTGGGCACCTCCACTCCATTCAGCCTGGGCACATTCACTCCACTCAGCCTGGGCACTTCCAGTCCCACTCTGCCTGGGAACCTGCACTCCACTCAGCCTGGGCACCTCCACTCCACTCAGCCTGGGCACATTCACTCCACTCAGCCTGGGCACATTCACTCCACTCAGCCTGGGCACCTCCACTCCACTCAGCCTGGGCACATTCACTCCACTCAGCCTGGGCACATTCACTCCACTCAGCCTGGGCACATTCACTCCACTCAGCCTGGGCACCTCCACTCCACTCAGCCTGGGCACATTCACTCCACTCAGCCTGGGCACTTCCAATCCCACTCTGCCTGGGAACCTGCACTCCGCTCAGCCTGGGCACATGCACTCCACTCAGCCTGGGGACATTAACTCCACTCAGCCTTGGAACTTCCAATCCCACTCTGCCTGGGAACCTGCACTCCACTCAGCCTGGGCACCTGCACTCCACTCAGCCTGGGCACTTCCAATCCCACTCTGCCTGGGAACCTGCACTCCACTCAGCCTGGGCACATTCACTCCACTCAGCCTGGGGACATTCACTCCACTCAGCCTGGGCACATCCAGTCCCACTCTGCCCAGGAACCTCCACTCCCACTCTGACTGGGAACCTCCGCAACTCCTCTCCACACCCGGCTCTCCACCCGACTCGCGGGGGCCCACTCTTAAGCCCCCCCGCCGCAAGTTATAGGCCCTTTGCCCGGGCGGAAAGTGAACCGCGGAACTGTGCCCCGCCCTCAATTCTCGTCCGATCGGAACGCGGTTTGGACCCGTTCTCCTGGGCGGCCTCGCAGCACCTCCCGACCTGGCCAGTTAGCTCCAAGGGGCCGCCCCGAGCACGGGGAGGTGTGACACTTGACGCTTTGGCGCAACGGTGCCCGCGCCACGAGCCAAAAAGCGCCCCCCTCTCTCCGCGCCCATTCAAGGCAATGGGGAAACGCACGTTTCGGGCTCCGGCGGCCGGGCACATTCACTCCACTCTGTCTAGGCACATTGACTCCAGTTCAGCCTGGGCACATTCACTCCACTCCGCCTGGGCACTTCCAGTCCCACTCTGCCTGGGAACCTGCACTCCACTCGGCCTGGGCACCTCCACTCCACTCAGCCTGGGCACATTCACTCCACTCAGCCTGGGCACTTCCAATCCCACTCTGCCTGGGAACCTGCACTCCGCTCAGCCTGGGCACATGCACTCCACTCAGCCTGGGGACATTAACTCCACTCAGCCTTGGAACTTCCAATCCCACTCTGCCTGGGAACCTGCACTCCACTCAGCCTGGGCACCTGCACTCCACTCAGCCTGGGCACTTCCAATCCCACTCTGCCTGGGAACCTGCACTCCACTCAGCCTGGGCACCTCCACTCCACTCAGCCTGGGTACATTCACTCCACTCAGCCTTGGCACTTCCAGTCCCACTCTGCCAGGGAACCCCAACTCCACTCAGCCTGGGCACCTCCACTCCACTCAGCCTGGGCACATTCACTCCACTCAGCCTGGGCACTTCCACTCCCACTCTGCCTGGGAACCTGCACTCCACTCAGCCTGGGAACCTCCACTCCACTCAGCCTTGGTACATTCTCTCCACTCAGCCTTGGCACTTCCAGTCCCACTCTGCCAGGGAACCCCAACTCCACTCAGCCTGGGCACCTCCACTCCACTCAGCCTGGGCACATTCACTCCACTCAGCCTGGGCACTTCCACTCCCACTCTGCCTGGGAACCTGCAATCCACTCAGCCTTGGCACCTCCACTCCACTCAGCCTGGGTACATTCACTCCACTCAGCCTGGGCACTTCCAATCCCACTCTGCCTGGGAACCTGCACTCCACTCAGCCTGGGCACCTCCACTCCATTCAGCCTGGGCACATTCACTCCACTCAGCCTGGGCACTTCCAGTCCCACTCTGCCTGGGAACCTGCACTCCACTCAGCCTGGGCACCTCCACTCCACTCAGCCTGGGCACATTCACTCCACTCAGCCTGGGTACATTCACTCCACTCAGCCTGGGCACCTCCACTCCACTCAGCCTGGGCACATTCACTCCACTCAGCCTGGGCACTTCCAATCCCACTCTGCCTGGGAACCTGCACTCCGCTCAGCCTGGGCACATGCACTCCACTCAGCCTGGGGACATTAACTCCACTCAGCCTTGGAACTTCCAATCCCACTCTGCCTGGGAACCTGCACTCCACTCGGCCTGGGCACCTGCACTCCACTCAGCCTGGGTACATTCACTCCACTCAGCCTGGGCACTTCCAATCCCACTCTGCCTGGGAACCTGCACTCCACTCAGCCTGGGAACCTCCACTCCACTCAGCCTGGGCACATTCACTCCACTCAGCCTGGGCACTTCCAGTCCCACTCTGCCCAGGAACCTCCACTCCCACTCTGCCTGGGAACCTCCGCTACTCCTCTCCACACCCGGCTCTCCACCCGACTCGCGGGGGCCCACTCTTAAGCCCTCCCGCCGCAAGTTATAGGCCCTTTGCCCGGGCGGAAAGTGAACCGCGGAACTGTGCCACGCCCTCAATTCTCGTCCGATCGGAACGCGGTTTGGACCCGTTCTCCTGGGCGGCCTCGCAGCCCCTCCCGACCCGGCCAGTTAGTTCCAAGGGGCCGCCCCGAGCACGGGGAGGTGTGACACTTGACGCTTTGGCGCAACGGTGCCCGCGCCACGAGCCAAAAAGAGCCCCCCTCTCTCCGCGCCCATTCAAGGCAATGGGGAAACGCACGTTTCGGGCTCCGGCGGCCGGGCACATTCACTCCACTCTGTCTAGGCACATTGACTCGCATTCAGCCTGGGCACATTCACTCCACTTCGCCTGTGCACTTCCAGTCCCACTCTGCCTGGGAACCTGCACTCCATTCGGCCTGGGCACCTCCACTCCACTCAGCCTGGGCACATTCACTCCACTCAGCCTTGGCACTTCCAATCCCACTCTGCCTGGGAACCTGCACTCCACTCAGCCTGGGCACATGCACTCCACTCAGCCTGGGGACATTCACTCCACTCAGCCTGGGCACTTCCAATCCCACTCTGCCTGGGAACCTGCACTCCACTCAGCCTGGGCACCTCCACTCCACTCAGCCTGGGCACATTCACTCCACTCAGCCTGGGTACCTTCACTCCACTCAGCCTTGGCACTTCCAGTCCCACTCTGCCAGGGAACCCCAACTCCACTCAGCCTGGGCACCTCCACTCCACTCAGCCTGGGCACATTCACTCCACTCAGTCTGGGCACTTCCAATCCCACTCTGCCTGGGAACCTGCACTCCACTCAGCCTGGGCACCTCCACTCCACTCAGCCTGGGTACATTCACTCCACTCAGCCTGGGCACTTCCAATCCCACTCTGCCTGGGAACCTGCACTCCACTCAGCCTGGGCACCTCCACTCCATTCAGCCTGGGCACATTCACTCCACTCAGCCTGGGCACTTCCAGTCCCACTCTGCCTGGGCACCTGCACTCCACTCAGCCTGGGCACCTCCAATCCACTCAGCCTGGGCACATTCACTCCACTCAGCCTGGGCACAATCTCTCCACTCAGCCTGGGCACTTCCAGTCCCACTCTGCCCAGGAACCTCCACTCCCACTCTGCCTGGGAACCTCCGCAACTCCTCTCCACACCCGGCTCTCCACCCGACTCGCGGGGGCCCACTCTTAAGCCCCTCCGCCGCAAGTTATAGGCCCTTTGCCCGGGCGGAAAGTGAACCGCGGAACTGTGCCCCGCCCTCAATTCTCGTCCGATCGGAACGCGCTTTGGACCCGTTCTCCAGGGCGGCCTCGCAGCCCCTCCCGACCCGGCCAGTTTGCTCCAAGGGGCCGCCCCGAGCACGGGGAGGTGTGACACTTGACGCTTTGGCGCAACGGTGCCAGCGCCACGAGCCAAAAAGCGCCCCCCTCTCTCCGCGCCCATTCAAGGCAATGGGGAAACGCACGTTTCGGGCTCCGGCGGCCGGGCACATTCACTCCACTCTGTCGAGGCACATTGACTCCAGTTCAGCCTGGGCACATTCACTCCACTCCGCCTGGGCACTTCCAGTCCCACTCTGCCTGGGAACCTGCACTCCACTCGGCCTGGGCACCTCCACTCCACTCAGCCTGGGCACATTCACTCCACTCAGCCTGGGCACTTCCAATCCCACTCTGCCTGGGAACCTGCACTCCGCTCAGCCTGGGCACATGCACTCCACTCAGCCTGGGGACATTAACTCCACTCAGCCTTGGAACTTCCAATCCCACTCTGCCTGGGAACCTGCACTCCACTCGGCCTGGGCACCTGCACTCCACTCAGCACAATCTCTCCACTCAGCCTGGGCACTTCCAGTCCCACTCTGCCCAGGAACCTCCACTCCCACTCTGACTGGGAACCTCCGCAACTCCTCTCCACACCCGGCTCTCCACCCGACTCGCGGGGGCCCACTCTTAAGCCCCCCCGCCGCAAGTTATAGGCCCTTTGCCCGGGCGGAAAGTGAACCGCGGAACTGTGCCCCGCCCTCAATTCTCGTCCGATCGGAACGCGGTTTGGACCCGTTCTCCTGGGCGGCCTCGCAGCCCCTCCCGACCCGGCCAGTTAGCTCCAAGGGGCCGCCCCGAGCACGGGGAGGTGTGACACTTGACGCTTTGGCGCAACAATGCCCGCGCCACGAGCCAAAAAGCGCCCCCCTCTCTCCGCGCCCATTCAAGGCAATGGGGAAACGCACGTTTCGGGCTCCGGCGGCCGGGCACATTCACTCCACTCTGTCTAGGCACATTGACTCCAGTTCAGCCTGGGCACATTCACTCCACTCCGCCTGGGCACTTCCAGTCCCACTCTGCCTGGGAACCTGCACTCCACTCGGCCTGGGCACCTCCACTCCACTCAGCCTGGGCACATTCACTCCACTCAGCCTGGGCACTTCCAATCCCACTCTGCCTGGGAACCTGCACTCCGCTCAGCCTGGGCACATGCACTCCACTCAGCCTGGGGACATTAACTCCACTCAGCCTTGGAACTTCCAATCCCACTCTGCCTGGGAACCTGTACTCCACTCAGCCTGGGCACCTGCACTCCACTCAGCCTGGGCACTTCCAATCCCACTCTACCTGGGAACCTGCACTCCACTCAGCCTGGACACCTCCACTCCACTCAGCCTGGGTACATTCACTCCACTCAGCCTTGGCACTTCCAGTCCCACTCTGCCAGGGAACCCCAACTCCACTCAGCCTGGGCACCTCCACTCCACTCAGCCTGGGCACATTCACTCCACTCAGCCTGGGCACTTCCACTCCCACTCTGCCTGGGAACCTGCAATCCACTCAGCCTGGGCACCTCCACTCCACTCAGCCTGGGTACATTCACTCCACTCAACCTGGGCACTTCCAATCCCACTCTGCCTGGGAACCTGCACTCCACTCAGCCTGGGCACCTCCACTCCACTCAGCCTGGGCACATTCACTCCACTCAGCCTGGGCACTTCCACTCCCACTCTGCCTGGGAACCTGCAATCCACTCAGCCTGGGCACCTCCACTCCACTCAGCCTGAGTACATTCACTCCACTCAGCCTGGGCACTTCCAATCCCACTCTGCCTGGGAACCTGCACTCCACTCAGCCTGGGCACCTCCACTCCATTCAGCCTGGGCACATTCACTCCACTCAGCCTGGGCACTTCCAGTCCCACTCTGCCTGGGAACCTGCACTCCACTCAGCCTGGGCACCTACACTCCACTCAGCCTGGGCACATTCACTCCACTCAGCCTTGGCACTTCCAGTCCCACTCTGCCAGGAAACCCCAACTCCACTCAGCCTGGGCACCTCCACTCCACTCAGCCTGGGCACATTCACTCCACTCAGCCTGGGCACTTCCACTCCCACTCTGCCTGGGAACCTGCAATCCACTCAGCCTGGGCACCTCCACTCCACTCAGCCTGGGTACATTCACTCCACTCAGCCTGGGCACTTCCAATCCCACACTGCCTGGGAACCTGCACTCCACTCAGCCTGGGCACCTCCACTCCATTCAGCCTGAGCACATTCACTCCACTCAGCCTGGGCACTTCCAGTCCCACTCTGCCTGGGAACCTGCACTCCACTCAGCCTGGGCACCTCCACTCCACTCAGCCTGGGCACATTCACTCCACTCAGCCTGGGCACATTCACTCCACTCAGCCTGGGCACCTCCACTCCACTCAGCCTGGGCACATTCACTCCACTCAGCCTGGGCACTTCCAATCCCTCTCTGCCTGGGAACCTGCACTCCGCTCAGCCTGGGCACATGCACTCCACTCAGCCTGGGGACATTAACTCCACTCAGCCTTGGAACTTCCAATCCCACTCTGCCAGGGAACCTGCACTCCACTCGGCCTGGGCACCTGCACTCCACTCAGCCTGGGTACATTCACTCCACTCAGCCTGGGCACTTCCAATCCCACTCTGCCTGGGAACATGCACTCCACTCAGCCTGGGCACCTCCACTCCACTCAGCCTGGGCACATTCACTCCACTCAGCCTGGGCACTTCCAGTCCCACTCTGCCCAGGAACCTCCACTCCCACTCTGACTGGGAACCTCCGCAACTCCTCTCCACACCCGGCTCTCCACCCGACTCGCGGGGGCCCACTCTTAAGCCCCCCCGCCGCAAGTTATAGGCCCTTTGCCCGGGCGGAAAGTGAACCGCGGAACTGTGCCCCGCCCTCAATTCTCGTCCGATCGGAACGCGGTTTGGACCAGTTCTCCTGGGCGGCCTCGCAGCCCCTCCCGACCCGGCCAGTTAGCTCCAAGGGGCCGCCCCGAGCACGGGGAGGTGTGACACTTGACGCTTTGGCGCAACGGTGCCCGCGCCACAGCCAAAAAGCGCCCCCCTCTCTCCGCGCCCATTCAAGGCAATGGGGAAACGCACGTTTCGGGCTCCGGCGGCCGGGCACATTCACTCCACTCTGTCTAGGCACATTGACTCCAGTTCAGCCTGGGCACATTCACTCCACTCCGCCTGGGCACTTCCAGTCCCACTCTGCCTGGGAACCTGCACTCCACTCGGCCTGGGCACCTCCACTCCACTCAGCCTGGGCACATTCACTCCACTCAGCCTGGGCACTTCCAATCCCACTCTGCCTGGGAACCTGCACTCCGCTCAGCCTGGGCACATGCACTCCACTCAGCCTGGGGACATTAACTCCACTCAGCCTTGGAACTTCCAATCCCACTCTGCCTGGGAACCTGCACTCCACTCAGCCTGGGCACCTGCACTCCACTCAGCCTGGGCACTTCCAATCCCACTCTACCTGGGAACCTGCAATCCACTCAGCCTGGGCACCTCCACTCCACTCAGCCTGGGTACATTCACTCCACTCAACCTGGGCACTTCCAATCCCACTCTGCCTGGGAACCTGCACTCCACTCAGCCTGGGCACCTCCACTCCACTCAGCCTGGGCACATTCACTCCACTCAGCCTGGGCACTTCCACTCCCACTCTGCCTGGGAACCTGCAATCCACTCAGCCTGGGCACCTCCACTCCACTCAGCCTGAGTACATTCACTCCACTCCGCCTGGGCACTTCCAATCCCACTCTGCCTGGGAACCTGCACTCCACTCAGCCTGGGCACCTCCACTCCATTCAGCCTGGGCACATTCACTCCACTCAGCCTGGGCACTTCCAGTCCCACTCTGCCTGGGAACCTGCACTCCACTCAGCCTGGGCACCTACACTCCACTCAGCCTGTGCACATTCACTCCACTCAGCCATGGCACTTCCAGTCCCACTCTGCCAGGGAACCCCAACTCCACTCAGCCTGGGCACCTCCACTCCACTCAGCCTGGGCACATTCACTCCACTCAGCCTGGGCACTTCCACTCCCACTCTGCCTGGGAACCTGCAATCCACTCAGCCTGGGCACCTCCACTCCACTCAGCCTGGGTACATTCACTCCACTCAGCCTGGGCACTTCCAATCCCACACTGCCTGGGAACCTGCACTCCACTCAGCCTGGGCACCTCCACTCCATTCAGCCTGGGCACATTCACTCCACTCAGCCTGGGCACTTCCAGTCCCACTCTGCCTGGGAACCTGCACTCCACTCAGCCTGGGCACCTCCACTCCACTCAGCCTGGGCACATTCACTCCACTCAGCCTGGGCACATTCACTCCACTCAGCCTGGGCACCTCCACTCCACTCAGCCTGGGCACATTCACTCCACTCAGCCTGGGCACATTCACTCCACTCAGCCTGGGCACATTCACTCCACTCAGCCTGGGCACCTCCACTCCACTCAGCCTGGGCACATTCACTCCACTCAGCCTGGGCACTTCCAATCCCACTCTGCCTGGGAACCTGCACTCCGCTCAGCCTGGGCACATGCACTCCACTCAGCCTGGGGACATTAACTCCACTCAGCCTTGGAACTTCCAATCCCACTCTGCCAGGGAACCCCAACTCCACTCAGCCTGGGCACCTCCACTCCACTCAGCCTGGGCACATTCACTCCACTCAGTCTGGGCACTTCCAATCCCACTCTGCCTGGGAACCTGCACTCCACTCAGCCTGGGCACCTCCACTCCACTCAGCCTGGGTACATTCACTCCACTCAGCCTGGGCACTTCCAATCCCACTCTGCCTGGGAACCTGCACTCCACTCAGCCTGGGCACCTCCACTCCATTCAGCCTGGGCACATTCACTCCACTCAGCCTGGGCACTTCCAGTCCCACTCTGCCTGGGAACCTGCACTCCACTCAGCCTGGGCACCTCCAATCCACTCAGCCTGGGCACATTCACTCCACTCAGCCTGGGCACAATCTCTCCACTCAGCCTGGGCACTTCCAGTCCCACTCTGCCCAGGAACCTCCACTCCCACTCTGCCTGGGAACCTCCGCAACTCCTCTCCACACCCGGCTCTCCACCCGACTCGCGGGGGCCCACTCTTAAGCCCCTCCGCCGCAAGTTATAGGCCCTTTGCCCGGGCGGAAAGTGAACCGCGGAACTGTGCCCCGCCCTCAATTCTCGTCGGATCGGAACGCGCTTTGGACCCGTTCTCCAGGGCGGCCTCGCAGCCCCTCCCGACCCGGCCAGTTTGCTCCAAGGGGCCGCCCCGAGCACGGGGAGGTGTGACACTTGACGCTTTGGCGCAACGGTGCAAGCGCCACGAGCCAAAAAGCGCCCCCCTCTCTCCGCGCCCATTCAAGGCAATGGGGAAACGCACGTTTCGGGCTCCGGCGGCCGGGCACATTCACTCCACTCTGTCGAGGCACATTGACTCCAGTTCAGCCTGGGCACATTCACTCCACTCCGCTTGGGCACTTCCAGTCCCACTCTGCCTGGGAACCTGCACTCCACTCGGCCTGGGAACCTCCACTCCACTCAGCCTGGGCACATTCACTCCACTCAGCCTGGGCACTTCCAATCCCACTCTGCCTGGGAACCTGCACTCCGCTCAGCCTGGGCACATGCACTCCACTCAGCCTGGGGACATTAACTCCACTCAGCCTGGGCACATGCACTCCACTCGGCCTGGGCACCTGCACTCCACTCAGCCTGGGTACATTCACTCCACTCAGCCTGGGCACTTCCAATCCCACTCTGCCTGGGAACCTCCACTCCACTCAGCCTGGGCACCTCCACTCCACTCAGCCTGCGTACATTCACTCCACTCAGCCTTGGCACTTCCAGTCCCACTCAGCCTGGGCACTTCCAATCCCACTCTGCCTGGGAACCTGCACTCCACTCAGCCTGGGCACCTCCACTCCATTCAGCCTGGGCACATTCACTCCACTCAGCCTGGGCACTTCCAATCCCACTCTGCCTGGGAACCTGCACTCCACTCAGCCTGGGAACCTACACTCCACTCAGCCTGGGCACATTCACTCCACTCAGCCTGGGCACATTCACTCCACTCAGCCTGGGCACAATCTCTCCACTCAGCCTGGGCACTTCCAGTCCCACTCTGCCCAGGAACCTCCACTCCCACTCTGACTGGGAACCTCCGCAACTCCTCTCCACACCCGGCTCTCCACCCGACTCGCGGGGGCCCACTCTTAAGCCCCCCCGCCGCAAGTTATAGGCCCTTTGCCCGGGCGGAAAGTGAACCGCGGAACTGTGCCCCGCCCTCAATTCTCGTCCGATCGGAACGCGGTTTGGACCAGTTCTCCTGGGCGGCCTCGCAGCCCCTCCCGACCCGGCCAGTTAGCTCCAAGGGGCCGCCCCGAGCACGGGGAGGTGTGACACTTGACGCTTTGGCGCAACGGTGCCCGCGCCACAGCCAAAAAGCGCCCCCCTCTCTCCGCGCCCATTCAAGGCAATGGGGAAACGCACGTTTCGGGCTCCGGCGGCCGGGCACATTCACTCCACTCTGTCTAGGCACATTGACTCCAGTTCAGCCTGGGCACATTCACTCCACTCCGCCTGGGCACTTCCAGTCCCACTCTGCCTGGGAACCTGCTCTCCACTCGGCCTGGGCACCTCCACTCCACTCAGCCTGTGCACATTCACTCCACTCAGCCATGGCACTTCCAGTCCCACTCTGCCAGGGAACCCCAACTCCACTCAGCCTGGGCACCTCCACTCCACTCAGCCTGGGCACATTAACTCCACTCAGCCTGGGCACTTCCACTCCCACTCTGCCTGGGAACCTGCAATCCACTCAGCCTGGGCACCTCCACTCCACTCAGCCTGGGTACATTCACTCCACTCAGCCTGGGCACTTCCAATCCCACACTGCCTGGGAACCTGCACTCCACTCAGCCTGGGCACCTCCACTCCATTCAGCCTGGGCACATTCACTCCACTCAGCCTGGGCACTTCCAGTCCCACTCTGCCTGGGAACCTGCACTCCACTCAGCCTGGGCACCTCCACTCCACTCAGCCTGGGCACATTCACTCCACTCAGCCTGGGCACATTCACTCCACTCAGCCTGGGCACCTCCACTCCACTCAGCCTGGGCACATTCACTCCACTCAGCCTGGGCACATTCACTCCACTCAGCCTGGGCACATTCACTCCACTCAGCCTGGGCACCTCCACTCCACTCAGCCTGGGCACATTCACTCCACTCAGCCTGGGCACTTCCAATCCCACTCTGCCTGGGAACCTGCACTCCGCTCAGCCTGGGCACATGCACTCCACTCAGCCTGGGGACATTAACTCCACTCAGCCTTGGAACTTCCAATCCCACTCTGCCTGGGAACCTGCACTCCACTCAGCCTGGGCACCTGCACTCCACTCAGCCTGGGCACTTCCAATCCCACTCTGCCTGGGAACCTGCACTCCACTCAGCCTGGGCACATTCACTCCACTCAGCCTGGGGACATTCACTCCACTCAGCCTGGGCACATCCAGTCCCACTCTGCCCAGGAACCTCCACTCCCACTCTGACTGGGAACCTCCGCAACTCCTCTCCACACCCGGCTCTCCACCCGACTCGCGGGGGCCCACTCTTAAGCCCCCCCGCCGCAAGTTATAGGCCCTTTGCCCGGGCGGAAAGTGAACCGCGGAACTGTGCCCCGCCCTCAATTCTCGTCCGATCGGAACGCGGTTTGGACCCGTTCTCCTGGGCGGCCTCGCAGCACCTCCCGACCTGGCCAGTTAGCTCCAAGGGGCCGCCCCGAGCACGGGGAGGTGTGACACTTGACGCTTTGGCGCAACGGTGCCCGCGCCACGAGCCAAAAAGCGCCCCCCTCTCTCCGCGCCCATTCAAGGCAATGGGGAAACGCACGTTTCGGGCTCCGGCGGCCGGGCACATTCACTCCACTCTGTCTAGGCACATTGACTCCAGTTCAGCCTGGGCACATTCACTCCACTCCGCCTGGGCACTTCCAGTCCCACTCTGCCTGGGAACCTGCACTCCACTCGGCCTGGGCACCTCCACTCCACTCAGCCTGGGCACATTCACTCCACTCAGCCTGGGCACTTCCAATCCCACTCTGCCTGGGAACCTGCACTCCGCTCAGCCTGGGCACATGCACTCCACTCAGCCTGGGGACATTAACTCCACTCAGCCTTGGAACTTCCAATCCCACTCTGCCTGGGAACCTGCACTCCACTCAGCCTGGGCACCTGCACTCCACTCAGCCTGGGCACTTCCAATCCCACTCTGCCTGGGAACCTGCACTCCACTCAGCCTGGGCACCTCCACTCCACTCAGCCTGGGTACATTCACTCCACTCAGCCTTGGCACTTCCAGTCCCACTCTGCCAGGGAACCCCAACTCCACTCAGCCTGGGCACCTCCACTCCACTCAGCCTGGGCACATTCACTCCACTCAGCCTGGGCACTTCCACTCCCACTCTGCCTGGGAACCTGCACTCCACTCAGCCTGGGAACCTCCACTCCACTCAGCCTTGGTACATTCTCTCCACTCAGCCTTGGCACTTCCAGTCCCACTCTGCCAGGGAACCCCAACTCCACTCAGCCTGGGCACCTCCACTCCACTCAGCCTGGGCACATTCACTCCACTCAGCCTGGGCACTTCCACTCCCACTCTGCCTGGGAACCTGCAATCCACTCAGCCTTGGCACCTCCACTCCACTCAGCCTGGGTACATTCACTCCACTCAGCCTGGGCACTTCCAATCCCACTCTGCCTGGGAACCTGCACTCCACTCAGCCTGGGCACCTCCACTCCATTCAGCCTGGGCACATTCACTCCACTCAGCCTGGGCACTTCCAGTCCCACTCTGCCTGGGAACCTGCACTCCACTCAGCCTGGGCACCTCCACTCCACTCAGCCTGGGCACATTCACTCCACTCAGCCTGGGTACATTCACTCCACTCAGCCTGGGCACCTCCACTCCACTCAGCCTGGGCACATTCACTCCACTCAGCCTGGGCACTTCCAATCCCACTCTGCCTGGGAACCTGCACTCCGCTCAGCCTGGGCACATGCACTCCACTCAGCCTGGGGACATTAACTCCACTCAGCCTTGGAACTTCCAATCCCACTCTGCCTGGGAACCTGCACTCCACTCGGCCTGGGCACCTGCACTCCACTCAGCCTGGGTACATTCACTCCACTCAGCCTGGGCACTTCCAATCCCACTCTGCCTGGGAACCTGCACTCCACTCAGCCTGGGAACCTCCACTCCACTCAGCCTGGGCACATTCACTCCACTCAGCCTGGGCACTTCCAGTCCCACTCTGCCCAGGAACCTCCACTCCCACTCTGCCTGGGAACCTCCGCTACTCCTCTCCACACCCGGCTCTCCACCCGACTCGCGGGGGCCCACTCTTAAGCCCTCCCGCCGCAAGTTATAGGCCCTTTGCCCGGGCGGAAAGTGAACCGCGGAACTGTGCCACGCCCTCAATTCTCGTCCGATCGGAACGCGGTTTGGACCCGTTCTCCTGGGCGGCCTCGCAGCCCCTCCCGACCCGGCCAGTTAGTTCCAAGGGGCCGCCCCGAGCACGGGGAGGTGTGACACTTGACGCTTTGGCGCAACGGTGCCCGCGCCACGAGCCAAAAAGAGCCCCCCTCTCTCCGCGCCCATTCAAGGCAATGGGGAAACGCACGTTTCGGGCTCCGGCGGCCGGGCACATTCACTCCACTCTGTCTAGGCACATTGACTCGCATTCAGCCTGGGCACATTCACTCCACTTCGCCTGTGCACTTCCAGTCCCACTCTGCCTGGGAACCTGCACTCCATTCGGCCTGGGCACCTCCACTCCACTCAGCCTGGGCACATTCACTCCACTCAGCCTTGGCACTTCCAATCCCACTCTGCCTGGGAACCTGCACTCCACTCAGCCTGGGCACATGCACTCCACTCAGCCTGGGGACATTCACTCCACTCAGCCTGGGCACTTCCAATCCCACTCTGCCTGGGAACCTGCACTCCACTCAGCCTGGGCACCTCCACTCCACTCAGCCTGGGCACATTCACTCCACTCAGCCTGGGTACCTTCACTCCACTCAGCCTTGGCACTTCCAGTCCCACTCTGCCAGGGAACCCCAACTCCACTCAGCCTGGGCACCTCCACTCCACTCAGCCTGGGCACATTCACTCCACTCAGTCTGGGCACTTCCAATCCCACTCTGCCTGGGAACCTGCACTCCACTCAGCCTGGGCACCTCCACTCCACTCAGCCTGGGTACATTCACTCCACTCAGCCTGGGCACTTCCAATCCCACTCTGCCTGGGAACCTGCACTCCACTCAGCCTGGGCACCTCCACTCCATTCAGCCTGGGCACATTCACTCCACTCAGCCTGGGCACTTCCAGTCCCACTCTGCCTGGGCACCTGCACTCCACTCAGCCTGGGCACCTCCAATCCACTCAGCCTGGGCACATTCACTCCACTCAGCCTGGGCACAATCTCTCCACTCAGCCTGGGCACTTCCAGTCCCACTCTGCCCAGGAACCTCCACTCCCACTCTGCCTGGGAACCTCCGCAACTCCTCTCCACACCCGGCTCTCCACCCGACTCGCGGGGGCCCACTCTTAAGCCCCTCCGCCGCAAGTTATAGGCCCTTTGCCCGGGCGGAAAGTGAACCGCGGAACTGTGCCCCGCCCTCAATTCTCGTCCGATCGGAACGCGCTTTGGACCCGTTCTCCAGGGCGGCCTCGCAGCCCCTCCCGACCCGGCCAGTTTGCTCCAAGGGGCCGCCCCGAGCACGGGGAGGTGTGACACTTGACGCTTTGGCGCAACGGTGCCAGCGCCACGAGCCAAAAAGCGCCCCCCTCTCTCCGCGCCCATTCAAGGCAATGGGGAAACGCACGTTTCGGGCTCCGGCGGCCGGGCACATTCACTCCACTCTGTCGAGGCACATTGACTCCAGTTCAGCCTGGGCACATTCACTCCACTCCGCCTGGGCACTTCCAGTCCCACTCTGCCTGGGAACCTGCACTCCACTCGGCCTGGGCACCTCCACTCCACTCAGCCTGGGCACATTCACTCCACTCAGCCTGGGCACTTCCAATCCCACTCTGCCTGGGAACCTGCACTCCGCTCAGCCTGGGCACATGCACTCCACTCAGCCTGGGGACATTAACTCCACTCAGCCTTGGAACTTCCAATCCCACTCTGCCTGGGAACCTGCACTCCACTCGGCCTGGGCACCTGCACTCCACTCAGCACAATCTCTCCACTCAGCCTGGGCACTTCCAGTCCCACTCTGCCCAGGAACCTCCACTCCCACTCTGACTGGGAACCTCCGCAACTCCTCTCCACACCCGGCTCTCCACCCGACTCGCGGGGGCCCACTCTTAAGCCCCCCCGCCGCAAGTTATAGGCCCTTTGCCCGGGCGGAAAGTGAACCGCGGAACTGTGCCCCGCCCTCAATTCTCGTCCGATCGGAACGCGGTTTGGACCCGTTCTCCTGGGCGGCCTCGCAGCCCCTCCCGACCCGGCCAGTTAGCTCCAAGGGGCCGCCCCGAGCACGGGGAGGTGTGACACTTGACGCTTTGGCGCAACAATGCCCGCGCCACGAGCCAAAAAGCGCCCCCCTCTCTCCGCGCCCATTCAAGGCAATGGGGAAACGCACGTTTCGGGCTCCGGCGGCCGGGCACATTCACTCCACTCTGTCTAGGCACATTGACTCCAGTTCAGCCTGGGCACATTCACTCCACTCCGCCTGGGCACTTCCAGTCCCACTCTGCCTGGGAACCTGCACTCCACTCGGCCTGGGCACCTCCACTCCACTCAGCCTGGGCACATTCACTCCACTCAGCCTGGGCACTTCCAATCCCACTCTGCCTGGGAACCTGCACTCCGCTCAGCCTGGGCACATGCACTCCACTCAGCCTGGGGACATTAACTCCACTCAGCCTTGGAACTTCCAATCCCACTCTGCCTGGGAACCTGTACTCCACTCAGCCTGGGCACCTGCACTCCACTCAGCCTGGGCACTTCCAATCCCACTCTACCTGGGAACCTGCACTCCACTCAGCCTGGACACCTCCACTCCACTCAGCCTGGGTACATTCACTCCACTCAGCCTTGGCACTTCCAGTCCCACTCTGCCAGGGAACCCCAACTCCACTCAGCCTGGGCACCTCCACTCCACTCAGCCTGGGCACATTCACTCCACTCAGCCTGGGCACTTCCACTCCCACTCTGCCTGGGAACCTGCAATCCACTCAGCCTGGGCACCTCCACTCCACTCAGCCTGGGTACATTCACTCCACTCAACCTGGGCACTTCCAATCCCACTCTGCCTGGGAACCTGCACTCCACTCAGCCTGGGCACCTCCACTCCACTCAGCCTGGGCACATTCACTCCACTCAGCCTGGGCACTTCCACTCCCACTCTGCCTGGGAACCTGCAATCCACTCAGCCTGGGCACCTCCACTCCACTCAGCCTGAGTACATTCACTCCACTCAGCCTGGGCACTTCCAATCCCACTCTGCCTGGGAACCTGCACTCCACTCAGCCTGGGCACCTCCACTCCATTCAGCCTGGGCACATTCACTCCACTCAGCCTGGGCACTTCCAGTCCCACTCTGCCTGGGAACCTGCACTCCACTCAGCCTGGGCACCTACACTCCACTCAGCCTGGGCACATTCACTCCACTCAGCCTTGGCACTTCCAGTCCCACTCTGCCAGGAAACCCCAACTCCACTCAGCCTGGGCACCTCCACTCCACTCAGCCTGGGCACATTCACTCCACTCAGCCTGGGCACTTCCACTCCCACTCTGCCTGGGAACCTGCAATCCACTCAGCCTGGGCACCTCCACTCCACTCAGCCTGGGTACATTCACTCCACTCAGCCTGGGCACTTCCAATCCCACACTGCCTGGGAACCTGCACTCCACTCAGCCTGGGCACCTCCACTCCATTCAGCCTGAGCACATTCACTCCACTCAGCCTGGGCACTTCCAGTCCCACTCTGCCTGGGAACCTGCACTCCACTCAGCCTGGGCACCTCCACTCCACTCAGCCTGGGCACATTCACTCCACTCAGCCTGGGCACATTCACTCCACTCAGCCTGGGCACCTCCACTCCACTCAGCCTGGGCACATTCACTCCACTCAGCCTGGGCACTTCCAATCCCTCTCTGCCTGGGAACCTGCACTCCGCTCAGCCTGGGCACATGCACTCCACTCAGCCTGGGGACATTAACTCCACTCAGCCTTGGAACTTCCAATCCCACTCTGCCAGGGAACCTGCACTCCACTCGGCCTGGGCACCTGCACTCCACTCAGCCTGGGTACATTCACTCCACTCAGCCTGGGCACTTCCAATCCCACTCTGCCTGGGAACATGCACTCCACTCAGCCTGGGCACCTCCACTCCACTCAGCCTGGGCACATTCACTCCACTCAGCCTGGGCACTTCCAGTCCCACTCTGCCCAGGAACCTCCACTCCCACTCTGACTGGGAACCTCCGCAACTCCTCTCCACACCCGGCTCTCCACCCGACTCGCGGGGGCCCACTCTTAAGCCCCCCCGCCGCAAGTTATAGGCCCTTTGCCCGGGCGGAAAGTGAACCGCGGAACTGTGCCCCGCCCTCAATTCTCGTCCGATCGGAACGCGGTTTGGACCAGTTCTCCTGGGCGGCCTCGCAGCCCCTCCCGACCCGGCCAGTTAGCTCCAAGGGGCCGCCCCGAGCACGGGGAGGTGTGACACTTGACGCTTTGGCGCAACGGTGCCCGCGCCACAGCCAAAAAGCGCCCCCCTCTCTCCGCGCCCATTCAAGGCAATGGGGAAACGCACGTTTCGGGCTCCGGCGGCCGGGCACATTCACTCCACTCTGTCTAGGCACATTGACTCCAGTTCAGCCTGGGCACATTCACTCCACTCCGCCTGGGCACTTCCAGTCCCACTCTGCCTGGGAACCTGCACTCCACTCGGCCTGGGCACCTCCACTCCACTCAGCCTGGGCACATTCACTCCACTCAGCCTGGGCACTTCCAATCCCACTCTGCCTGGGAACCTGCACTCCGCTCAGCCTGGGCACATGCACTCCACTCAGCCTGGGGACATTAACTCCACTCAGCCTTGGAACTTCCAATCCCACTCTGCCTGGGAACCTGCACTCCACTCAGCCTGGGCACCTGCACTCCACTCAGCCTGGGCACTTCCAATCCCACTCTACCTGGGAACCTGCAATCCACTCAGCCTGGGCACCTCCACTCCACTCAGCCTGGGTACATTCACTCCACTCAACCTGGGCACTTCCAATCCCACTCTGCCTGGGAACCTGCACTCCACTCAGCCTGGGCACCTCCACTCCACTCAGCCTGGGCACATTCACTCCACTCAGCCTGGGCACTTCCACTCCCACTCTGCCTGGGAACCTGCAATCCACTCAGCCTGGGCACCTCCACTCCACTCAGCCTGAGTACATTCACTCCACTCCGCCTGGGCACTTCCAATCCCACTCTGCCTGGGAACCTGCACTCCACTCAGCCTGGGCACCTCCACTCCATTCAGCCTGGGCACATTCACTCCACTCAGCCTGGGCACTTCCAGTCCCACTCTGCCTGGGAACCTGCACTCCACTCAGCCTGGGCACCTACACTCCACTCAGCCTGTGCACATTCACTCCACTCAGCCATGGCACTTCCAGTCCCACTCTGCCAGGGAACCCCAACTCCACTCAGCCTGGGCACCTCCACTCCACTCAGCCTGGGCACATTCACTCCACTCAGCCTGGGCACTTCCACTCCCACTCTGCCTGGGAACCTGCAATCCACTCAGCCTGGGCACCTCCACTCCACTCAGCCTGGGTACATTCACTCCACTCAGCCTGGGCACTTCCAATCCCACACTGCCTGGGAACCTGCACTCCACTCAGCCTGGGCACCTCCACTCCATTCAGCCTGGGCACATTCACTCCACTCAGCCTGGGCACTTCCAGTCCCACTCTGCCTGGGAACCTGCACTCCACTCAGCCTGGGCACCTCCACTCCACTCAGCCTGGGCACATTCACTCCACTCAGCCTGGGCACATTCACTCCACTCAGCCTGGGCACCTCCACTCCACTCAGCCTGGGCACATTCACTCCACTCAGCCTGGGCACATTCACTCCACTCAGCCTGGGCACATTCACTCCACTCAGCCTGGGCACCTCCACTCCACTCAGCCTGGGCACATTCACTCCACTCAGCCTGGGCACTTCCAATCCCACTCTGCCTGGGAACCTGCACTCCGCTCAGCCTGGGCACATGCACTCCACTCAGCCTGGGGACATTAACTCCACTCAGCCTTGGAACTTCCAATCCCACTCTGCCTGGGAACCTGCACTCCACTCAGCCTGGGCACCTGCACTCCACTCAGCCTGGGCACTTCCAATCCCACTCTGCCTGGGAACCTGCACTCCACTCAGCCTGGGCACATTCACTCCACTCAGCCTGGGGACATTCACTCCACTCAGCCTGGGCACATCCAGTCCCACTCTGCCCAGGAACCTCCACTCCCACTCTGACTGGGAACCTCCGCAACTCCTCTCCACACCCGGCTCTCCACCCGACTCGCGGGGGCCCACTCTTAAGCCCCCCCGCCGCAAGTTATAGGCCCTTTGCCCGGGCGGAAAGTGAACCGCGGAACTGTGCCCCGCCCTCAATTCTCGTCCGATCGGAACGCGGTTTGGACCCGTTCTCCTGGGCGGCCTCGCAGCACCTCCCGACCTGGCCAGTTAGCTCCAAGGGGCCGCCCCGAGCACGGGGAGGTGTGACACTTGACGCTTTGGCGCAACGGTGCCCGCGCCACGAGCCAAAAAGCGCCCCCCTCTCTCCGCGCCCATTCAAGGCAATGGGGAAACGCACGTTTCGGGCTCCGGCGGCCGGGCACATTCACTCCACTCTGTCTAGGCACATTGACTCCAGTTCAGCCTGGGCACATTCACTCCACTCCGCCTGGGCACTTCCAGTCCCACTCTGCCTGGGAACCTGCACTCCACTCGGCCTGGGCACCTCCACTCCACTCAGCCTGGGCACATTCACTCCACTCAGCCTGGGCACTTCCAATCCCACTCTGCCTGGGAACCTGCACTCCGCTCAGCCTGGGCACATGCACTCCACTCAGCCTGGGGACATTAACTCCACTCAGCCTTGGAACTTCCAATCCCACTCTGCCTGGGAACCTGCACTCCACTCAGCCTGGGCACCTGCACTCCACTCAGCCTGGGCACTTCCAATCCCACTCTGCCTGGGAACCTGCACTCCACTCAGCCTGGGCACCTCCACTCCACTCAGCCTGGGTACATTCACTCCACTCAGCCTTGGCACTTCCAGTCCCACTCTGCCAGGGAACCCCAACTCCACTCAGCCTGGGCACCTCCACTCCACTCAGCCTGGGCACATTCACTCCACTCAGCCTGGGCACTTCCACTCCCACTCTGCCTGGGAACCTGCACTCCACTCAGCCTGGGAACCTCCACTCCACTCAGCCTTGGTACATTCTCTCCACTCAGCCTTGGCACTTCCAGTCCCACTCTGCCAGGGAACCCCAACTCCACTCAGCCTGGGCACCTCCACTCCACTCAGCCTGGGCACATTCACTCCACTCAGCCTGGGCACTTCCACTCCCACTCTGCCTGGGAACCTGCAATCCACTCAGCCTTGGCACCTCCACTCCACTCAGCCTGGGCACCTCCACTCCATTCAGCCTGGGCACATTCACTCCCACTCAGCCTGGGCACTTCCAGTCCCACTCTGCCTGGGAACCTGCACTCCACTCAGCCTGGGCACCTCCACTCCACTCAGCCTGGGCACATTCACTCCACTCAGCCTGGGTACATTCACTCCACTCAGCCTGGGCACCTCCACTCCACTCAGCCTGGGCACATTCACTCCACTCAGCCTGGGCACTTCCAATCCCACTCTGCCTGGGAACCTGCACTCCACTCAGCCTGGGCACCTCCACTCCATTCAGCCTGGGCACATTCACTCCACTCAGCCTGGGCACTTCCAGTCCCACTCTGCCTGGGCACCTGCACTCCACTCAGCCTGGGCACCTCCAATCCACTCAGCCTGGGCACATTCACTCCACTCAGCCTGGGCACAATCTCTCCACTCAGCCTGGGCACTTCCAGTCCCACTCTGCCCAGGAACCTCCACTCCCACTCTGCCTGGGAACCTCCGCAACTCCTCTCCACACCCGGCTCTCCACCCGACTCGCGGGGGCCCACTCTTAAGCCCCTCCGCCGCAAGTTATAGGCCCTTTGCCCGGGCGGAAAGTGAACCGCGGAACTGTGCCCCGCCCTCAATTCTCGTCCGATCGGAACGCGCTTTGGACCCGTTCTCCAGGGCGGCCTCGCAGCCCCTCCCGACCCGGCCAGTTTGCTCCAAGGGGCCGCCCCGAGCACGGGGAGGTGTGACACTTGACGCTTTGGCGCAACGGTGCCAGCGCCACGAGCCAAAAAGCGCCCCCCTCTCTCCGCGCCCATTCAAGGCAATGGGGAAACGCACGTTTCGGGCTCCGGCGGCCGGGCACATTCACTCCACTCTGTCGAGGCACATTGACTCCAGTTCAGCCTGGGCACATTCACTCCACTCCGCCTGGGCACTTCCAGTCCCACTCTGCCTGGGAACCTGCACTCCACTCGGCCTGGGCACCTCCACTCCACTCAGCCTGGGCACATTCACTCCACTCAGCCTGGGCACTTCCAATCCCACTCTGCCTGGGAACCTGCACTCCGCTCAGCCTGGGCACATGCACTCCACTCAGCCTGGGGACATTAACTCCACTCAGCCTTGGAACTTCCAATCCCACTCTGCCTGGGAACCTGCACTCCACTCGGCCTGGGCACCTGCACTCCACTCAGCACAATCTCTCCACTCAGCCTGGGCACTTCCAGTCCCACTCTGCCCAGGAACCTCCACTCCCACTCTGACTGGGAACCTCCGCAACTCCTCTCCACACCCGGCTCTCCACCCGACTCGCGGGGGCCCACTCTTAAGCCCCCCCGCCGCAAGTTATAGGCCCTTTGCCCGGGCGGAAAGTGAACCGCGGAACTGTGCCCCGCCCTCAATTCTCGTCCGATCGGAACGCGGTTTGGACCCGTTCTCCTGGGCGGCCTCGCAGCCCCTCCCGACCCGGCCAGTTAGCTCCAAGGGGCCGCCCCGAGCACGGGGAGGTGTGACACTTGACGCTTTGGCGCAACAATGCCCGCGCCACGAGCCAAAAAGCGCCCCCCTCTCTCCGCGCCCATTCAAGGCAATGGGGAAACGCACGTTTCGGGCTCCGGCGGCCGGGCACATTCACTCCACTCTGTCTAGGCACATTGACTCCAGTTCAGCCTGGGCACATTCACTCCACTCCGCCTGGGCACTTCCAGTCCCACTCTGCCTGGGAACCTGCACTCCACTCGGCCTGGGCACCTCCACTCCACTCAGCCTGGGCACATTCACTCCACTCAGCCTGGGCACTTCCAATCCCACTCTGCCTGGGAACCTGCACTCCGCTCAGCCTGGGCACATGCACTCCACTCAGCCTGGGGACATTAACTCCACTCAGCCTTGGAACTTCCAATCCCACTCTGCCTGGGAACCTGTACTCCACTCAGCCTGGGCACCTGCACTCCACTCAGCCTGGGCACTTCCAATCCCACTCTACCTGGGAACCTGCACTCCACTCAGCCTGGACACCTCCACTCCACTCAGCCTGGGTACATTCACTCCACTCAGCCTTGGCACTTCCAGTCCCACTCTGCCAGGGAACCCCAACTCCACTCAGCCTGGGCACCTCCACTCCACTCAGCCTGGGCACATTCACTCCACTCAGCCTGGGCACTTCCACTCCCACTCTGCCTGGGAACCTGCAATCCACTCAGCCTGGGCACCTCCACTCCACTCAGCCTGGGTACATTCACTCCACTCAACCTGGGCACTTCCAATCCCACTCTGCCTGGGAACCTGCACTCCACTCAGCCTGGGCACCTCCACTCCACTCAGCCTGGGCACATTCACTCCACTCAGCCTGGGCACTTCCACTCCCACTCTGCCTGGGAACCTGCAATCCACTCAGCCTGGGCACCTCCACTCCACTCAGCCTGAGTACATTCACTCCACTCAGCCTGGGCACTTCCAATCCCACTCTGCCTGGGAACCTGCACTCCACTCAGCCTGGGCACCTCCACTCCATTCAGCCTGGGCACATTCACTCCACTCAGCCTGGGCACTTCCAGTCCCACTCTGCCTGGGAACCTGCACTCCACTCAGCCTGGGCACCTACACTCCACTCAGCCTGGGCACATTCACTCCACTCAGCCTTGGCACTTCCAGTCCCACTCTGCCAGGAAACCCCAACTCCACTCAGCCTGGGCACCTCCACTCCACTCAGCCTGGGCACATTCACTCCACTCAGCCTGGGCACTTCCACTCCCACTCTGCCTGGGAACCTGCAATCCACTCAGCCTGGGCACCTCCACTCCACTCAGCCTGGGTACATTCACTCCACTCAGCCTGGGCACTTCCAATCCCACACTGCCTGGGAACCTGCACTCCACTCAGCCTGGGCACCTCCACTCCATTCAGCCTGAGCACATTCACTCCACTCAGCCTGGGCACTTCCAGTCCCACTCTGCCTGGGAACCTGCACTCCACTCAGCCTGGGCACCTCCACTCCACTCAGCCTGGGCACATTCACTCCACTCAGCCTGGGCACATTCACTCCACTCAGCCTGGGCACCTCCACTCCACTCAGCCTGGGCACATTCACTCCACTCAGCCTGGGCACTTCCAATCCCTCTCTGCCTGGGAACCTGCACTCCGCTCAGCCTGGGCACATGCACTCCACTCAGCCTGGGGACATTAACTCCACTCAGCCTTGGAACTTCCAATCCCACTCTGCCAGGGAACCTGCACTCCACTCGGCCTGGGCACCTGCACTCCACTCAGCCTGGGTACATTCACTCCACTCAGCCTGGGCACTTCCAATCCCACTCTGCCTGGGAACATGCACTCCACTCAGCCTGGGCACCTCCACTCCACTCAGCCTGGGCACATTCACTCCACTCAGCCTGGGCACTTCCAGTCCCACTCTGCCCAGGAACCTCCACTCCCACTCTGCCTGGGAACCTCCGCTACTCCTCTCCACACCCGGCTCTCCACCCGACTCGCGGGGGCCCACTCTTAAGCCCTCCCGCCGCAAGTTATAGGCCCTTTGCCCGGGCGGAAAGTGAACCGCGGAACTGTGCCACGCCCTCAATTCTCGTCCGATCGGAACGCGGTTTGGACCCGTTCTCCTGGGCGGCCTCGCAGCCCCTCCCGACCCGGCCAGTTAGTTCCAAGGGGCCGCCCCGAGCACGGGGAGGTGTGACACTTGACGCTTTGGCGCAACGGTGCCCGCGCCACGAGCCAAAAAGCGCCCCCCCATCTCCGCGCCCATTCAAGGCAATGGGGAAACGCACGTTTCGGGCTCCGGCGGCCGGGCACATTCACTCCACTCTGTCTAGGCACATTGACTCCCATTCAGCCTGGGCACATTCACTCCACTTCGCCTGTGCACTTCCAGTCCCACTCTGCCTGGGAACCTGCACTCCATTCGGCCTGGGCACCTCCACTCCACTCAGCCTGGGCACATTCACTCCACTCAGCCTTGGCACTTCCAATCCCACTCTGCCTGGGAACCTGCACTCCACTCAGCCTGTGCACATGCACTCCACTCAGCCTGGGGACATTCACTCCACTCAGCCTGGGCACTTCCAATCCCACTCTGCCTGGGAACCTGCACTCCACTCAGCCTGGGCACCTCCACTCCACTCAGCCTGGGTACATTCACTCCACTCAGCCTTGGCACTTCCAGTCCCACTCTGCCAGGGAACCCCAACTCCACTCAGCCTGGGCACCTCCACTCCACTCAGCCTGGGCACATTCACTCCACTCAGCCTGGGCACTTCCAATCCCACTCTGCCTGGGAACCTGCACTCCACTCAGCCTGGGCACCTCCACTCCACTCAGCCTGGGTACATTCACTCCACTCAGCCTGGGCACTTCCAATCCCACTCTGCCTGGGAACCTGCACTCCACTCAGCCTGGGAACCTCCGCAACTCCTCTCCACACCCGGCTCTCCACCCGACTCGCGGGGGCCCACTCTTAAGCCCCCCCGCCGCAAGTTATAGGCCCTTTGCCCGGGCGGAAAGTGAACTGCGGAACTGTGCCCCGCCCTCAATTCTCGTCCGATCGGAACGCGGTTTGGACCCGTTCTCCTGGGCGGCCTCGCAGCCCCTCCCGACCCGGCCAGTTAGCTCCAAGGGGCCGCCCCGAGCACGGGGAGGTGTGACACTTGACGCTTTGGCGCAACGGTGCCCGCGCCACGAGCCAAAAAGCGCCCCCCTCTCTCCGCGCCCATTCAAGGCAATGGGGAAACGCACGTTTCGGGCTCCGGCGGCCGGGCACATTCACTCCACTCTGTCGAGGCACATTGACTCCAGTTCAGCCTGGGCACATTCACTCCACTCCGAGTGGGCACTTCCAGTCCCACTCTGCCTGGGAACCTGCACTCCACTCAGCCTGGGCACCTCCACTCCACTCAGCCTGGGCACATTCACTCCACTCAGCCTGGGCACATTCACTCCACTCAGCCTGGGCACCTCCACTCCACTCAGCCTGGGCACCTCCACTCCACTCAGCCTGGGTACTTCCAGTCCCAGTCTGCCAGGGAACCCCAACTGAACTCAGCCTGGGCACCTCCACTCCACTCAGCCTGGGCACATTCACTCCACTCAGCCTGGGCACTTCCACTCCCACTCTGCCTGGGAACCTGCACTCCACTCGGCCTGGGCACCTCCACTCCACTCAGCCTGGGCACCTTCACTCCAATCAGCCTGGGCACTTCCAATCCCACTCTGCCTGGGAACCTGCACTCCGCTCAGCCTGGGCACATGCACTCCACTCAGCCTGGGGACATTAACTCCACTCAGCCTTGGAACTTCCAATCCCACTCTGCCTGGGAACCTGCACTCCACTCAGCCTGGGCACCTGCACTCCACTCAGCCTGGGCACTTCCAATCCCACTCTGCCTGGGAACCTGCACTCCACTCAGCCTGGGCACCTCCACTCCACTCAGCCTGGGTACATTCACTCCACTCAGCCTTGGCACTTCCAGTCCCAGTCTGCCAGGGAACCCCAACTCCACTCAGCCTGGGCACTTCCACTCCCACTCTGCCTGGGAACCTGCAATCCACTCAGCCTGGGCACCTCCACTCCACTCAGCCTGGGTACATTCACTCCACTCAGCCTGGGCACTTCCAATCCCACTCTGCCTGGGAACCTGCACTCCACTCAGCCTGGGTACATTCACTCCACTCAGCCTTGGCACTTCCAGTCCCACTCTGCCAGGGAACCCCAACTCCACTCAGCCTGGGCACCTCCACTCCACTCAGCCTGGGCACATTCACTCCACTCAGCCTGGGCACTTCCAATCCCACTCTGCCTGGGAACCTGCACTCCACTCAGCCTGGGCACCTCCACTCCACTCAGCCTGGGTACATTCACTCCACTCAGCCTGGGCACTTCCAATCCCACTCTGCCTGGGAACCTGCACTCCACTCATCCTGGGCACCTCCACTCCATTCAGCCTGGGCACATTCACTCCACTCAGCCTGGGCACTTCCAGTCCCACTCTGCCTGGGAACCTGCACTCCACTCAGCCTGGGCACCTCCAATCCACTCAGCCTGGGCACATTCACTCCACTCAGCCTGGGCACAATCTCTCCACTCAGCCTGGGCACTTCCTGTCCCACTCTGCCCAGGAACCTCCACTCCCACTCTGCCTGGGAACCTCCGCAACTCCTCTCCACACCCAGCTCTCCACCCGACTCGCGGGGGACCACTCTTAAGCCCCCCCGCCGCAAGTTATAGGCCCTTTGCCCGGGCGGAAAGTGAACCGCGGAACTGTGCCCCGCCCTCAATTCTCGTCCGATCGGAACGCGGTTTGGACCCGTTCTCCTGGGCGGCCTCGCAGCCCCTCCCGACCCGGCCAGTTAGCTCCAAGGGGCCGCCCCGAGCACGGGGAGGTGTGACACTTGACGCTTTGGCGCAACGGTGCCCGCGCCACGAGCCAAAAAGCGCCCCCCTCTCTCCGCGCCCATTCAAGGCAATGGGGAAACGCACGTTTCGGGCTCCGGCGGCCGGGCACATTCACTCCACTCTGTCTAGGCACATTGACTCCAGTTCAGCCTGGGCACATTCACTCCACTCCGCCTGGGCACTTCCAGTCCCACTCTGCCTGGGAACCTGCACTCCACTCGGCCTGGGCACCTCCTCTCCACTCAGCCTGGGCACATTCTCTCCACTCAGCCTGGGCACTTCCAATCCCACTCTGCCTGGGAACCTGCACTCCGCTCAGCCTGGGCACATGCACTCCACTCAGCCTGGGCACATTCACTCCACTCCGCCTGGGCACTTCCAGTCCCACTCTGCCTGGGAACCTGCACTCCACTCAGCCTGGGCACCTCCACTCCACTCAGCCTGGGTACATTCACTCCACTCAGCCTTGGCACTTCCAGTCCCACTCTGCCAGGGAACCCCAACTCCACTCAGCCTGGGCACCTCCACTCCACTCAGCCTGGGCACATTCACTCCACTCAGCCTGGGCACTTCCACTCCCACTCTGCCTGGGAACCTGCAATCCACTCAGCCTGGGCACCTCCACTCCACTCAGCCTGGGTACATTCACTCCACTCAGCCTGGGCACTTCCAATCCCAATCTGCCTGGGAACCTGCACTCCACTCAGCCTGGGCACCTCCACTCCACTCAGCCTGGGCACATTCACTCCACTCAGCCTGGGCACATTCACTCCACTCAGCCTGGGCACATTCACTCCACTCAGCCTGGGCACTTCCAGTCCCACTCTGCCCAGGAACCTCCACTCCCACTCTGCCTGGGAACCTCCGCTACTCCTCTCCACACCCGGCTCTCCACCCGACTCGCGGGGGCCCACTCATAAGCCCTCCCGCCGCAAGTTATAGGCCCTTTGCTCGGGCGGAAAGTGAACCGCGGAACTGTGCCACGCCCTCAATTCTCGTCCGATCGGAACGCGGTTTGGACCCGTTCTCCTGGGCGGCCTCGCAGCCCCTCCCGACCCGGCCAGTTAGCTCCAAGGGGCCGCCCCGAGCACGGGGAGGTGTGACACTTGACGCTTTGGCGCAACGGTGCCCGCGCCACGAGCCAAAAAGCGCCCCCCTCTCTCCGCGCCCATTCAAGGCAATGGGGAAACACACGTTTCGGGCTCCGGCGGCCGGGCACATTCACTCCACTCTGTCTAGGCACATTGACTCCAGTTCAGCCTGGGCACATTCACTCCACTCCGCCTGTGCACTTCCAGTCCCACTCTGCCTGGGAACCTGCACTCCACTCGGCCTGGGCACCTCCACTCCACTCAGCCTGGGCACATTCACTCCACTCAGCCTGGGCACTTCCAATCCCACTCTGCCTGGGAACCTGCACTCCGCTCAGCCTGGGCACATGCACTCCACTCAGCCTGGGGACATTAACTCCACTCAGCCTTGGAACTTCCAATCCCACTCTGCCTGGGAACCTGCACTCCACTCAGCCTGGGCACCTGCACTCCACTCAGCCTAGGCACTTCCAGTCCCACTCTGCCTGGGAACCTGCACTCCACTCAGCCTGGGCACCTCCACTCCACTCAGCCTGGGTACATTCACTCCACTCAGCCTTGGCACTTCCAGTCCCACTCTGCCAGGGAACCCCAACTCCACTCAGCCTGGGCACCTCCACTCCACTCAGCCTGGGCACATTCACTCCACTCAGCCTGGGCACTTCCACTCCCACTCTGCCTGGGAACCTGCAATCCACTCAGCCTGGGCACCTCCACTCCACTCAGCCTGGGTACATTCACTCCACTCAGCCTGGGCACTTCCAATCCCAATCTGCCTGGGAACCTGCACTCCACTCAGCCTGGGCACCTCCACTCCACTCAGCCTGGGCACATTCACTCCACTCAGCCTGGGCACATTCACTCCACTCAGCCTGGGCACTTCCAGTCCCACTCTGCCCAGGAACCTCCACTCCCACTCTGCCTGGGAACCTCCGCTACTCCTCTCCACACCCGGCTCTCCACCCGACTCGCGGGGGCCCACTCATAAGCCCTCCCGCCGCAAGTTATAGGCCCTTTGCTCGGGCGGAAAGTGAACCGCGGAACTGTGCCACGCCCTCAATTCTCGTCCGATCGGAACGCGGTTTGGACCCGTTCTCCTGGGCGGCCTCGCAGCCCCTCCCGACCCGGCCAGTTAGTTCCAAGGGGCCGCCCCGAGCACGGGGAGGTGTGACACTTGACGCTTTGGCGCAACGGTGCCCGCGCCACGAGCCAAAAAGCGCCCCCCTCTCTCCGCGCCCATTCAAGGCAATGGGGAAACGCACGTTTCGGACTCCGGCGGCCGGGCACATTCACTCCACTCTGTCTAGGCACATTGACTCCCATTCAGCCTGGGCACATTCACTCCACTTCGCCTGTGCACTTCCAGTCCCACTCTGCCTGGGAACCTGCACTCCACTCGGCCTGGGCACCTCCACTCCACTCAGCCTGGGCACATTCACTCCACTCAGCCTTGGCACTTCCAATCCCACTCTGCCTGGGAACCTGCACTCCACTCAGCCTGGGCACATTCACTCCACTCAGCCTGGGGACATTCACTCCACTCAGCCTGGGCACTTCCAGTCCCACTCTGCCCAGGAACCTCCACTCCCACTCTGACTGGGAACCTCCGCAACTCCTCTCCACACCCGGCTCTCCACCCGACTCGCGGGGGCCCACTCTTAAGCCCCCCCGCCGCAAGTTATAGGCCCTTTGCCCGGGCGGAAAGTGAACCGCGGAACTGTGCCACGCCCTCAATTCTCGTCCGATCGGAACGCGGTTTGGACCCGTTCTCTTGGGCGGCCTCGCAGCCCCTCCCGACCCGGCCAGTTAGCTCCAAGGGGCCGCCCCGAGCACGGGGAGGTGTGACACTTGACGCTTTGGCGCAACGGTGCCCGCGCCACGAGCCAAAAAGCGCCCCCCTCTCTCCGCGCCCATTCAAGGCAATGGGGAAACACACGTTTCGGGCTCCGGCGGCCGGGCACATTCACTCCACTCTGTCTAGGCACATTGACTCCAGTTCAGCCTGGGCACATTCACTCCACTCCGCCTGTGCACTTCCAGTCCCACTCTGCCTGGGAACCTGCACTCCACTCGGCCTGGGCACCTCCACTCCACTCAGCCTGGGCACATTCACTCCACTCAGCCTGGGCACTTCCAATCCCACTCTGCCTGGGAACCTGCACTCCGCTCAGCCTGGGCACATGCACTCCACTCAGCCTGGGGACATTAACTCCACTCAGCCTTGGAACTTCCAATCCCACTCTGCCTGGGAACCTGCACTCCACTCAGCCTGGGCACCTGCACTCCACTCAGCCTGGGCACTTCCAATCCCACTCTGCCTGGGAACCTGCACTCCACTCAGCCTGGGCACCTCCACTCCACTCAGCCTGGGTACATTCACTCCACTCAGCCTTGGCACTTCCAGTCCCAGTCTGCCAGGGAACCCCAACTCCACTCAGCCTGGGCACCTCCACTCCACTCAGCCTGGGCACATTCACTCCACTCAGCCTGGGCACTTCCACTCCCACTCTGCCTGGGAACCTGCACTCCACTCAGGCTGGGCACCTCCACTCCACTCAGCCTGGGTACATTCTCTCCACTCAGCCTTGGCACTTCCAGTCCCACTCTGCCAGGGAACCCCAACTCCACTCAGCCTGGGCACCTCCACTCCACTCAGCCTGGGCACATTCACTCCACTCAGCCTGGGCACTTCCACTCCCACTCTGCCTGGGAACCTGCAATCCACTCAGCCTGGGCACCTCCACTCCACTCAGCCTGGGTACATTCACTCCACTCAGCCTGGGCACTTCCAATCCCACTCTGCCTGGGAACCTGCACTCCACTCAGCCTGGGCACCTCCACTCCATTCAGCCTGGGCACATTCACTCCACTCAGCCTGGGCACTTCCAGTCCCACTCTGCCTGGGAACCTGCACTCCACTCAGCCTGGGCACCTCCACTCCACTCAGCCTGGGCACATTCACTCCACTCAGCCTGGGCACATTCACTCCACTCAGCCTGGGCACCTCCACTCCACTCAGCCTGGGCACATTCACTCCACTCAGCCTGGGCACTTCCAATCCCACTCTGCCTGGGAACCTGCACTCCGCTCAGCCTGGGCACATGCACTCCACTCAGCCTGGGGACATTAACTCCACTCAGCCTTGGAACTTCCAATCCCACTCTGCCTGGGAACCTGCACTCCACTCGGCCTGGGCACCTGCACTCCACTCAGCCTGGGTACATTCACTCCACTCAGCCTGGGCACTTCCAATCCCACTCTGCCTGGGAACCTGCACTCCACTCAGCCTGGGCACCTCCACTCCACTCAGCCTGGGCACATTCACTCCACTCAGCCTGGGCACTTCCAGTCCCACTCTGCCCAGGAACCTCCACTCCCACTCTGCCTGGGAACCTCCGCTACTCCTCTCCAACCCCGGCTCTCCACCCGACTCGCGGGGGCCCACTCTTAAGCCCTCCCGCCGCAAGTTATAGGCCCTTTGCCAGGGCGGAAAGTGAACCGCGGAACTGTGCCACGCCCTCAATTCTCGTCCGATCGGAACGCGGTTTGGACCCGTTCTCCTGGGCGGCCTCGCAGCCCCTCCCGACCCGGCCAGTTAGTTCCAAGGGGCCGCCCCGAGCACGGGGAGGTGTGACACTTGACGCTTTGGCGCAACGGTGCCCGCGCCACGAGCCAAAAAGCGCCCCCCTCTCTCCGCGCCCATTCAAGGCAATGGGGAAACGCACGTTTCGGGCTCCGGCGGCCGGGCACATTCACTCCACTCTGTCTAGGCACATTGACTCCCATTCAGCCTGGGCACATTCACTCCACTTCGCCTGTGCACTTCCAATCCCACTCTGCCTGGGAACCTGCACTCCACTCAGCCTGGGTACATTCACTCCACTCAGCCTGGGGACATTCACTCCACTCAGCCTGGGAACTTCAAATCCCACTCTGCCTGGGAACCTGCACTCCACTCAGCCTGGGCACATTCACTCCACTCAGCCTCGGCACTTCCAATCCCACTCTGCCTGGGAACCTGCACTCCACTCATCCTGGGCACATTCACTCCACTCAGCCTCGGCACTTCCAATCCCACTCTGCCTGGGAACCTGCACTCCACTCAGCCTGGGCACATGCACTCCACTCAGCCTGGGGACATTCACTCCACTCAGCCTTGGCACTTCCATTCCCACTCTGCCAGGGAACCCCAACTCCACTCAGCCTGGGCACCTCCACTCCACTCAGCCTGGGCACATTCACTCCACTCAGGCTGGGCACTTCCAATCCCACTCTGCCTGGGAACCTGCACTCCACTCAGCCTGGGTACATTCACTCCACTCAGCCTGGGTACATTCACTCCACTCAGCCTGGGCACTTCCAGTCCCACTCTGCCTGGGAACGTGCACTCCACTCAGCCTGGGCACCTCCACTCCACTCAGCCTGGGAACCTGCAGTCCACTCGGCCTGGGCACCTCCACTCCACTCAGCCTGGGCACATTCACTCCACTCAGCCTGTGCACTTCCAATCCCACTCTGCCTGGGAACCTGCACTCCACTCAGCCTGGGCACTTCTAATTCCACTCTGCCTGGGAACCTGCACTCCACTCAGCCTGGGCACCTCCACTCCATTCAGCCTGGGCACATTCACTCCACTCAGCCTGGGCACTTCCAGTCCCACTCTGCCTGGGAACCTGCACTCCACTCAGCCTGGGCACCTCCACTCCACTCAGCCTGGGCACATTCACTCCACTCAGCCTGGGCACATTCACTCCACTCAGCCTGGGCACATTCACTCCACTCAGCCTGGGCACTTCCAATCCCACTCTGCCCAAGAACCTCCACTCCCACTCTGCCTTGGCACCTCCACTCCACTCAGCCTGGGCACATTCACTCCACTCTGTCTCGGCACATTGACTCTCATTCAGCCTGGGCACATTCACTCCACTCCGCCTGGGCACTTCCAGTCCCACTCTGCCTGGGAACCTGGACTCCACTCTGCCTGGGAACCTGCACTCCACTCAGCCTGGGCACCTCCAATCCACTCAGCCTGGGCACATTCACTCCACTCAGCCTGGGCAACTCCACTCCACTCAGCCTGGGCCTATTCACTCCACTCAGCCTGGGCACTTCCAATCCCACTCTGCCTGGGAACCTGCACTCCACTCCGCCTGGGCACATGCACTCCACTCAGCCTGGGGACATTCACTCCACTCAGCCTGGGCACCTCCACTCCACTCAGCCCGGGCACATTCACTCCACTCAGCCTGGGCACATTCACTCCACTCAGCCTGGGCACATTCACTCCACTCAGCCTGGGCACATTCACTCCACTCAGCCTGGGCACTTCCAATCCCACTCTGCCCAGGAACCTCCACTCTCACTCTGCCTGGGCACCTCCACTCCACTCAGCCTGGGCACATTCACTCCACTCAGCCTGGTGACTTCCAATCCCACTCTGCCTTGGAACCTGCACTCCACTCAGCCTGGGCACCTCCACTCCATTCAGCCTGGGCACATTCACTGGACTCAGCCTGGGCACTTCCAGTCCCACTCTGCCTGGGAACCTGCACTCCACTCAGCCTGGGCACCTCCAATCCACTCAGCCTGGGCACATTCACTCCACTCAGCCTGGGCACATTCACTCCACTCAGCCTGGGCACATTCACTCCACTCAGCCTTGGCACTTCCAGTCCCACTCTGCCCAGGAACCTCCACTCCCACTCTGCCTGGGAACCTCCGCTACTCCTCTCCACACCCGGCTCTCCACCCGACTCGCGGGGATCCACTCTTAAGGCCTCCGGCCGCAAGTTATAGGCCCTTTGCCCGGGCGGAAAGTGAACCGCGGAACTGTGACTCGCCCTATATTCTCGTCCGATCGGAACGCGGTTTGGACCCGTTCTCCTGGGCGGCCTCGCAGCCCCTCCAGACCGGGCCAGTTAGCTCCAAGGGGCCGCCCCGAGCACGGGGAGGTGTGACACTTGACGCTTTGGCGCAACGGTGCCCGCGCCACGAGCCAAAAAGCGCCCCCCTCTCTCCGCGCCCATTCAATGCAATGGGGAAACCCACGTTTCGGGCTCCGGCGGCCGGGCACATTCACTCCACTCTGTCTAGGCACATTGACTCCCATTCAGCCTGGGCACATTCACTCCACTCTGCCTGGGCACTTCCAGTCCCACTCTGCCTTGGAACCTGCACTCCACTCGGCCTGGGCACCTCCACTCCACTCAGCCTGGGCACATTCACTCCACTCAGCCTGGGAACTTCCAATCCCACTTTGCCTGGGAACCTGCACTCCGCTCAGCCTGGGCACATGCACTCCACTCAGCCTGGGGACATTAACTCCACTCAGCCTTGGAACTTCCAATCCCACTCTGCCTGGGAACCTGCACTCCACTCAGCCTGGGCACCTCCACTCCACTCAGCCTGGGTACATTCACTCCACTCAGCCTGGGCACTTCCAATCCCACTCTGCCTGGGAACCTGCACTCCACTCAGCCTGGGCACCTCCACTCCACTCAGCCTGGGTACATTCACTCCACTCAGCCTTGGCACTTCCAGTCCCACTCTGCCAGGGAACCCCAACTCCACTCAGCCTGGGCACCTCCACTCCACTCAGCCTGGGCACATTCACTCCACTCAGCCTGGGCACTTCCACTCCCACTCTGCCTGGGAACCTGCAATCCACTCAGCCTGGGCACCTCCACTCCACTCAGCCTGGGTACATTCACTCCACTCAGCCTGGGCACTTCCAATCCCACTCTGCCTGGGAACCTGCACTCCACTCAGCCTGGGCACCTCCACTCCATTCAGCCTGGGCACATTCACTCCACTCAGCCTGGGCACTTCCAGTCCCACTCTGCCTGGGAACCTGCACTCCACTCAGCCTGGGCACCTCCACTCCACTCAGCCTGGGCACATTCACTCCACTCAGCCTGGGCACATTCACTCCACTCAGCCTGGGCACATTCACTCCACTCAGCCTGGGCACTTCCAGTCCCACTCTGCCCAGGAACCTCCACTCCCACTCTGCCTGGGAACCTCCGCTACTCCACTCCACACCCGGCTCTCCACACGACTCGCGGGGGCCCACTCTTAAGCCCTCCCGCCGCAAGTTATAGGCCCTTTGCCCGGGCGGAAAGTGAACCGCGGAACTGTGCCACGCCCTCAATTCTCGTCCGATCGGAACGCGGTTTGGACCCGTTCTCCTGGGCGGCCTCGCAGCCCCTCCCGACCCGGCCAGTTAGTTCCAAGGGGCCGCCCCGAGCACGGGGAGGTGTGACACTTGACGCTTTGGCGCAACGGTGCCCGCGCCACGAGCCAAAAAGCGCCCCCCTCTCTCCGCGCCCATTCAAGGCAATGGGGAAACGCACGTTTCGGTCTCCGGCGGCCGGGCACATTCACTCCACTCTGTCTAGGCACATTGACTCCCATTCAGCCTGGGCACATTCACTCCACTCCGCCTGGGCACTTCCAATCCCACTCTGCCTGGGAACCTGCACTCCACTCAGCCTCGGCACCTCCACTCCACTCAGCCTGGGCACATTCACTCCACTCAGCCTGGGCACTTCCAGTCCCACTCTGCCAGGGAACCCCAACTCCACTCGGCCTGGGCACCTCCACTCCACTCAGCCTCGGAACTTGCACTCCACTCGGCCTGGGCACCTCCACTCCACTCAGCCTGGGCACATTCACTCCACTCAGCCTGGGCACTTCCAATCCCACTCTGCCAGGGAACCCCAACTCCACTCAGCCTGGGCACCTCCACTCCACTCAACCTGGGCACATTCACTCCACTCAGCCTGGGAGCTTCCAGTCCCACTCTGCCTGGGACCCTGCACTCCACTCAGCCTGGGCACCTCCTCTCCACTCAGCCTGGGCACATTCACTCCACTCAACCTGGGCACTTTCACTCCCACTCTGCCTGGGAAGCTGCACTCCACTCAGCCTCGGCACCTCCACTCCACTCAGCCTGGGACCCTGCACTCCACTCAGCCTGGGTACCTCCACTCCATTCAGCCTGGGACCCTGCACTCCACTCAGCCTGGGTACCTCCACTCCATTCAGCCTGGGCACATTCATTCCACTCAGCCTGGGCACTTCCAATCCCACTCTGCCTGGGAAGCTGCACTCCACTCAGCCTCGTCACCTCCACTCCACTCAGCCTGGGACCCTGCACTCCACTCAGCCTGGGTACCTCCACTCCATTCAGCCTGGGCACATTCACTCCACTCAGCCTGGGCACTTCCAGTCCCACTCTGCCTGGGAACCTGCACTCCACTCAGCCTGGGCACCTCCACTCCACTCAGCCCTGGCACATTCACTCCACTCAGCCTGGGCACATTCACTCCACTCAGCCTGGGCACATTCACTCCACTCAGCCTGGGCACTTCCAGTCCCACTCTTCCTGGGAACCGCACTCCACTCAGCCTGGGCACCTGCATTCCACTCAGCCTGGGCACATTCACTCCACTCAGCCTGGGCACTTCCAAATCCACTCTGCCTGGGAACCTGCACTCCACTCAGCCTGGGAACCTCCACTCCACTCAGCCTCGGCTCTTCCAATCCCACTCTGCCTGGAAACCTGCACTCCACTCAGCCTTGGCACCTGCACTCCACTCATCCTGGGTACATTCACTCCACTCAGCCTGGGCACTTCCAATCCCACTCTGCCTGGGAACCTGCACTCCACTCAGCCTGGGCACATGCACTCCACTCAGCCTGGCGACATTCACTCCACTCAGCCTTGGCACTTCCAATCCCACTCTGCCTGGGAACCTCCACTCCACTCAGCCTGGGCACCTCCACTCCACTCAGCCTGGGGACTTCCAATCCCACTCTGCCTGGGAACCTGCACTCCACTCAGCCTGGGCACATGCACTCCACTCAGCCTGGGGACATTCACTCAACTCAGCCTTGGCACTTCCAATCCCACTCTGCCTGGGAACCTGCACTCCACTCAACCTGGGCACCTCCACTCCACTCAGCCTGGGTACATTCACTCCACTCAGCCTTGGCACTTCCAGTCCCACTCTTCCAGGGAACTCCAACTCCACTCAGCCTGGGCACCTCCACTCCACTCAGCCTGGGTACATTCATTCCACTCTGCCTGGGCACTTCCAATCCCACTCTGCCTGGGAACCTGCACTCCACTCAGCCTGGGCACCTCCACTCCACTCAGCCTGGGTACATTCACTCCACTCAGCCTGGGCACTTCCAATCCCACTCTGCCTGGGAACCTGCACTCCACTCAGCCTGGGCACCTCCACTCCATTCAGCCTGGGCACATTCACTCCACTCAGCCAGGGCACTTCCAGTCCCACTCTGCCTGGGAACCTGCATTCCACTCAGCCTGGGCACCTCCAATCCACTCAGCCTTGGCACATTCACTCCACTCAGCCTGGGCACATTCACTCCACTCAGCCTGGGCACATTCACTCCACTCAGCCTGGTCACTTCCAGTCCCACTCTGCCCAGGAACCTCCACTCCCACTCTGCCTGGGAACCTCCGCTACTCCTCTCCACACCCGGCTCTCCACCCGACTCGCGGGGGCCCACTCTTAAGCCCCCCCGCCGCAAGTTATAGGCCCTTTGCCCGGGCGGAAAGTGAACCGCGGAACTGTGCCCCGACCTCAATTCTCGTCCGATCGGAACGCGGTTTGGACCCGTTCTCCTGGGCAGCCTCGCAGCCCCTCCCGACCCGGCCAGTTAGCTCCAAGGGGCCGCCCCGAGCACGGGGAGGTGTGACACTTGACGCTTTGGCGCAACGGTGCCCGCGCCACGAGCCAAAAAGCGCCCCCCTCTCTCCGCGCCCATTCAAGGCAATGGGGAAACGCACGTTTCGGTCTCCGGCGGCCGGGCACATTCACTCCACTCTGTCTAGGCACATTGACTCCCATTCAGCCTGGGCACATTCACTCCACTTCGCCTGTGCACTTCCAGTCCCACTCTGCCTGGGAACCTGCACTCCACTCGGCCTGGGCACCTCCACTCCACTCAGCCTGGGCACATTCACTCCACTCAGCCTGGGCACTTCCAGTCCCTCTCTGCCTGGGAACCTGCACTCCACTCAGCCTGGGCACCTCCACTCCACTCAGCCTGGGTACATTCACTCCACTCAGCCTGGGCACTTCCAATCCCACTCTGCCTGGGAACCTGCACTCCACTCAGCCTGGGCACCTCCACTCCATTCAGCCTGGGCACATTCACTCCACTCAGCCTGGGCACTTCCAATCCCACTCTGCCTGGGAACCTGCACTCCACTCAGCCTGGGCACCTCCAATCCACTCAGCCTGGGCACATTCACTCCACTCAGCCTGGGCACAATCTCTCCACTCAGCCTGGGCACATCCAGTCCCACTCTGCCTGGGAACCTGCACTCCACTCGGCCTGGGCACCTCCACTCCACTCAGCCTGGGCACATTCACTCCACTCAGCCTGGGCTCTTCCAATCCCACTCTTCCTGGGAACCTGCACTCCACTCAGCCTGGGCTCCTGCACTCCACTCAGCCTGGGTACATTCACTCCACTCAGCCTGGGCACTTCCAATCCCACTCTGCCTGGGAACCTGCACTCCACTCAGCCTGGGCACCTCCACTCCACTCAGCCTGGGCACATTCACTCCACTCAGCCTGGGCACTTCCAGTCCCACTCTGCCAGGGAACCCCAACTCCACTCGGCCTGGGCACCTCCACTCCACTCAGCCTCGGAACTTGCACTCCACTCGGCCTGGGCACCTTCACTCCACTCAGCCTGGGCACATTCACTCCACTCAGCCTGGGCACTTCCAATCCCACTCTGCCAGGGAACCCCAACTCCACTCAGCCTGGGCACCTCCACTCCACTCAGCCTGGGCACATTCACTCCACTCAGCCTGGGAGCTTCCAGTCCCACTCTGCCTGGGACCCTGCACTCCACTCAGCCTGGGCACCTCCACTCCACTCAGCCTGGGCACATTCACTCCACTCAACCTGGGCACTTTCACTCCCACTCTGCCTGGGAAGCTGCACTCCACTCAGCCTCGGCACCTCCACTCCACTCAGCCTGGGACCCTGCACTCCACTCAGCCTGGGTACCTCCACTCCATTCAGCCTGGGACCCTGCACTCCACTCAGCCTGGGTACCTCCACTCCATTCAGCCTGGGCACATTCACTCCACTCAGCCTGGGCACCTCCACTCCACTCAGCCTGGGCACATTCACTCCACTCAGCCTGGGCACTTCCAATCCCACTCTGCCTGGGAACCCCAACTCCACTCAGCCTGGGCACCTCCACTCCACTCAGCCTGGGCACATTCACTCCACTCAGCCTGGGCACTTCCAGTCCCACTCTGCCTGGGACCCTGCACTCCACTCAGCCTGGGCACCTCCACTCCACTCAGCCTGGGCACATTCACTCCACTCAGCCTGGGCACATTCACTCCATTCAGCCTGGACACATTCACTCCACTCAGCCTGGGCACTTCCAGTCCCACTCTGCCCAGGAACCTCCACTCCCACTCTGCCTGGGAACCTCCGCTACTCCTCTCCACACCCGTCTCTCCACCCGACTCGCGGGGGCCCACTCTTAAGCCCCCCCGCCGCAAGTTATAGGCCCTTTGCCCGGTGGGAAAGTGAACCGCGGAACTGTGCCCCGCCCTCAATTCTCGTCCGATCGGAACGCGGTTTGGACCCGTTCTCCTGGGCGGCCTCGCAGCCCCTCCCGACCCGGCCAGTTAGCTCCAAGGGGCCGCCCCGAGCACGGGGAGGTGTGACACTTGACGCTTTGGCGCAACGGTTCCCGCGCCACGAGCCAAAAAGCGCCCCCCTCTCTCCGCGCCCATTCAAGGCAATGGGGAAACGCACGTTTCGGGCTCCGGCGGCCGGGCACATTCACTCCACTCTGTCTAGGCACATTGACTCCCATTCAGCCTGGGCACATTCACTCCACTCCGCCTGGGCACTTCCAGTCCCACTCTGCCTGGGAACCTGCACTCCACTCGGCCTGGGCACCTCCACTCCACTCAGCCTGGGCACATTCACTCCACTCAGCCTGGGCACTTCCAATCCCACTCTTCCTGGGAACCTGCACTCCACTCTGCCTGGGAACCTGCACTCCACTCAGCCTGGGCACCTCCACTCCACTCAGCCTGGGTACATTCACTCCACTCAGCCTGGGCACTTCCAATCCCACTCTGCCTGGGAACCTGCACTCCACTCGGCCTGGGCACCTCCACTCCACTCAGGCTGGGCACATTCACTCCACTCAGCCTGGGCACTTCCAATCCCACTCTGCCTGGGAACCTGCACTCCACTCTGCCTGGGAACCTGCACTCCGCTCGGCCTGGGCACCTCCACTCCACTCAGCCTGGGCACATTTACTCCACTCAGCCTGGGCACATTCACTCCACTCAGCCTGGGCACTTCCAGTCCCACTCTGCCCAGGAACCTCCACTCCCACTCTGCCTGGGAACCTCCGCTACTCCTCTCCACACCCGGCTCTCCACCCGACTCGCGGGGGCCAACTCTTAAGCCCTCCCGCCGCAAGTTATAGGCCCTTTGCCCGGGAAGAAAGTGAACCGCGGAACTGTGCCCCGCCCTCAATTCTCGTCCGATCGGAACGCGGTTTGGACCCGTTCTCCTGGGCGGCCTCGCAGCCCCTCCCGACCCGGCCTGTTAGCTCCAAGGGGCCGCCCCGAGCACGGGGAGGTGTGACACTTGACGCTTTGGCGCAACGGTGCCCGCGCCACAAGCCAAAAAGCGCCCCCCTCTCTCCGCGCCCATTCAAGGCAATGGGGAAACGCACGTTTCGGGCTCCGGCGGCGGGGCACATTCACTCCACTCTGTCTAGGCACATTGACTCCCATTCAGCCAGGGTACATTCACTCCACTTCGCCTGGGCACTTCCAGTCCCACTCTGCCTGGGAACCTGCACTCCACTCGGCCTGGGCACCTCCACTCCACTCAGCCTGGGCACATTCACTACACTCAGCCTGGGCACTTCCAATCCCACTCTGCCTGGGAACCTGCACTCCACTCAGCCTGGGCACATGCACTCCACTCAGCCTGGGGACATTCACCCCACTCAGCCTGGGCACTTCCAATCCCACTCTGCCTGGGAACCTGCACTCCACTCAGCCTGGGCACCTCCACTCCACTCAGCCTGGGTACATTCACTCCACTCAGCCTTGGCACTTCCAGTCCCACTCTGCCAGGGAACCCCAACTCCACTCAGCCTGGGCACCTCCACTCCACTCAGCCTGGGCACATTCACTCCACTCTGTCTAGGCACATTGACTCCCATTCAGCCTGGGCACATTCACTCCACTCCGCCTGGGCACTTCCAGTCCCACTCTGCCTGGGAACCTGCACTCCACTCGGCCTGGGCACCTCCACTCCACTCAGCCTGGGCACATTCATTCCACTCTGCCTGGGCACTTCCAATCCCACTCTGCCTGGGAACCTGCACTCCACTCAGCCTGGGAACCTCCACTCCACTCAGCCTGGGTACATTCACTCCACTCAGCCTGGGCACTTCCAATCCCACTCTGCCTGGGAACCTTCACTCAACTCAGCCTGGGCACCTCCACTCCATTCAGCCTGGGCACATTCACTCCACTCAGCCTGGGCACTTCCAGTCCCACTCTGCCAGGGAACCCCATCTCCACTCGGCCTGGGCACCTCCACTCCACTCAGCCTCGGAACCTGCACTCCACTCGGCCTGGGCACCTCCACTCCACTCAGCCTGGGCACATTCACTCCACTCAGCCTGGGCACTTCCAATCCCACTCTGCCAGGGAACCCCAACTCCACTCAGCCTGGGCACCTCCAATCCACTCAGCCTGGGCACATTCACTCCACTCAGCCTGGGCACTTCCAGTCCCACTCTGCCTGGGACCCTGCACTCCACTCAGCCTGGGCACCTCCACTCCACTCAGCCTGGGCACATTCACTCCACTCAGCCTGGGCACATTCACTCCACTCAGCCTGGGCACATTCACTCCACTCAGCCTGGGCACATTCACTCCACTCAGCCTGGGCACTTCCAATCCCACTCTGCCCAAGAACCTCCACTCCCACTCTGCCTTGGCACCTCCACTCCACTCAGCCTGGGCACATTCACTCCACTCTTTCTAGGCACATTGACTCTCATTCAGCCTGGGCACATTCACTCCACTCCGCCTGGGCACTTCCAGTCCCACTCTGCCTGGGAACCTGGACTCCACTCTGCCTGGGAACCTGCACTCCACTCAGCCTGGGCACCTCCAATCCACTCAGCCTGGGCACATTCACTCCACTCAGCCTGGGCAACTCCACTCCACTCAGCCTGGGCCTATTCACTCCACTCAGCCTGGGCACTTCCAATCCCACTCTGCCTGGGAACCTGCACTCCACTCCGCCTGGGCACATGCACTCCACTCAGCCTGGGGACATTCACTCCACTCAGCCTGGGCACCTCCACTCCACTCAGCCCGGGCACATTCACTCCACTCAGCCTGGGCACATTCACTCCACTCAGCCTGGGCACATTCACTCCACTCAGCCTGGGCACATTCACTCCACTCAGCCTGGGCACTTCCAATCCCACTCTGCCCAGGAACCTCCACTCTCACTCTGCCTGGGCACCTCCACTCCACTCAGCCTGGGCACATTCACTCCACTCAGCCTGGGGACTTCCAATCCCACTCTGCCTTGGAACCTGCACTCCACTCAGCCTGGGCACCTCCACTCCATTCAGCCTGGGCACATTCACTGGACTCAGCCTGGGCACTTCCAGTCCCACTCTGCCTGGGAACCTGCACTCCACTCAGCCTGGGCACCTCCAATCCACTCAGCCTGGGCACATTCACTCCACTCAGCCTGGGCACATTCACTCCACTCAGCCTGGGCACATTCACTCCACTCAGCCTTGGCACTTCCAGTCCCACTCTGCCCAGGAACCTCCACTCCCACTCTGCCTGGGAACCTCCGCTACTCCTCTCCACACCCGGCTCTCCACCCGACTTGCGGGGATCCACTCTTAAGGCCTCCGGCCGCAAGTTATAGGCCCTTTGCCCGGGCGGAAAGTGAACCGCGGAACTGTGCCTCGCCCTATATTCTCGTCCGATCGGAACGCGGTTTGGACCCGTTCTCCTGGGCGGCCTCGCAGCCCCTCCAGACCGGGCCAGTTAGCTCCAAGGGGCCGCCCCGAGCACGGGGAGGTGTGACACTTGACGCTTTGGCGCAACGGTGCCCGCGCCACGAGCCAAAAAGCGCCCCCCTCTCTCCGCGCCCATTCAATGCAATGGGGAAACCCACGTTTCGGGCTCCGGCGGCCGGGCACATTCACTCCACTCTGTCTAGGCACATTGACTCCCATTCAGCCTGGGCACATTCACTCCACTCTGCCTGGGCACTTCCAGTCCCACTCTGCCTTGGAACCTGCACTCCACTCGGCCTGGGCACCTCCACTCCACTCAGCCTGGGCACATTCACTCCACTCAGCCTGGGAACTTCCAATCCCACTCTGCCTGGGAACCTGCACTCCGCTCAGCCTGGGCACATGCACTCCACTCAGCCTGGGGACATTAACTCCACTCAGCCTTGGAACTTCCAATCCCACTCTGCCTGGGAACCTGCACTCCACTCAGCCTGGGCACCTCCACTCCACTCAGCCTGGGTACATTCACTCCACTCAGCCTGGGCACTTCCAATCCCACTCTGCCTGGGAACCTGCACTCCACTCAGCCTGGGCACCTCCACTCCACTCAGCCTGGGTACATTCACTCCACTCAGCCTTGGCACTTCCAGTCCCACTCTGCCAGGGAACCCCAACTCCACTCAGCCTGGGCACCTCCACTCCACTCAGCCTGGGCACATTCACTCCACTCAGCCTGGGCACTTCCACTCCCACTCTGCCTGGGAACCTGCAATCCACTCAGCCTGGGCACCTCCACTCCACTCAGCCTGGGTACATTCACTCCACTCAGCCTGGGCACTTCCAATCCCACTCTGCCTGGGAACCTGCACTCCACTCAGCCTGGGCACCTCCACTCCATTCAGCCTGGGCACATTCACTCCACTCAGCCTGGGCACTTCCAGTCCCACTCTGCCTGGGAACCTGCACTCCACTCAGCCTGGGCACCTCCACTCCACTCAGCCTGGGCACATTCACTCCACTCAGCCTGGGCACATTCACTCCACTCAGCCTGGGCACATTCACTCCACTCAGCCTGGGCACTTCCAGTCCCACTCTGCCCAGGAACCTCCACTCCCACTCTGCCTGGGAACCTCCGCTACTCCACTCCACACCCGGCTCTCCACACGACTCGCGGGGGCCCACTCTTAAGCCCTCCCGCCGCAAGTTATAGGCCCTTTGCCCGGGCGGAAAGTGAACCGCGGAACTGTGCCACGCCCTCAATTCTCGTCCGATCGGAACGCGGTTTGGACCCGTTCTCCTGGGCGGCCTCGCAGCCCCTCCCGACCCGGCCAGTTAGTTCCAAGGGGCCGCCCCGAGCACGGGGAGGTGTGACACTTGACGCTTTGGCGCAACGGTGCCCGCGCCACGAGCCAAAAAGCGCCCCCCTCTCTCCGCGCCCATTCAAGGCAATGGGGAAACGCACGTTTCGGTCTCCGGCGGCCGGGCACATTCACTCCACTCTGTCTAGGCACATTGACTCCCATTCAGCCTGGGCACATTCACTCCACTCCGCCTGGGCACTTCCAATCCCACTCTGCCTGGGAACCTGCACTCCACTCAGCCTCGGCACCTCCACTCCACTCAGCCTGGGCACATTCACTCCACTCAGCCTGGGCACTTCCAGTCCTACTCTGCCAGGGAACCCCAACTCCACTCGGCCTGGGCACCTCCACTCCACTCAGCCTCGGAACTTGCACTCCACTCGGCCTGGGCACCTCCACTCCACTCAGCCTGGGCACATTCACTCCACTCAGCCTGGGCACTTCCAATCCCACTCTGCCAGGGAACCCCAACTCCACTCAGCCTGGGCACCTCCACTCCACTCAACCTGGGCACATTCACTCCACTCAGCCTGGGAGCTTCCAGTCCCACTCTGCCTGGGACCCTGCACTCCACTCAGCCTGGGCACCTCCTCTCCACTCAGCCTGGGCACATTCACTCCACTCAACCTGGGCACTTTCACTCCCACTCTGCCTGGGAAGCTGCACTCCACTCAGCCTCGGCACCTCCACTCCACTCAGCCTGGGACCCTGCACTCCACTCAGCCTGGGTACCTCCACTCCATTCAGCCTGGGACCCTGCACTCCACTCAGCCTGGGTACCTCCACTCCATTCAGCCTGGGCACATTCACTCCACTCAGCCTGGGCACTTCCAATCCCACTCTGCCTGGGAAGCTGCACTCCACTCAGCCTCGTCACCTCCACTCCACTCAGCCTGGGACCCTGCACTCCACTCAGCCTGGGTACCTCCACTCCATTCAGCCTGGGCACATTCACTCCACTCAGCCTGGGCACTTCCAGTCCCACTCTGCCTGGGAACCTGCACTCCACTCAGCCTGGGCACCTCCACTCCACTCAGCCCTGGCACATTCACTCCACTCAGCCTGGGCACATTCACTCCACTCAGCCTGGGCACATTCACTCCACTCAGCCTGGGCACTTCCAGTCCCACTCTTCCTGGAAACCGCACTCCACTCAGCCTGGGCACCTGCATTCCACTCAGCCTGGGCACATTCACTCCACTCAGCCTGGGCACTTCCAAATCCACTCTGCCTGGGAACCTGCACTCCACTCAGCCTGGGAACCTCCACTCCACTCAGCCTCGGCTCTTCCAATCCCACTCTGCCTGGAAACCTGCACTCCACTCAGCCTTGGCACCTGCACTCCACTCATCCTGGGTACATTCACTCCACTCAGCCTGGGCACTTCCAATCCCACTCTGCCTGGGAACCTGCACTCCACTCAGCCTGGGCACATGCACTCCACTCAGCCTGGCGACATTCACTCCACTCAGCCTTGGCACTTCCAATCCCACTCTGCCTGGGAACCTCCACTCCACTCAGCCTGGGCACCTCCACTCCACTCAGCCTGGGGACTTCCAATCCCACTCTGCCTGGGAACCTGCACTCCACTCAGCCTGGGCACATGCACTCCACTCAGCCTGGGGACATTCACTCAACTCAGCCTTGGCACTTCCAATCCCACTCTGCCTGGGAACCTGCACTCCACTCAACCTGGGCACCTCCACTCCACTCAGCCTGGGTACATTCACTCCACTCAGCCTTGGCACTTCCAGTCCCACTCTTCCAGGGAACTCCAACTCCACTCAGCCTGGGCACCTCCACTCCACTCAGCCTGGGTACATTCATTCCACTCTGCCTGGGCACTTCCAATCCCACTCTGCCTGGGAACCTGCACTCCACTCAGCCTGGGCACCTCCACTCCACTCAGCCTGGGTACATTCACTCCACTCAGCCTGGGCACTTCCAATCCCACTCTGCCTGGGAACCTGCACTCCACTCAGCCTGGGCACCTCCACTCCATTCAGCCTGGGCACATTCACTCCACTCAGCCAGGGCACTTCCAGTCCCACTCTCCCTGGGAACCTGCATTCCACTCAGCCTGGGCACCTCCAATCCACTCAGCCTTGGCACATTCACTCCACTCAGCCTGGGCACATTCACTCCACTCAGCCTGGGCACATTCACTCCACTCAGCCTGGTCACTTCCAGTCCCACTCTGCCCAGGAACCTCCACTCCCACTCTGCCTGCGAACCTCCGCTACTCCTCTCCACACCCGGCTCTCCACCCGACTCGCGGGGGCCCACTCTTAAGCCCCCCCGCCGCAAGTTATAGGCCCTTTGCCCGGGCGGAAAGTGAACCGCGGAACTGTGCCCCGCCCTCAATTCTCGTCCGATCGGAACGCGGTTTGGACCCGTTCTCCTGGGCAGCCTCGCAGCCCCTCCCGACCCGGCCAGTTAGCTCCAAGGGGCCGCCCCGAGCACGGGGAGGTGTGACACTTGACGCTTTGGCGCAACGGTGCCCGCGCCACGAGCCAAAAAGCGCCCCCCTCTCTCCGCGCCCATTCAAGGCAATGGGGAAACGCACGTTTCGGTCTCCGGCGGCCGGGCACATTCACTCCACTCTGTCTAGGCACATTGACTCCCATTCAGCCTGGGCACATTCACTCCACTTCGCCTGTGCACTTCCAGTCCCACTCTGCCTGGGAACCTGCACTCCACTCGGCCTGGGCACCTCCACTCCACTCAGCCTGGGCACATTCACTCCACTCAGCCTTGGCACTTCCAATCCCACTCTGCCTGGGAACCTGCACTCCACTCAGCCTGGGCACATGCACTCCACTCAGCCTGGGGATATTCACTCCACTCAGCCTGGGCACTTCCAATCCCACTCTGCCTGGGAACCTGCACTCCACTCAGCCTGGGCACCTCCACTCCACTCAGCCTGGGTACATTCACTCCACTCAGCCTTGGCACTTCCAGTCCCACTCTGCCAGGGAACCCCAACTCCACTCAGCCTGGGCACCTAAACTCCACTCAGCCTGGGCACATTCACTCCACTCAGCCTGGGCACTTCCAGTCCCACTCTGCCTGGGAACCTGCACTCCACTCAGCCTGGGCACCTCCACTCCACTCAGCCTGGGTACATTCACTCCACTCAGCCTGGGCACTTCCAATCCCACTCTGCCTGGGAACCTGCACTCCACTCAGCCTGGGCACCTCCACTCCATTCAGCCTGGGCACATTCACTCCACTCAGCCTGGGCACTTCCAATCCCACTCTGCCTGGGAACCTGCACTCCACTCAGCCTGGGCACTTCCAATCCCACTCTGCCTGGGAACCTGCACTCCACTCAGCCTGGGCACCTCCACTCCACTCAGCCTGGGCACATTCACTCCACTCAGCCTGGGCACTTCCAATCCCACTCTGCCTGGGAACCCCAACTCCACTCAGCCTGGGCACCTCCACTCCACTCAGCCTGGGCACATTCACTCCACTCAGCCTGGGCACTTCCAGTCCCACTCTGCCTGGGACCCTGCACTCCACTCAGCCTGGGCACCTCCACTCCACTCAGCCTGGGCACATTCACTCCACTCAGCCTGGGCACATTCACTCCATTCAGCCTGGGCACATTCACTCCACTCAGCCTGGGCACTTCCAGTCCCACTCTGCCCAGGAACCTCCACTCCCACTCTGCCTGGGAACCTCCGCTACTCCTCTCCACACCCGTCTCTCCACCCGACTCGCGGGGGCCCACTCTTAAGCCCCCCCGCCGCAAGTTATAGGCCCTTTGCCCGGTGGGAAAGTGAACCGCGGAACTGTGCCCCGCCCTCAATTCTCGTCCGATCGGAACGCGGTTTGGACCCGTTCTCCTGGGCGGCCTCGCAGCCCCTCCCGACCCGGCCAGTTAGCTCCAAGGGGCCGCCCCGAGCACGGGGAGGTGTGACACTTGACGCTTTGGCGCAACGGTTCCCGCGCCACGAGCCAAAAAGCGCCCCCCTCTCTCCGCGCCCATTCAAGGCAATGGGGAAACGCACGTTTCGGGCTCCGGCGGCCGGGCACATTCACTCCACTCTGTCTAGGCACATTGACTCCCATTCAGCCTGGGCACATTCACTCCACTCCGCCTGGGCACTTCCAGTCCCACTCTGCCTGGGAACCTGCACTCCACTCGGCCTGGGCACCTCCACTCCACTCAGCCTGGGCACATTCACTCCACTCAGCCTGGGCTCTTCCAATCCCACTCTTCCTGGGAACCTGCACTCCACTCAGCCTGGGCACCTGCACTCCACTCAGCCTGGGTACATTCACTCCACTCAGCCTGGGCACTTCCAATCCCACTCTGCCTGGGAACCTGCACTCCACTCAGCCTGGGCACCTCCACTCCACTCAGCCTGGGCACATTCACTCCACTCAGCCTGGGCACTTCCAGTCCCACTCTGCCAGGGAACCCCAACTCCACTCGGCCTGGGCACCTCCACTCCACTCAGCCTCGGAACCTGCACTCCACTCGGCCTGGGCACCTCCACTCCACTCAGCCTGGGCTCATTCACTCCACTCAGCCTGGGCACTTCCAATCCCAGTCTGCCAGGGAACCCCAACTCCACTCAGCCTGGGCACCTCCTCTCCACTCAGCCGGGGCACATTCACTCCACTCAGCCTGGGCACTTCCAGTCCCACTCTGCCTGGGACCCTGCACTCCACTCGGCCTGGGCACCTTCACTCCACTCAGCCTGGGCACATTCACTCCACTCAGCCTGGGCACATTCACTCCACTCAGCCAGGGAACCCCAACTCCACTCAGCCTGGGCACCTCCACTCCACTCAGCCTGGGCACATTCACTCCACTCAGCCTGGGAGCTTCCAGTCCCACTCTGCCTGGGACCCTGCACTCCACTCAGCCTGGGCACCTCCACTCCACTCAGCCTGGGCACATTCACTCCACTCAACCTGGGCACTTTCACTCCCACTCTGCCTGGGAAGCTGCACTCCACTCAGCCTCGGCACCTCCACTCCACTCAGCCTGGGACCCTGCACTCCACTCAGCCTGGGTACCTCCACTCCATTCAGCCTGGGACCCTGCACTCCACTCAGCCTGGGTACCTCCACTCCATTCAGCCTGGGCACATTCACTCCACTCAGCCTGGGCACCTCCACTCCACTCAGCCTGGGCACATTCACTCCACTCAGCCTGGGCACTTCCAATCCCACTCTGCCTGGGAACCCCAACTCCACTCAGCCTGGGCACCTCCACTCCACTCAGCCTGGGCACATTCACTCCACTCAGCCTGGGCACTTCCAGTCCCACTCTGCCTGGGACCCTGCACTCCACTCAGCCTGGGCACCTCCACTCCACTCAGCCTGGGCACATTCACTCCACTCAGCCTGTGCACATTCACTCCATTCAGCCTGGGCACATTCACTCCACTCAGCCTGGGCACTTCCAGTCCCACTCTGCCCAGGAACCTCCACTCCCACTCTGCCTGGGAACCTCCGCTACTCCTCTCCACACCCGTCTCTCCACCCGACTCGCGGGGGCCCACTCTTAAGCCCCCCCGCCGCAAGTTATAGGCCCTTTGCCCGGTGGGAAAGTGAACCGCGGAACTGTGCCCCGCCCTCAATTCTCGTCCGATCGGAACGCGGTTTGGACCCGTTCTCCTGGGCGGCCTCGCAGCCCCTCCCGACCCGGCCAGTTAGCTCCAAGGGGCCGCCCCGAGCACGGGGAGGTGTGACACTTGACGCTTTGGCGCAACGGTTCCCGCGCCACGAGCCAAAAAGCGCCCCCCTCTCTCCGCGCCCATTCAAGGCAATGGGGAAACGCACGTTTCGGGCTCCGGCGGCCGGGCACATTCACTCCACTCTGTCTAGGCACATTGACTCCCATTCAGCCTGGGCACATTCACTCCACTCCGCCTGGGCACTTCCAGTCCCACTCTGCCTGGGAACCTGCACTCCACTCGGCCTGGGCACCTCCACTCCACTCAGCCTGGGCACATTCACTCCACTCAGCCTGGGCTCTTCCAATCCCACTCTTCCTGGGAACCTGCACTCCACTCAGCCTGGGCACCTGCACTCCACTCAGCCTGGGTACATTCACTCCACTCAGCCTGGGCACTTCCAATCCCACTCTGCCTGGGAACCTGCACTCCACTCAGCCTGGGCACCTCCACTCCACTCAGCCTGGGCACATTCACTCCACTCAGCCTGGGCACTTCCAGTCCCACTCTGCCAGGGAACCCCAACTCCACTCGGCCTGGGCACCTCCACTCCACTCAGCCTCGGAACCTGCACTCCACTCGGCCTGGGCACCTCCACTCCACTCAGCCTGGGCTCATTCACTCCACTCAGCCTGGGCACTTCCAATCCCAGTCTGCCAGGGAACCCCAACTCCACTCAGCCTGGGCACCTCCTCTCCACTCAGCCGGGGCACATTCACTCCACTCAGCCTGGGCACTTCCAGTCCCACTCTGCCTGGGACCCTGCACTCCACTCAGCCTGGGCACCTCCGCTCCACTCAGCCTGGGCACATTCACTCCACTCAGCCTGGGCACATTCACTCCACTCAGCCTGGGCACATTCACTCCACTCAGCCTGGGCACTTCCAGTCCCACTCTGCCCAGGAACCTCCACTCCCACTCTGCCTGGGAACCTCCGCTACTCCTATCCACACCCGTCTCTCCACCCGACTCGCGGGGGCCCACTCTTAAGCCCCCCCGCCGCAAGTTATAGGCCCTTTGCCCGGGCGGAAAGTGAACCGCGGAACTGTGCCCCGCCCTCAATTCTCGTCCGATCGGAACGCGGTTTGGACCCGTTCTCCTGGGCGGCCTCGCAGCCCCTCCCGACCCGGCCAGTTAGCTCCAAGGGGCGGCCCCGAGCACGGATAGGTGTGACAATTGACGCTTTGGCGCAACGGTGCCCGCGCCACGAGCCAAAAAGCGCCCCCCTCTCTCCGCGCCCATTCAAGGCAATGGGGAAACGCACGTTTCGGGCTCCGGCGGCCGGGCACATTCACTCCACTCTATCTAGGCACATTGACTCCAGTTCAGCCTGGGCACATTCACTCCACTCTGCCTGGGCACTTCCAGTCCCACTCTGCCTGGGAACCTGCACTCCACTCGGCCTGGGCACCTCCACTCCACTCAGCCTGGGCACATTCACTCCACTCAGCCTGGGCACTTCCAATCCCACTCACCCTGGGAACCTGCACTCCACTCAGCCTGGGCACATGCACTCCACTCAGCCTGGGGACATTCACTCCACTCAGCCTGGGCACTTCCAATCCCACTCTGCCTGGGAACCTGCACTCCACTCAGCCTGGGAACCTGCACTCCACTCAGCCTGTGCACATTCACTCCACTCAGCCTGGGCACTTCCAATCCCACTCTGCCCAGGAACCTCCACTCCCACTCTGCCTTGGCACCTCCACTCCACTCAGCCTGGGCACATTCACTCCACTCTGTCTAGGCACATTGACTCCCATTCAGCCTGGGCACATTCACTCCACTCCGCCTGGGCACTTCCAGTCCCACTCTGCCTGGGAACCTGCACTCCACTCAGCCTGGGCACCTCCAATCCACTCAGCCTGTGCACATTCACTCCACTCTGTCTAGGCACATTGACTCCCATTCAGCCTGGGCACATTCACTCCACTCTGCCTGGGCACTTCCAGTCCCACTCTGCCTGGGAACCTGCACTCCACTCGGCCTGGGCAACTCCACTCCACTCAGCCTGGGCATATTCACTCCACTCAGCCTGGGCACTTCCAATCCCACTCTGCCTGGGAACCTGCACTCCACTCAGCCTGGGCACATGCACTCCACTCAGCCTGGGGACATTCACTCCACTCAGCCTGGGCACTTCCAGTCCCACTCTTCCAGGGAACCCCAACTCCACTCAGCCTGGGCACCTCCACTCCACCCAGCCTGGGCACATTCATTCCACTCTGCCTGGGCACTTCCAATCCCACTCTGCCTGGGAACTTGCACTCCACTCAGCCTGGGCACCTCCACTCCACTCAGCCTGGGTACATTCACTCCACTCAGCCTGGGCACTTCCAATCCCACTCTGCCTGGGAACCTGCACTCCACTCAGCCTGGGCACCTCCACTCCATTCAGCCTGGGCACATTCACTCCACTCAGCCTGGACACTTCCAGTCCCACTCTGCCAGGGAACCCCATCTCCACTCGGCCTGGGCACCTCCACTCCACTCAGCCTCGGAACCTGCACTCCACTCGGCCTGGGCACCTCCACTCCACTCAGCCTGGGCACATTCACTCCACTCAGCCTGGGCACTTCCAATCCCACTCTGCCAGGGAACCCCAACTCCACTCAGCCTGGGCACCTCCAATCCACTCAGCCTGGGCACATTCACTCCACTCAGCCTGGGCACTTCCAGTCCCACTCTGCCTGGGACCCTGCACTCCACTCAGCCGGGGCACCTCCACTCCACTCAGCCTGGGCACATTCACTCCACTCAGCCTGGGCACATTCACTCCACTCAGCCTGGGCACATTCACTCCACTCAGCCTGGGCACTTCCAGTCCCACTCTGCCCAGGAACCTCCACTTTCACTCTGCCTGGGAACCTCCGCTACTCCTCTCCACACCCGTCTCTCCACCCGACTCGCGGGGGCCCACTCTTAAGCCCCCCCGCCGCAAGTTATAGGCCCTTTGCCCGGGCGGAAAGTGAACCGCGGAACTGTGCCCCGCCCTCAATTCTCGTCCGATCGGAACGCGGTTTGGACCCGTTCTCCTGGGCGGCCTCGCAGCCCCTCCCGACCCAGCCAGTTAGCTCCAAGGGGCCGCCCCGAGCACGGGGAGGTGTGACACTTGACGCTTTCGCGCAACGGTGCCCGCGCCACGAGCCAAAAAGCGCTCCCCTCTCTCCGCGCCCATTCAAGGCAATGGGGAAACGCACGTTTCGGGCTCCGGCGGCCGGGCACATTCACTCCACTCTGTCTAGGCACATTGACTCCCATTCAGCCAGGGCACATTCACTCCACTTCGCCTGGGCACTTCCAGTCCCACTCTGCCTGGGAACCTGCACTCCACTCAGCCTGGGCACATGCACTCCACTCAGCCTGGGGACATTCACTCCACTCAGCCTGGGCACCTCCACTCCACTCAGCCCGGGCACATTCACTCCACTCAGCCTGGGCACATTCACTCCACTCAGCCTGGGCACATTCACTCCACTCAGCCTGGGCACTTCCCACTCTGCCTGGGAACCTGCACTCCACTCAGCCTGGGCACATTCACTCCACTCAGCCTGGGCACTTCCAATCCCACTCTGCCCAGGAACCTCCACTCTCACTCTGCCTGGGCACCTCCACTCCACTCAGCCTTGGCACAATCACTCCACTCAGCCTGGGGACTTCCAATCCCACTCTGCCTTGGAACCTGCACTCCACTCAGCCTGGGCACCTCCACTCCATTCAGTCTGGGCACATTCACTGGACTCAGCCTCGGCACTTCCAGTCCCACTCTGCCTGGGAACCTGCACTCCACTCAGCCTGGGCACCTCCAATCCACTCAGCCTGGGCACATTCACTCCACTCAGCCTGGGCACATTCACTCCACTCAGCCTGGGCACATTCACTCCACTCAGCCTGGGCACTTCCAATCCCACTCTGCCTGGGAACCTGCACTCCACTCTGCCTGGGAACCTGCACTCCACTCAGCCTGGGCACCTCCACTCCACTCAGCCTGGGTACATTCACTCCACTCAGCCTGGGCACTTCCAATCCCACTCTGCCTGGGAACCTGCACTCCACTCGGCCTGGGCACCTCCACTCCACTCAGGCTGGGCACATTCACTCCACTCAGCCTGGGCACTTCCAATCCCACTCTGCCTGGGAACCTGCACTCCACTCTGCCTGGGAACCTGCACTCCGCTCGGCCTGGGCACCTCCACTCCACTCAGCCTGGGCACATTTACTCCACTCAGCCTGGGCACATTCACTCCACTCAGCCTGGGCACTTCCAGTCCCACTCTGCCCAGGAACCTCCACTCCCACTCTGCCTGGGAACCTCCGCTACTCCTCTCCACACCCGGCTCTCCACCCGACTCGCGGGGGCCCACTCTTAAGCCCTCCCGACGCAAGTTATAGGCCCTTTGCCCGGGAAGAAAGTGAACCGCGGAACTGTGCCCCGCCCTCAATTCTCGTCCGATCGGAACGCGGTTTGGACCCGTTCTCCTGGGCGGCCTCGCAGCCCCTCCCGACCCGGCCTGTTAGCTCCAAGGGGCCGCCCCGAGCACGGGGAGGTGTGACACTTGACGCTTTGGCGCAACGGTGCCCGCGCCACAAGCCAAAAAGCGCCCCCCTCTCTCCGCGCCCATTCAAGGCAATGGGGAAACGCACGTTTCGGGCTCCGGCGGCGGGGCACATTCACTCCACTCTGTCTAGGCACATTGACTCCCATTCAGCCAGGGTACATTCACTCCACTTCGCCTGGGCACTTCCAGTCCCACTCTGCCTGGGAACCTGCACTCCACTCGGCCTGGGCACCTCCACTCCACTCAGCCTGGGCACATTCACTACACTCAGCCTGGGCACTTCCAATCCCACTCTGCCTGGGAACCTGCACTCCACTCAGCCTGGGCACATGCACTCCACTCAGCCTGGGGACATTCACCCCACTCAGCCTGGGCACTTCCAATCCCACTCTGCCTGGGAACCTGCACTCCACTCAGCCTGGGCACCTCCACTCCACTCAGCCTGGGTACATTCACTCCACTCAGCCTTGGCACTTCCAGTCCCACTCTGCCAGGGAACCCCAACTCCACTCAGCCTGGGCACCTCCACTCCACTCAGCCTGGGCACATTCACTCCACTCTGTCTAGGCACATTGACTCCCATTCAGCCTGGGCACATTCACTCCACTCCGCCTGGGCACTTCCAGTCCCACTCTGCCTGGGAACCTGCACTCCACTCGGCCTGGGCACCTCCACTCCACTCAGCCTGGGTACATTCACTCCACTCAGCCTGGGCACTTCCAATCCCACTCTGCCGGGGAACCTGCACTCCACTCAGCCTGGGCACCTCCACTCCACTCAGCCTGGGCACATTCACTCCACTCAGCCATGGCACTTCCAGTCCCACTCTGCCAGGGAACCCCAACTCCACTCAGCCTGGGCACCTCCACTCCACTCAGCCTGGGCACATTCACTCCACTCAGCCTGGGCACTTCCAGTCCCACTCTGCCAGGGAACCCCATCTCCACTCGGCCTGGGCACCTCCACTCCACTCAGCCTCGGAACCTGCACTCCACTCGGCCTGGGCACCTCCACTCCACTCAGCCTGGGCACCTCCACTCCACTCAGCCTGGGCACATTCATTCCACTCTGCCTGGGCACTTCCAATCCCACTCTGCCTGGGAACCTGCACTCCACTCAGCCTGGGAACCTCCACTCCACTCAGCCTGGGTACATTCACTCCACTCAGCCTGGGCACTTCCAATCCCACTCTGCCTGGGAACCTTCACTCAACTCAGCCTGGGCACCTCCACTCCATTCAGCCTGGGCACATTCACTCCACTCAGCCTGGGCACTTCCAGTCCCACTCTGCCAGGGAACCCCATCTCCACTCGGCCTGGGCACCTCCACTCCACTCAGCCTCGGAACCTGCACTCCACTCGGCCTGGGCACCTCCACTCCACTCAGCCTGGGCACATTCACTCCACTCAGCCTGGGCACTTCCAATCCCACTCTGCCAGGGAACCCCAACTCCACTCAGCCTGGGCACCTCCAATCCACTCAGCCTGGGCACATTCACTCCACTCAGCCTGGGCACTTCCAGTCCCAGTCTGCCTGGGACCCTGCACTCCACTCAGCCTGGGCACCTCCACTCCACTCAGCCTGGGCACATTCACTCCACTCAGCCTGGGCACATTCACTCCACTCAGCCTGGGCACATTCACTCCACTCAGCCTGGGCACATTCACTCCACTCAGCCTGGGCACTTCCAATCCCACTCTGCCCAAGAACCTCCACTCCCACTCTGCCTTGGCACCTCCACTCCACTCAGCCTGGGCACATTCACTCCACTCTGTCTAGGCACATTGACTCTCATTCAGCCTGGGCACATTCACTCCACTCCGCCTGGGCACTTCCAGTCCCACTCTGCCTGGGAACCTGGACTCCACTCTGCCTGGGAACCTGCACTCCACTCAGCCTGGGCACCTCCAATCCACTCAGCCTGGGCACATTCACTCCACTCAGCCTGGGCAACTCCACTCCACTCAGCCTGGGCCTATTCACTCCACTCAGCCTGGGCACTTCCAATCCCACTCTGCCTGGGAACCTGCACTCCACTCCGCCTGGGCACATGCACTCCACTCAGCCTGGGGACATTCACTCCACTCAGCCTGGGCACCTCCACTCCACTCAGCCCGGGCACATTCACTCCACTCAGCCTGGGCACATTCACTCCACTCAGCCTGGGCACATTCACTCCACTCAGCCTGGGCACATTCACTCCACTCAGCCTGGGCACTTCCAATCCCACTCTGCCCAGGAACCTCCACTCTCACTCTGCCTGGGCACCTCCACTCCACTCAGCCTGGGCACATTCACTCCACTCAGCCTGGGGACTTCCAATCCCACTCTGCCTTGGAACCTGCACTCCACTCAGCCTGGGCACCTCCACTCCATTCAGCCTGGGCACATTCACTGGACTCAGCCTAGGCACTTCCAGTCCCACTCTGCCTGGGAACCTGCACTCCACTCAGCCTGGGCACCTCCAATCCACTCAGCCTGGGCACATTCACTCCACTCAGCCTGGGCACATTCACTCCACTCAGCCTGGGCACGTTCACTCCACTCAGCCTTGGCACTTCCAGTCCCACTCTGCCCAGGAACCTCCACTCCCACTCTGCCTGGGAACCTCCGCTACTCCTCTCCACACCCGGCTCTCCACCCGACTCGCGGGGATCCACTCTTAAGGCCTCCGGCCGCAAGTTATAAGCCCTTTGCCCGGGCGGAAAGTGAACCGCGGAACTGTGCCTCGCCCTATATTCTCGTCCGATCGGAACGCGGTTTGGACCCGTTCTCCTGGGCGGCCTCGCAGCCCCTCCAGACCGGGCCAGTTAGCTCCAAGGGGCCGCCCCGAGCACGGGGAGGTGTGACACTTGACGCTTTGGCGCAACGGTGCCCGCGCCACGAGCCAAAAAGCGCCCCCCTCTCTCCGCGCCCATTCAATGCAATGGGGAAACCCACGTTTCGGGCTCCGGCGGCCGGGCACATTCACTCCACTCTGTCTAGGCACATTGACTCCCATTCAGCCTGGGCACATTCACTCCACTCTGCCTGGGCACTTCCAGTCCCACTCTGCCTGGGAACCTGCACTCCACTCGGCCTGGGCACCTCCACTCCACTCAGCCTGGGCACATTCACTCCACTCAGCCTGGGCGCTTCCAATCCCACTCAGCCAGGCAACCCCAACTCCACTCAGCCTGGGCACCTCCACTCCATTCAGCCTGGGCACATTCACTCCACTCAGCCTGGGCACTTCCAATCCCACTCTGCCTGGGAACCTGCACTCCACTCAGCCTGGGCACCTCCACTCCACTCAGCCTGGGCCCATTCACTCCACTCAGCCTGGGCACATTCACTCCACTCAGCCTGGGCACATTCACTCCACTCAGCCTGGGCACTTCCAGTCCCACTCTGCCCAGGAACCTCCACTCCCACTCTGCCTGGGAACCTCCGCAACTCCTCTCCACACCCGGCTCTCCACCCGACTCGGGGGGGCCCACTCTTAAGCCCCCCCGCCGCAAGTTATAGGCCCTTTGCCCGGGCGGAAAGTGAACCGCGGAACTGTGCCCCGCCCTCAATTCTCGTCCGATCGGAACGCGGTTTGGACCCGTTCTCCTGGGCGGCCTCGCAGCCCCTCCAGACCCGGCCAGTTAGCTCCAAGTGGCCGCCCCGAGCACGGGGAGGTGTGACACTTGACGCTTTGGCGCAACGGTGCCCGCGCCACGAGCCAAAAAGCGCCCCCCTCTCTCCGCGCCCATTCAAGGCAATGGGGAAACCCACGTTTCGGGCTCCGGCGGCCGGGCACATTCACTCCACTCTGTCTAGGCACATTGACTCCCATTCAGCCTGGGCACATTCACTCCACTCTGCCTGGGCACTTCCAGTCCCACTCTGCCTGGGAACCTGCACTCCACTCGGCCTGGGCACCTCCACTCCACTCAGTCTGGGCAGATTCACTCCACTCAGCCTGGGCACTTCCAATCGCACTCTGCCTGGGAACCTGCACTCCACTCAGCCTGGGCACATGCACTCCACTCAGCCTGGGGACTTCCACTCCACTCAGCCTGGGCACATCCAATCCCACTCTGCCTGGGAACCTGCACTCCACTCAGCCTGGGCACCTCCACTCCACTCAGCCTGGGTACATTCACTCCACTCAGCCTTGGCACTTCCAGTCCCACTCTGCCAGGGAACCCCAACTCCACTCAGCCTGGGCACCCCCACTCCACTCAGCCTGGGCACATTCACTCCACTCAGCCTGGGCACTTCCAGTCCCACTCTGCCCAGGAACCTCCACTCCCACTCTGCCTGGGAACCTCCGCAACTCCTCTCCACACCCGGCTCTCCACCCGACTGGCGGGGGCCCACTCTTAAGCCCCCCCGCCGCAAGTTATAGGCCCTTTGCCCGGGCGGAAAGTGAACCGCGGAACTGTGCCCCGCCCTCAATTCTCGTCCGATCGGAACGCGGTTTGGACCCGTTCTCCTGGGCGGCCTCGCAGCCCCTCCCGACCCAGCCAGTTTGCTCCAAAGGGCCGCCCCGAGCACGGGGAGGTGTGACACTTGACGCTTTGGCGCAACGGTGCCCGCGCCACGAGCCAAAAAGCGCCCCCCTCTCTCCGCGCCCATTCAAGGCAATGGGGAAACGCACGTTTCGGGCTCCGGCGGCCGGGCACATTCACTCCAATCTGTCTAGGCACATTGACTCCAGTTCAGCCTGGGCACATTCACTCCACTCCGCCTGGGCACTTCCAGTCCCACTCTGCCTGGGAACCTGCACTCCACTCGGCCTGGGCACCTCCACTCCACTCAGCCTGGGCACATTCACTCCACTCAGCCTGGGCACTTCCAATCCCACTCTGCCTGGGAACCTGCACTCCGCTCAGCCTGGGCACATGCACTCCACTCAGCCTGGGGACATTAACTCCACTCAGCCTGGGCACTTCCAATCCCACTCTGTCTTGGAACCTGCACTCCACTCAGCCTGGGCACCTCCACTCCACTCAGCGTGGGTACATTCACTCCAGTCAGCCTGGGCACTTCCAATCCCACTCTGCCTGGGAACCTGCACTCCACTCAGCCTGGGCACCTCCACTCCACTCAGCCTGGGTACATTCACTCCACTCAGCCTTGGCACTTCCAGTCCCACTCTGCCAGGGAACCCCAACTCCACTCAGCCTGGGCACCTCCACTCCAATCAGCCTGGTGACATTAACTCCACTCAGCCTTGGCACTTCCAGTCCCACTCTGCCTGGGAACCTGCACTCCACTCAGCCTGGGCACCTCCACTCCACTCAGCCTGGGTACATTCACTCCACTCAGCCTGGGCACTTCCAATCCCACTCTGCCTGGGAACCTGCACTCCACTCAGCCTGGGCACCTCCACTCCATTCAGCCTGGGCACATTCACTCCACTCAGCCTGGGCACTTCCAGTCCCACTCTGCCTGGGAACCTGCACTCCACTCAGCCTGGGCACCTCCACTCCACTCAGCCTGGGCACATTCACTCCACTCAGCCTGGACACATTCACTCCACTCAGCCTGGGCACATTCACTCCACTCAGCCTGGACACTTCCAGTCCCACTCTGCCCAGGAACCTCCACTCCCACTCTGCCTGGGAACCTCCGCTACTCCTCTCCACACCCGGCTCTCCACCCGACTCGCGGGGGCCCACTCTTAAGCCCTCCCGCCGCAAGTTATAGGCCCTTTGCCCGGGCGGAAAGTGAACCGCGGAACTGTGCCCCGCCCTCAATTCTCGTCCGATCGGAACGCGGTTTGGACCCGTTCTCCTGGGCGGCCTCGCAGCCCCTCCCGACCCGGCCAGTTAGCTCCAAGGGGCCGCCCCGAGCACGGGGAAGTGTGACACTTGACGCTTTGGCATAACGGTGCCCGCGCCATGAGCCAAAAAGCGCCCCCCTCTCTCCGCGCCCATTCAAGGCAAAGGGGAAACGCACGTTTCGGGCTCCGGCGGCCGGGCACATTCACTCCACTCTGTCTAGGCACATTGACTCCCATTCAGCCTGGGCACATTCACTCCACTTCGCCTGGGCATTTCCAGTCCCACTCTGCCTGGGAACCTGCACTCCACTCGGCCTGGGCACCTCCACTCCACTCAGCCTGGGCACATTCACTCCACTCAACCTGGGCACTTCCAATCCCACTCTGCCTGGGAACCTGCACTCCGCTCAGCCTGGGCACCTGCACTCCACTCAGCCTGGTGACATTAACTCCACTCAGCCTGGGCACTTCCAATCCCACTCTGCCTGGGAACCTGCACTCCACTCAGCCTGGGCACCTCCACTCCACTCAGCCTGGGTACATTCACTCCACTCAGCCTGGGCACTTCCAATCCCACTCTGCCTGGGAACCTGCACTCCACTCAGCCTGGGCTTTTCCACTCCACTCAGCCTGGGTACATTCACTCCACTCAGCCTTGTCACTTCCAGTCCCACTCTGCCAGGGAACCCCAACTCCACTCAGCCTGGGCACCTCCACTCCACTCAGCCTGGGCACATTCACTCCACTCAGCCTGGGCACTTCCAATCCCACTCTGCCTGGGAACCTGCACTCCACTCAGCCTGGGCACTTCCAATCCCACTCTGCCTGGGAACCTGCACTCCACTCAGCCTGGGCACTTCCAATCCCACTCTGCCTGGGAACCTGCACTCCACTCAGCCTGGGCACCTCCACTCCATTCAGCCTGGGCACATTCACGCCTGGGAACCCCAACTCCACTCAGCCAGGGAACCCCAACTCCACTCAGCCTGGGCACCTCCACTCCACTCAGCCTGGGCACATTCACTCCACTCAGCCTTGGCACTTCCAATCCCACTCTGCCTGGGACCCTGCACTCCACTCAGCCTGGGCACCTCCAATCCACTCAGCCTGGGCACATTCACTCCACTCAGCCTGGGCACATTCACTCCACTCAGCCTGGGCACTTCCAGTCCCACTCTGCCAGGGAACCTTCACTCCACTCGGCCTGGGCACCTCCAATCCACTCAGCCTGGGCACATTCACTCCACTCAGCCTGGGCACTTCCAATCCCACTCTGCCCAGGAACCTCCACTCCCACTCTGCCTGGGAACCTCCGCAACTCCTCTCCACACACGGCTCTCCACCCGACTCGCGGGGGCCCACTCTTAAGCCTTCCCGCCGCAAGTTATAGGCCCTTTGCCCGGGCGGAAAGTGAACCGCGGAACTGTGCCCCGCCCTCAATTCTCGTCCGATCGAAACGCGGTTTGGACCCGTTCTCCTGGGCGGCCTCGCAGCCCCTCCCGACCCGGCCAGTTAGCTCCAAGGGGCCGCCCCGAGCACGGGGAGGTGTGACACTTGACGCTTTGGCGCAACGGTGCCCGCGCCACGAGCCAAAAAGCGCCCCCCTCTCTCCACGCCCATTCAAGGCAAAGGGGAAACGCACGTTTCGGGCTCCGGCGGCCGGGCACATTCACTCCACTCTGTCTAGGCACATTGACTCCAGTTCAGCCTGGGCACATTCACTCCACTCCGCCTGGGCACCTCCACTCCACTCAGCCTGGGAACCTGCTGTCCACTCGGCCTGGGAACCTCCACTCCACTCAGCCTGGGCACATTCACTCCACTCAGCCTGGGCACTTCCAATCCCACTCTGCCTGGGAACCTGCACTCCACTCAGCCTGGGCACCTCCACTCCACTCAGCATGGGCACATTCACTCCACTTAGCCTGGGCACTTCCATTCCCACTCTGCCTGGGAACCTGCACTCCACTCAGCCTGGGCACCTCCACTCCATTCAGCCTGGGCACATTCACTCCACTCAGCCTGGGCACTTCCAGTCCCACTCTGCCTGGGAACCTGCACTCCACTCAGCCTGGGCACATTCACTCCAATCAACCTGGGCACTTCCAGTCCCAATCTGCCTGGGAACCTGCACTCCACTCAGCCTGGGCACCTCCAATCCACTCAGCCTGGGCACATTCACTCCACTCAACCTGGGCACATTCACTCCAATCAGCCTGGGCACTTCCAGTCCCACTCTGCCCAGGAACCTCCACTCCCACTCTGCCTGGGAACCTCCGCAACTCCTCTCCACACCCGGCTCTCCACCCGACTCGCGGGGGCCCACTCTTAAGCCCCCCCGCCGCAAGTTATAGGCCCTTTGCCCGGGCGGAAAGTGAACCGCGGAACTGTGCCCCGCCCTCAATTCTCGTCCGATCGGAACGCAGTTTGGACCCGTTCTCCTGGGCGGCCTCGGAGCCCCTCCAGACCCGACCAGTTAGCTCCAAGGGGCCGCCCCGAGCACGGGGAGGTGTGACACTTGACGCTTTGGCGCAACGGTGCCCGCGCCACGATCCAAAAAGCGCCCCCCTCTCTCCGAGGCCATTCAAGGCAATGGGGAAACGCACGTTTCGGGCTCCGGCGGCCGGGCACATTCACTCCACTCAGCCTGGGCACTTCCAGTCCCACTCTGCCTGGGAACCTGCACTCCACTCAGCCTGGGTACATTCACTCCACTCAGCCTTGGCACTTCCAGTCCCACTCTGCCGGGGAACCCCAACTCCACTCAGCCTGGGCACCTCCACTCCACTCAGCCTGTGCACATTCACTCCACTTAGCCTGGGCACTTCCAATCCCACTCTGACTGGGAACCTGCACTCCACTCAGCCTGGGCACCTCCACTCCATTCAGCCTGGGCACATTCACTCCACTCAGCCTGGGCACTTCCAGTCCCACTCTGCCTGGGAACCTGCACTCCACTCAGCCTGGGCACCTCCAATCCATTCAGCCTGGGCACATTCACTCCACTCAGCCTGGGCACTTCCAGTCCCACTCTGCCTGGGAACCTGCACTCCACTCAGCCTGGGCACCTCCAATCCACTCAGCCTGGGCACATTCACTCCACTCAGCCTGGGCACATTCACTCCAATCAGCCTGGGCACTTCCAGTCCCACTCTGCCCAGGAACCTCCACTCCCACTCTGCCTGGGAACCTCCGCAACTCCTCTCCACACACGGCTCTCCACCCGACTCGCGGGGGCCCACTCTTAAGCCCCCCCGCCGCAAGTTATAGGCCCTTTGCCCAGGCGGAAAGTGAACCGCGGAACTGTGCCCCGCCCTCAATTCTAGTCCGATCGAAACGCGGTTTGGACCCGTTCTCCTGGGCGGCCTCGCAGCCCCTCCCGACCCGGCCAGTTAGCTCCAAGGGGCCGCCCCGAGCACGGGGAGGTGTGACACTTGACGCTTTGGCGCAACGGTGCCCGCGCCACGAGCCAAAAAGCGCCCCCCTCTCTCCACGCCCATTCAAGGCAAAGGGGAAACGCACGTTTCGGGCTCCGGCGGCCGGGCACATTCACTCCACTCTGTCTAGGCACATTGACTCCAGTTCAGCCTGGGCACATTCACTCCACTCCGCCAGGGGCACTTCCAGTCCCACTCTGCCTGGGAACCTGCACTCCACTCAGCCTGGGCACCTCCACTCCACTCAGCCTGGGAACCTCCACTCCACTCAGCCTGGGCACATTCACTCCACTCAGCCTGGGCACTTCCAGTCCCACTCTGCCAGGGAACCTTCACTCCACTCGGCCTGGGCACCTCCACTCCACTCAGCCTGGGCACATTCACTCCACTCAGCCTGGGCACTTCCAATCCCACTCTGCCCAGGAACCTCCACTCCCACTCTGCCTGGGAACCTCCGCAACTCCTCTCCACACCCGGCTCTCCACCCGACTCGCGGGGGCCCACTCTTAAGCCCTCCCGCCGCAAGTTATAGGCCCTTTGCCCGGGCGGAAAGTGAACCGCGGAACTGTGCCCCGCCCTCAATTCTCGTCCGATCGGAACGCGGTTTGGACCCGTTCTCCTGGGCGGCCTCGGAGCCCCTCCCGACCCGACCAGTTAGCTCCAAGGGGCCGCCCCGAGCACGGGGAGGTGTGACACTTGACGCTTTGGCGCAACGGTGCCCGCGCCACGAGGCAAAAAGCGCCCCCCTCTCTCCGCGCCCATTCAAGGCAATGGGGAAACGCACGTTTCGGGCTCCGGCGGCAGGGCACATTCACTCAACTCAGCCAGGGCACTTCCAGTCGCACTCTGCCTGGGAACCTGCACTCCACTCAGCCTGGGCACCTCCACTCCACTCAGCCTGGGAACCTGCTGTCCACTCGGCCTGGGAACCTCCACTCCACTCAGCCTGGGCACATTCACTCCACTCAGCCTGGGCACTTCCAATCCCACTCTGCCTGGGAACCTGCACTCCACTCAGCCTGGGCACCTCCACTCCACTCAGCATGGGCACATTCACTCCACTTAGCCTGGGCACTTCCATTCCCACTCTGCCTGGGAACCTGCACTCCACTCAGCCTGGGCACCTCCACTCCATTCAGCCTGGGCACATTCACTCCACTCAGCCTGGGCACTTCCAGTCCCACTCTGCCTGGGAACCTGCACTCCACTCAGCCTGGGCACCTCCAATCCACTCAGCCTGGGCACATTCACTCCACTCAGCCTGGGCACATTCACTCCAATCAACCTGGGCACTTCCAGTCCCACTCTGCCTGGGAACCTGCACTCCACTCAGCCTGGGCACCTCCAATCCACTCAGCCTGGGCACATTCACTCCACTCAGCCTGGGCACATTCACTCCAATCAGCCTGGGCACTTCCAGTCCCACTCTGCCCAGGAACCTCCACTCCCACTCTGCCTGGGAACCTCCGCAACTCCTCTCCACACGCGGCTCTCCACCCGACTCGCGGGGGCCCACTCTTAAGCCCCCCCGCCGCAAGTTATAGGCCCTTTGCCCGGGCGGAAAGTGAACCGCGGAACTGTGCCCCGCCCTCAATTCTCGTCCGATCGGAACGCAGTTTGGACCCGTTCTCCTGGGCGGCCTCGGAGCCCCTCCAGACCCGGCCAGTTAGCTCCAAGGGGCCGCCCCGAGCACGGGGAGGTGTGACACTTGACGCTTTGGCGCAACGGTGCCCGCGCCACGATCCAAAAAGCGCCCCCCTCTCTCCGAGGCCATTCAAGGCAATGGGGAAACGCACGTTTCGGGCTCCGGCGGCCGGGCACATTCACTCCACTCAGCCTGGGCACTTCCAGTCCCACTCTGCCTGGGAACCTGCACTCCACTCAGCCTGGGCACCTCCACTCAACTCAGCCTGGGAACCTCCACTCCACTCAGCCTGGGCACATTCACTCCACTCAGCCTGGGCACTTCCAATCCCACTCTGCCTGGGAACCTGCACTCCACTCAGCCTGGGTACATTCACTCCACTCAGCCTTGGCACTTCCAGTCCCACTCTGCCGGGGAACCCCAACTCCACTCAGCCTGTGCACCTCCACTCCACTCAGCCTGGGCACATTCACTCCACTTAGCCTGGGCACTTCCAATCCCACTCTGACTGGGAACCTGCACTCCACTCAGCCTGGGCACCTCCACTCCATTCAGCCTGGGCACATTCACTCCACTCAGCCTGGGCACTTCCAGTCCCACTCTGCCTGGGAACCTGCACTCCACTCAGCCTGGGCACCTCCAATCCACTCAGCCTGGGCACATTCACTCCACTCAGCCTGGGCACATTCACTCCAATCAGCCTGGGCACTTCCAGTCCCACTCTGCCCAGGAACCTCCACTCCCACTCTGCCTGGGAACCTCCGCAACTCCTCTCCACACACGGCTCTCCACCCGACTCGCGGGGGCCCACTCTTAAGCCCCCCCGCCGCAAGTTATAGGCCCTTTGCCCAGGCGGAAAGTGAACCGCGGAACTGTGCCCCGCCCTCAATTCTCGTCCGATCGAAACGCGGTTTGGACCCGTTCTCCTGGGCGGCCTCGCAGCCCCTCCCGACCCGGCCAGTTAGCTCCAAGGGGCCGCCCCGAGCACGGGGAGGTGTGACACTTGACGCTTTGGCGCAACGGTGCCCGCGCCACGAGCCAAAAAGCGCCCCCCTCTCTCCACGCCCATTCAAGGCAAAGGGGAAACGCACGTTTCGGGCTCCGGCGGCCGGGCACATTCACTCCACTCTGTCTAGGCACATTGACTCCAGTTCAGCCTGGGCACATTCACTCCACTCCGCCTGGGCACTTCCAGTCCCACTCTGCCTGGGAACCTGCACTCCACTCAGCCTGGGCACCTCCAATCCACTCAGCCTGGGCACATTCACTCCACTCAGCCTGGGCACATTCACTCCAATCAGCCTGGGCACTTCCAGTCCCACTCTGCCCAGGAACCTCCACTCCCACTCTGCCTGGGAACCTCCGCAACTCCTCTCCACACCCGGCTCTCCACCCGACTCGCGGGGGCCCACTCTTAAGCCCCCCCGCCGCAAGTTATAGGCCCTTTGCCCGGGCGGAAAGTGAACCGCAGAACTGTGCCCCGCCCTCAATTCTCGTCCGATCGGAACGCAGTTTGGACCCGTTCTCCTGGGCGGCCTCGGAGCCCCTCCAGACCCGGCCAGTTAGCTCCAAGGGGCCGCCCCGAGCACGGGGAGGTGTGACACTTGACGCTTTGGCGCAACGGTGCCCGCGCCACGATCCAAAAAGCGCCCCCCTGTCTCCGAGGCCATTCAAGGCAATGGGGAAACGCACGTTTCGGGCTCCGGCGGCCGGGCACATTCACTCCACTCAGCCTGGGCACTTCCAGTCCCACTCTGCCTGGGAACCTGCACTCCACTCAGCCTGGGCACCTCCACTCCACTCAGCCTGGGAACCTCCACTCCACTCAGCCTGGGCACATTCACTCCACTCAGCCTGGGCACTTCCAATCCCACTCTGCCTGGGAACCTGCACTCCACTCAGCCTGGGTACATTCACTCCACTCAGCCTTGGCACTTCCAGTCCCACTCTGCCGGGGAACCCCAACTCCACTCAGCCTGGGCACCTCCACTCCACTCAGCCTGGGCACATTCACTCCACTTAGCCTGGGCACTTCCAATCCCACTCTAACTGGGAACCTGCACTCCACTCAGCCTGGGCACCTCCACTCCATTCAGCCTGGGCACATTCACTCCACTCAGCCTGGGCACTTCCAGTCCCACTCTGCCTGGGAACCTGCACTCCACTCAGCCTGGGCACCTCCAATCCACTCAGCCTGGGCACATTCACTCCACTCAGCCTGGGCACATTCTCTCCAATCAGCCTGGGCACTTCCAGTCCCACTCTGCCCAGGAACCTCCACTCCCACTCTGCCTGGGAACCTCCGCAACTCCTCTCCACACCCGGCTCTCCACCCGACTCGCGGGGGCCCACTCTTAAGCCCCCCCGCCGCAAGTTATAGGCCCTTTGCCCAGGCGGAAAGTGAACCGCGGAACTGTGCCCCGCCCTCAATTCTCGTCCGATCGGAACGCGGTTTGGACCCGTTCTCCTGGGCGGCCTCGCAGCCCCTCCCGACCCGGCCAGTTAGCTCCAAGGGGCTGCCCCAAGCACGGGGAGGTGTGACACTTGACGCTTTGGCGCAACGGTGCCCGCGCCACGAGCCAAAAAGCGCCCCCCTCTCTCCACGCCCATTCAAGGCAAAGGGGAAACGCACGTTTCGGGCTCCGGCGGCCGGGCACATTCACTCCACTCTGTCTAGGCACATTGACTCCAGTTCAGCCTGGGCACATTCTCTCCACTCCGCCTGGGCACTTCCAGTCCCACTCTGCCTGGGAACCTGCACTCCACTCGGCCTGGGCACCTCCACTCCACTCAGCCTGGGCACATTCACTCCACTCCGCCTGGGCACTTCCAGTCCCACTCTGCCTGGGAACCTTCACTCCACTCGGCCTGGGCACCTCCACTCCACTCAGCCTGGGCACATTCACTCCACTCAGCCTGGGCACTTCCAATCCCACTCTGCCAGGGAACCTGCACTCCGCTCAGCCTGGGCACATGCACTCCACTCAGCCTGGGGACATTAACTCCATTCAGCCTGGGCACTTCCAATCCCACTCTGCCTGGGAACCTGCACTCCACTCAGCCTGGGCACCTCCACTCCACTCAGCCTGGGTACATTCACTCCACTCAGCCTGGGCACTTCCAATCCCACTCTGCCTGGGAACCTGCACTCCACTCAGCCTGGGCACATTCACTCCACTCAGCCTGGGAACATTCACTCCACTCAGCCTGGGGACTTCCAATCCACTCAGCCTGGGCACATTCACTCCACTCAGCCTGGGCACATTCACTCCACTCAGCCTGGGCACTTCCAGTCCCACTCTGCCTGGGAACCTTCACTCCACTCGGACTGGGCACCTCCACTCCACTCAGCCTGGGCACATGCACTCCACTCAGCCTGGGGACATTCACTCCACTCAGGCTGGGCACCTCCACTCCACTCAGCCTGGGCACATTCACTCCACTCAGCCTGGGCACATTCACTCCACTCAGCCTGGGCACATTCACTCCACTCAGCCTGGGCACTTCCCACTCTGCCTGGGAACCTGCACTCCACTCAGCCTGGGCACATTCACTCCACTCAGCCTGGGCACTTCCAGTCCCACTCTGCCCACGAACCTCCACTCCCACTCTGCCTGGGAACCTCCGCTACTCCTCTCCACACCCGGCTCTCCACCCGACTCGCGGGGGCCCACTCTTAAGCCCTCCCGCCGCAAGTTATAGGCCCTTTGCCCAGGCGGAAAGTGAACCGCGGAACTGTGCCCCGCCCTCAATTCTCGTCCGATCGGAACGCGGTTTGGACCCGTTCAGCTGGGCGGCCTCGCAGCCCCTCCAGACCCGGCCAGTTAGCTCCAAGGGGCCGCCCCGAGCACGGGGAGGTGTGACACTTGACGCTTTGGCGCAACGGTGCCCGCGCCACGAGCCAAAAAGCGCCCCCCTCTCTCCGCGCCCATTCAAGGCAATGGGGAAACGCACATTTCGGGCTCCGGCGGCCGGGCACATTCACTCCACTCTGTCTAGGCACATTGACTCCCATTCAGCCTGGGCACATTCACCCCACTCTGCCTGGGCACTTCAAGTCCCACTCTGCCTGGGAACCTGCACTCCACTCGGCCTGGGCACCTCCACTCCACTCAGGCTGGGCTCATTCACTCCACTCAGCCTGGGCACTTCCAGTCCCACTCTGCCAGGGAACCCCAACTCCACTCAGCCTGGACAACACCACTCCACTCAGCCTGGGCACATTCACTCCACTCAGCCTGGGCACTTCCAGTCCCACTCTGCCTGGGAACCTGCACTCCACTCGGCCTGGGCACCTCCACTCCACTCAGGCTGGGCACATTCACTCCACTCAGCCTGGGCACTTCCAATCCCACTCTGCCTGGGAACCTGCACTCCACTCTGCCTGGGAACCTGCACTCCACTCGGCCTGGGCACCTCCACTCCACTCAGCCTGGGCACATTCACTCCACTCAGCCTTGGCACTTCCAGTCCCACTCTGCCAGGGAACCCCAACTCCACTCAGCCTGGGCACCTCCACTCCATTCAGCCTGGGCACATTCACTCCACTCAGCCTGGGCACTTCCAGTCCCACTCTGCCTGGGAACCTGCACTCCACTCAGCCTGGGCACCTCCACTCCACTCAGCCTGGGCCCATTCACTCCACTCAGCCTGGGCACATTCACTCCACTCAGCCTGGGCACATTCACTCCACTCAGCCTGGGCACTTCCAGTCCCACTCTGCCCACGAACCTCCACTCCCACTCTGCCTGGGAACCTCCGCTACTCCTCTCCACACCCGGCTCTCCACCCGATTCGCGGGGGCCCACTCTTAAGCCCTCCCGCCGCAAGTTATAGGCCCTTTGCCCGGGCGGAAAGTGAACCGCGAAACTGTGCCCCGCCCTCAATTCTCGTCCGATCGGAACACGGTTTGGACCCGTTCAGCTGGGCGGCCTCGCAGCCCCTCCAGACCCGGCCAGTTAGCTCCAAGGGGCCGCCCCGAGAACGGGGAGGTGTGACACTTGACGCTTTGGCGCAACGGTGCCCGCGCCACGAGCCAAAAAGCGCCCCCCTCTCTCCGCGCCCATTCAAGGCAATGGGGAAACGCACATTTCGGGCTCCGGCGGCCGGGCACATTCACTCCACTCTGTCTAGGCACATTGACTCCCATTCAGCCTGGGCACATTCACTCCACTCTGCCTGGGCACTTCCAGTCCCACTCTGCCTGGGAACCTGCACTCCACTCAGCCTGGGCACCTCCACTCCACTCAGCCTGGGTACATTCACTCCACTCAGCCTGGGCACTTCCAAACCCACTCTGCCTGGGAACCTGCACTCCACTCGGCCTGGGCACCTCCACTCCACTCAGCCTGGGCACATTCACTCCACTCAGCCTGGGCACTTCCAGTCCCACTCTGCCCAGGAAACTCCACTCCCACTCTGCCTGGGAACCTCCGCTACTCCTCTCCACACCCGGCTCTCCACCCGCCTCGCGGGGGCCCACTCTTAAGCCCCCTTGCCGCAAGTTATAGGCCCTTTGCCCGGGCGGAAAGTGAACCGCGGAACTGTGCCCCGCCCTCAATTCTCGTCCGATCGGAACGCGGTTTGGACCCGTTCTCCTGGGCGACCTCGCAGCCCCTCCCGACCTGGCCAGTTAGCTCCAAGGGGCCGCCCCGAGCACGGGGAGGTGTGACACTTGACGCTTTGGCGCAACGGTGCCCGCGCCACGAGCCAAAAAGCGCTCCCCTCTCTCCGCGCCCATTCAAGGCAATGGGGAAACGCACGTTTCGGGCTCCGGCGGCCGAGCACATTCACTCCACTCCGCCTGGGCACTTCCAGTCCCACTCTGCCTGGGAACCTGCACTCCACTCGGCCTGGGCACCTCCACTCCACTCAGCCTGGGCACATTCACTCCACTCAGCCTGGGCACTTCCAATCCCACTCAGCCTGGGAATCTGCACTCCACTCAGCCTGGGCTCTCCAAATCTTACTCTTCCTGGGAACCTGCACTCCACTCAGCCTGGGCACCTGCACTCCACTCAGCCTGGGTACATTCACTCCACTCAGCCTGGGCACTTCCAATCCCACTCTGCCAGGGAACCCCAACTCCACTCAGTCTGGGCACCTCCACTCCACTCAGCCTGGGCACATTCACTCCACTCAGCCTGGGCACTTCCAATCCAGCTCTGCCTGGGAACCTTCACTCCACTCAGCCTGGGCACCTCCACTCCACTCAGCCTGGGCACCTCCACTCCACTCAGCCTGGGTACATTCACTCCACTCAGCCTTGGCACTTCCAGTCCCACTCTGCCAGGGAACCCCAACTCCACTCAGCCTGGGCACCTCCACTCCACTCAGCCTGGGCACATTCACCTCACTCAGCCTGGGCACTTCCAATCCCACTCTGCCTGGGAACCTGCACTCCACTCAGCCTGGGCACCTCCACTCCACTAATCCTGGGTACATTCACTCCACTCAGCCTGGGCACTTCCAGTCCCACTCTGCCCACGAACCTCCACTCCCACTCTGCCTAGGAACCTCCGCTACTCCTCTCCACACCCGGCTCTCCACCCGACTCGCGGGGGCCCACTCTTAAGCCCTCCCGCCGCAAGTTATAGGTCCTTTGCCCGGGCGGAAAGTGAACCGCGGAACTGTGCCCCGCCCTCAATTCTCGTCCGATCGGAACGCGGTTTGGACCCGTTCAGCTGGGCGGCCTCGCAGCCCCTCCAGTCCCGGCCAGTTAGCTCCAAGGGGCCGCCCCGAGCACGGGGAGGTGTGACACTTGACGCTTTGGCGCAACGGTGCCCGCGCCACGAGCCAAAAAGCGCCCCCCTCTCTCCGCGCCCATTCAAGGCAATGGGGAAACGCACATTTCGGGCTCCGGCGGCCGGGCACATTCACTCCACTCTGTCTAGGCACATTGACTCCCATTGAGCCTGGGCACATTCACTCCACTCTGCCTGGGCACTTCCAGTCCCACTCTGCCTGGGAACCTGCACTCCACTCGGCCTGGGCACCTCCACTCCACTCAGGCTGGGCACATTCACTCCACTCAGCCTGGGCACTTCCAATCCCACTCTGCCTGGGAACCTGCACTCCACTCAGCCTGGGCACCTCCACTCCACTCAGCCTGGGCACCTCCACTCCACTCAGCCTGGGTACATTCACTCCACTCAGCCTTGGCACTTCCAGTCCCACTCTGCCAGGGAACCCCAACTCCACTCAGCCTGGGCACCTCCACTCCACTCAGCCTGGGCACATTCACTCCACTCAGCCTGGGCACTTCCAATCCCACTCTGCCTGGGAACCTGCACTCCACTCAGCCTGGGCACCTCCACTCCACTCAGCCTGGGTACATTCACTCCACTCAGCCTGGGCACTTCCAATCCCACTCTGCCAGGGAACCCCAACTCCACTCAGTCTGGGCACCTCCACTCCACTCAGCCTGGGCACATTCACTCCACTCAGCCTGGGCTCTTCCAATCCCACTCTGCCTGGGAACCTGCACTCCACTCTGCCTGGGAACCTGCACTCCACTCGGCCTGGGCACCTCCACTCCACTCAGCCTGGGCACATTTACTCCACTCAGCCTGGGCTCTTCCAATCCCACTCAGCCTGGGAACCTGCACTCCACTCAGCCTGGCCACATTCACTCCACTCTGTCTAGGCACATTGACTCCAGTTCAGCCTGGGCACATTCACTCCACTCCGCCTGGGCACTTCCAGTCCCACTCTGCCTGGGAACCTGCACTCCACTCGGCCTTGGCACCTCCACTCCACTCAGCCTGGGCACATTCACTCCACTCAGCCTGGGCACTTCCAATCCCACTCTGCCTGGGAACCTGCACTACGCTCAGCCTGGGCACATGCACTCCACTCAGCCTGGGGACATTAACTCCACTCAGCCTGGGCACTTCCAGTCCCACTCTGCCTGGGAACCTGCACTCCACTCAGCCTGGGCACCTCCACTCCACTCAGCCTGGGTACATTCACTCCAGTCAGCCTGGGCACTTCCAATCCCACTCTGCCTGGGAACCTGCACTCAACTCAGCCTGGGAACCTCCACTCCACTCAGCCTGGGTACATTCACTCCACTCAGCCTTGGCACTTCCAGTCCCACTCTGCCAGGGAACCCCTACTCCACTCAGCCTGGGCACCTCCACTCCAATCAGCCTGGGCACATTCACTCCACTCAGCCTGGGCACTTCCAATCCCACTCTGCCTGGGAACCTGCACTCCACTCAGCCTGGGCACCTCCACTCCACTCAGCCTGGGTACATTCACTCCACTCAGCCTGGGCACTTCCAATCCCACTCTGCCTGGGAACCTGCACTCCACTCAGCCTGGGCACCTCCACTCCATTCAGCCTGGGTACATTCACTCCACTCAGCCTGGGCACTTCCAAACCCACTCTGCCTGGGAACCTGCACTCCACTCAGCCTGGGCACTTCCAATCCCACTCTGCCTGGGAACCTGCACTCCACTCAGCCTGGGCACCTCCACTCCACTCAGCCTGGGTACATTCACTCCACTCAGCCTGGGCACTTCCAAACCCACTCTGCCTGGGTACATTCACTCCACTCAGCCTGGGCACTTCCAATCCCACTCTGCCAGGGAACCCCAACTCCACTCAGTCTGGGCACCTCCACTCCACTCAGCCTGGGCACATTCACTCCACTCTGCCTGGGCACTTCCAGTCCCACTCTGCCTGGGAACCTGCACTCCACTCGGCCTGGGCACCTCCACTCCACTCAGGCTGGGCACATTCACTCCACTCAGCCTGGGCACTTCCAATCCCACTCTGCCAGGGAACCCCAACTCCACTCAGTCTGGGCACCTCCACTCCACTCAGCCTGGGCACATTCACTCCACTCAGCCAGGGCACTTCCAGTCCCACTCTGCCTGGGAACCTGCACTCCACTCAGCCTGGGCACCTCCACTCCACTCAGCCTGGGCCTATTCACTCCACTCAGCCTGGGCACATTCATTCCACTCAGCCTGGGCACATTCACTCCACTCAGCCTGGGCACATTCACTCCACTCAGCCTGGGCACATTCACTCCACTCAGCCTGGGCACTTCCCACTCTGCCTGGGAACCTGCACTCCACTCAGCCTGGGCACATTCACTCCACTCAGCCTGGGCACTTCCAATCCCACTCTGCCCAGGAACCTCCACTCCCACTCTGCCTGGGCACCTCCACTCCATTCAGCCTGGGCACATTCACTGGACTCAGCCTGGGCACTTCCAGTCCCACTCTGCCTGGGAACCTGCACTCCACTAAGCCTGGGCACCTCCAATCCACACAGCCTGGGCACATTCACTCCACTCAGCCTGGGCACATTCACTCACTCACTCGCCACGAGCCAAAAAGCACCCCCCTCTCACAGCGCCCATTCAAGGCAATGGGGAAACGCACGTTTCGGGCTCCGGCGGCCGGACACATTCACTCCACTCTGTCTAGGCACATTGACTCCCATTGAGCCTGGGCACATTCACTCCACTCTGCCCTGGCACTTCCAGTCCCACTCTGCCTGGGAACCTGCACTCCACTCGGCCTGGGCACCTCCACTCCACTCAGCCTGGGCACATTCACTCCACTCAGCCTGGGCACTTCCAATCCCACTCTGCCTGGGAACCTGCACTCCACTCAGCCTGGGCACATGCACTCCACTCAGCCTGGGGACTTTCACTCCACTCAGCCTGGGCACTTCCAAACCCAATCTGCCTGGGAACCTGCACTCCACTCAGCCTGGGCACCTCCACTCCACTCAGCCTGGGTACATTCACTCCACTCAGCCTTGGCACTTCCAGTCCCACTCTGCCAGGGAACCCCAACTCCACTCAGCCTGGGCACCTCCACTCCATTCAGCCTGGGCACATTCACTCCACTCAGCCTGGGCACTTCCAGTCCCACTCTGCCTGGGAACCTGCACTCCACTCAGCCTGGGCACCTCCACTCCACTCAGCCTGGGCCCATTCACTCCACTCAGCCTGGGCACATTCACTCCACTCAGCCTGGGCACATTCACTCCACTCAGCCTGGGCACTTCCAGTCCCACTCTGCCCACGAACCTCCACTCCCACTCTGCCTGGGAACCTCCGCTACTCCTCTCCACACCCGGCTCTCCACCCGATTCGCGGGGGCCCACTCTTAAGCCCTCCCGCCGCAAGTTATAGGCCCTTTGCCCGGGCGGAAAGTGAACCGCGAAACTGTGCCCCGCCCTCAATTCTCGTCCGATCGGAACACGGTTTGGACCCGTTCAGCTGGGCGGCCTCGCAGCCCCTCCAGACCCGGCCAGTTAGCTCCAAGGGGCCGCCCCGAGAACGGGGAGGTGTGACACTTGACGCTTTGGCGCAACGGTGCCCGCGCCACGAGCCAAAAAGCGCCCCCCTCTCTCCGCGCCCATTCAAGGCAATGGGGAAACGCACATTTCGGGCTCCGGCGGCCGGGCACATTCACTCCACTCTGTCTAGGCACATTGACTCCCATTCAGCCTGGGCACATTCACTCCACTCTGCCTGGGCACTTCCAGTCCCACTCTGCCTGGGAACCTGCACTCCACTCAGCCTGGGCACCTCCACTCCACTCAGCCTGGGTACATTCACTCCACTCAGCCTGGGCACTTCCAAACCCACTCTGCCTGGGAACCTGCACTCCACTCGGCCTGGGAACCTCCACTCCACTCAGCCTGGGCACATTCACTCCACTCAGCCTGGGCACTTCCAGTCCCACTCTGCCCAGGAAACTCCACTCCCACTCTGCCTGGGAACCTCCGCTACTCCTCTCCACACCCGGCTCTCCACCCGCCTCGCGGGGGCCCACTCTTAAGCCCCCTTGCCGCAAGTTATAGGCCCTTTGCCCGGGCGGAAAGTGAACCGCGGAACTGTGCCCCGCCCTCAATTCTCGTCCGATCGGAACGCGGTTTGGACCCGTTCTCCTGGGCGACCTCGCAGCCCCTCCCGACCTGGCCAGTTAGCTCCAAGGGGCCGCCCCGAGCACGGGGAGGTGTGACACTTGACGCTTTGGCGCAACGGTGCCCGCGCCACGAGCCAAAAAGCGCTCCCCTCTCTCCGCGCCCATTCAAGGCAATGGGGAAACGCACGTTTCGGGCTCCGGCGGCCGAGCACATTCACTCCACTCCGCCTGGGCACTTCCAGTCCCACTCTGCCTGGGAACCTGCACTCCACTCGGCCTGGGCACCTCCACTCCACTCAGCCTGGGCACATTCACTCCACTCAGCCTGGGCACTTCCAATCCCACTCAGCCTGGGAATCTGCACTCCACTCAGCCTGGGCTCTCCAAATCTTACTCTTCCTGGGAACCTGCACTCCACTCAGCCTGGGCACCTGCACTCCACTCAGCCTGGGTACATTCACTCCACTCAGCCTGGGCACTTCCAATCCCACTCTGCCTGGGAACCTGCACTCCACTCAGCCTGGGCACCTCCACTCCACTCAGCCTGGGCACATTCACTCCACTCAGCCTTGGCACTTCCAGTCCCACTCTGCCAGGGAACCCCAACTCCACTCAGCCTGGGCACCTCCACTCCTCTCAGCCTGGGCACATTCACTCCACTCAGCCTGGGCACTTCCAGTCCCACTCTGCCAGGGAACCCCAACTCCACTCGGCCTGGGCACCTCCACTCCACTCAGCCTCGGAACCTGCACTCCACTCGGCCTGGGCACCTCCACTCCACTCAGCCTGGGCACATTCACTCCACTCCGCCTGGGCACTTCCAGTCCCACTCTGCCTGGGACCCTGCACTCCACTCAGCCTGGGCACCTCCACTCCACTCAGCCTGGGCACATTCACTCCACTCAGCCTGGGCACATTCACTCCACTCAGCCTGGGCACATTCACTTCACTCAGCCTGGGCACTTCCAGTCCCACTCTGCCCAGGAACCTCCACTCCCACTCTGCCTGGGAACCTCCGCTACTCCTCTCCACACCCGTCTTTCCACCTGACTCGCGGGGGCCCACTCTTAAGCCCCCCCGCCGCAAGTTATAGGCCCTTTGCCCGGGCGGAAAGTGAACCGCGGAACTGTGCCCCGCCCTCAATTCTCGTCCGATCGGAACGCGGTTTGGACCCGTTCTCCTGGGCGGCCTCGCAGCCCCTCCCGACCCGGCCAGTTAGCTCCAAGGGGCCGCCCCGAGCACGGGGAGGTGTGACACTTGACGCTTTGGCGCAACGGTGCCCGCGCCACGAGCCAAAAAGCGCCCCCCTCTCTCCGCGCCCATTCAAGGCAATGGGGAAACGCACGTTTCGGGCTCCGGCGGCCGGGCACATTCACTCCACTCTGTCTAGGCACATTGACTCCCATTCAGCCTGGGCACATTCACTCCACTCCGCCTGGGCACTTCCAGTCCCACTCTGCCTGGGAACCTCCACTCCACTCAGCCTGGGCACTTTCACTCCACTCTGTCTAGGCACATTGACTCCCATTCAGCCTGGGCACATTCACTCCACTCCGCCTGGGCACTTCCAGTCCCACTCTGCCTGGGAACCTGCACTCCACTCGGCCTGGGCACCTCCACTCCACTCAGCCTGGGCACATTCACTCCACTCAGCCTTGGCACTTCCAGTCCCACTCTGCCAGGGAACCCCAACTCCACTCAGCCTGGGCACATTCACTCCACTCTGTCTAGGCACATTGACTCCCATTCAGCCTGGGCACATTCACTCCACTCCGCCTGGGCACTTCCAGTCCCACTCTGCCTGGGAACCTGCACTCCACTCGGCCTGGGCACCTCCACTCCACTCAGCCTGGGCACATTCACTCCACTCAGCCTTGGCACTTCCAGTCCCACTCTGCCAGGGAACCCCAACTCCACTCAGCCTGGGCACCTCCACTCCACTCAGCCTGGACACATTCACTCCACTCAGCCTGGGCACTTCCAGTCCCACTCTGCCTGGGACCCTGCACTCCACTCAGCCTGGGCACCTCCACTCCACTCAGCCTGGGCACATTCACTCCACTCAGCCTGGGCACATTTACTCCACTCAGCCTGGGCACATTCACTCCACTCAGCCTGGGCACTTCCAATCCCACTCTGCCTGGGAACCTGCACTCCACTCTGCCTGGGAACCTGCACTCCACTCAGCCTGGGCACCTCCAATCCACTCAGCCTGGGCACATTCACTCCACTCAGCCTGGGCAACTCCACTCCACTCAGCCTGGGCATATTCACTCCACTCAGCCTGGGCACTTCCAATCCCACTCTGCCTGGGAACCTGCACTCCACTCAGCCTGGGCACATGCACTCCACTCAGCCTGGGGACATTCACTCCACTCAGCCTGGGCACCTCCACTCCACTCAGCCTGGGCACATTCACTCCACTCAGCCTGGGCACATTCACTCCACTCAGCCTGGGCACATTCACTCCACTCAGCCTGGGCACTTCCCACTCTGCCTGGGAACCTGCACTCCACTCAGCCTGGGCACATTCACTCCACTCAGCCTGGGCACTTCCAATCCCACTCTGCCAAGGAACCTCCACTCCCACTCTGCCTGGGCACCTCCACTCCATTCAGCCTGGGCACATTCACTGGACTCAGCCTGGGCACTTCCAGTCCCACTCTGCCTGGGAACCTGCACTCCACTCAGCCTGGGCACCTCCAATCCACACAGCCTGGGCACATTCACTCCACTCCGCCTGGGCACTTCCAGTCCCACTCTGCCTGGGACCCTGCACTCCACTCAGCCTGGGCACCTCCACTCCACTCAGCCTGGGCACATTCACTCCACTCAGCCTGGGCACATTCACTCCACTCAGCCTGGGCACATTCACTTCACTCAGCCTGGGCACATTCACTCCACTCAGCCTGGGCACATTCACTCCACTCAGCCTGGGCACATTCACTTCACTCAGCCTGGGCACTTCCAGTCCCACTCTGCCCAGGAACCTCCACTCCCACTCTGACTGGGAACCTCCGCTACTCCTCTCCACACCCGTCATTCCACCTGACTCGCGGGGGCCCACTCTTAAGCCCCCCCGCCGCAAGTTATAGGCCCGTTGCCCGGGCGGAAAGTGAACCGCGGAACTGTGCCCCGCCCTCAATTCTCGTCCGATCGGAACGCGGTTTGGACCCGTTCTCCTGGGCGGCCTCGCAGCCCCTCCCGACCCGGCCAGTTAGCTCCAAGGGGCCGCCCCGAGCACGGGGAGGTGTGACACTTGACGCTTTGGCGCAACGGTGCCCGCGCCACGAGCCAAAAAGCGCCCCCCTCTCTCCGCGCCCATTCAAGGCAATGGGGAAACGCACGTTTCGGGCTCCGGCGGCCGGGCACATTCACTCCACTCTGTCTAGGCACATTGACTCCCATTCAGCCTGGGCACATTCACTCCACTCCGCCTGGGCACTTCCAGTCCCACTCTGCCTGGGAACCTCCACTCCACTCAGCCTGGGCACTTTCACTCCACTCTGTCTAGGCACATTGACTCCCATTCAGCCTGGGCACATTCACTCCACTCCGCCTGGGCACTTCCAGTCCCACTCTGCCTGGGAACCTGCACTCCACTCGGCCTGGGCACCTCCACTCCACTCAGCCTGGGCACATTCACTCCACTCAGCCTGGGCACTTCCAATCCCACTCAGCCTGGGAATCTGCACTCCACTCAGCCTGGGCTCTCCAAATCTTACTCTTCCTGGGAACCTGCACTCCACTCAGCCTGGGCACCTGCACTCCACTCAGCCTGGGTACATTCACTCCACTCAGCCTGGGCACTTCCAATCCCACTCTGCCTGGGAACCTGCACTCCACTCAGCCTGGGCACCTCCACTCCACTCAGCCTGGGCACATTCACTCCACTCAGCCTTGGCACTTCCAGTCCCACTCTGCCAGGGAACCCCAACTCCACTCAGCCTGGGCACCTCCACTCCTCTCAGCCTGGGCACATTCACTCCACTCAGCCTGGGCACTTCCAGTCCCACTCTGCCAGGGAACCCCAACTCCACTCGGCCTGGGCACCTCCACTCCACTCAGCCTCGGAACCTGCACTCCACTCGGCCTGGGCACCTCCACTCCACTCAGCCTGGGCACATTCACTCCACTCCGCCTGGGCACTTCCAGTCCCACTCTGCCTGGGACCCTGCACTCCACTCAGCCTGGGCACCTCCACTCCACTCAGCCTGGGCACATTCACTCCACTCAGCCTGGGCACATTCACTCCACTCAGCCTGGGCACATTCACTTCACTCAGCCTGGGCACTTCCAGTCCCACTCTGCCCAGGAACCTCCACTCCCACTCTGCCTGGGAACCTCCGCTACTCCTCTCCACACCCGTCTTTCCACCTGACTCGCGGGGGCCCACTCTTAAGCCCCCCCGCCGCAAGTTATAGGCCCTTTGCCCGGGCGGAAAGTGAACCGCGGAACTGTGCCCCGCCCTCAATTCTCGTCCGATCGGAACGCGGTTTGGACCCGTTCTCCTGGGCGGCCTCGCAGCCCCTCCCGACCCGGCCAGTTAGCTCCAAGGGGCCACCCCGAGCACGGGGAGGTGTGACACTTGACGCTTTGGCGCAACGGTGCCCGCGCCACGAGCCAAAAAGCGCCCCCCTCTCTCCGCGCCCATTCAAGGCAATGGGGAAACGCACGTTTCGGGCTCCGGCGGCCGGGCACATTCACTCCACTCTGTCTAGGCACATTGACTCCCATTCAGCCTGGGCACATTCACTCCACTCCGCCTGCGCACTTCCAGTCCCACTCTGCCTGGGAACCTCCACTCCACTCAGCCTGGGCACTTTCACTCCACTCTGTCTAGGCACATTGACTCCCATTCAGCCTGGGCACATTCACTCCACTCCGCATGGGCACTTCCAGTCCCACTCTGCCTGGGAACCTGCACTCCACTCGGCCTGGGCACCTCCACTCCACTCAGCCTGGGCACATTCACTCCACTCAGCCTTGGCACTTCCAGTCCCACTCTGCCAGGGAACCCCAACTCCACTCAGCCTGGGCACATTCACTCCACTCTGTCTAGGCACATTGACTCCCATTCAGCCTGGGCACATTCACTCCACTCCGCCTGGGCACTTCCAGTCCCACTCTGCCTGGGAACCTGCACTCCACTCGGCCTGGGCACCTCCACTCCACTCAGCCTGGGCACATTCACTCCACTCAGCCTTGGCACTTCCAGTCCCACTCTGCCAGGGAACCCCAACTCCACTCAGCCTGGGCACCTCCACTCCACTCAGCCTGGACACATTCACTCCACTCAGCCTGGGCACTTCCAGTCCCACTCTGCCTGGGACCCTGCACTCCACTCAGCCTGGGCACCTCCACTCCACTCAGCCTGGGCACATTCACTCCACTCAGCCTGGGCACATTTACTCCACTCAGCCTGGGCACATTCACTCCACTCAGCCTGGGCACTTCCAATCCCACTCTGCCTGGGAACCTGCACTCCACTCTGCCTGGGAACCTGCACTCCACTCAGCCTGGGCACCTCCAATCCACTCAGCCTGGGCACATTCACTCCACTCAGCCTGGGCAACTCCACTCCACTCAGCCTGGGCATATTCACTCCACTCAGCCTGGGCACTTCCAATCCCACTCTGCCTGGGAACCTGCACTCCACTCAGCCTGGGCACATGCACTCCACTCAGCCTGGGGACATTCACTCCACTCAGCCTGGGCACCTCCACTCCACTCAGCCTGGGCACATTCACTCCACTCAGCCTGGGCACATTCACTCCACTCAGCCTGGGCACATTCACTCCACTCAGCCTGGGCACTTCCCACTCTGCCTGGGAACCTGCACTCCACTCAGCCTGGGCACATTCACTCCACTCAGCCTGGGCACTTCCAATCCCACTCTGCCAAGGAACCTCCACTCCCACTCTGCCTGGGCACCTCCACTCCATTCAGCCTGGGCACATTCACTGGACTCAGCCTGGGCACTTCCAGTCCCACTCTGCCTGGGAACCTGCACTCCACTCAGCCTGGGCACCTCCAATCCACACAGCCTGGGCACATTCACTCCACTCCGCCTGGGCACTTCCAGTCCCACTCTGCCTGGGACCCTGCACTCCACTCAGCCTGGGCACCTCCACTCCACTCAGCCTGGGCACATTCACTCCACTCAGCCTGGGCACATTCACTCCACTCAGCCTGGGCACATTCACTTCACTCAGCCTGGGCACATTCACTCCACTCAGCCTGGGCACATTCACTCCACTCAGCCTGGGCACATTCACTTCACTAAGCCTGGGCACTTCCAGTCCCACTCTGCCCAGGAACCTCCACTCCCACTCTGACTGGGAACCTCCGCTACTCCTCTCCACACCCGTCATTCCACCTGACTCGCGGGGGCCCACTCTTAAGCCCCCCCGCCGCAAGTTATAGGCCCGTTGCCCGGGCGGAAAGTGAACCGCGGAACTGTGCCCCGCCCTCAATTCTCGTCCGATCGGAACGCGGTTTGGACCCGTTCTCCTGGGCGGCCTCGCAGCCCCTCCCGACCCGGCCAGTTAGCTCCAAGGGGCCGCCCCGAGCACGGGGAGGTGTGACACTTGACGCTTTGGCGCAACGGTGCCCGCGCCACGAGCCAAAAAGCGCCCCCCTCTCTCCGCGCCCATTCAAGGCAATGGGGAAACGCACGTTTCGGGCTCCGGCGGCCGGGCACATTCACTCCACTCTGTCTAGGCACATTGACTCCCATTCAGCCTGGGCACATTCACTCCACTCCGCCTGGGCACTTCCAGTCCCACTCTGCCTGGGAACCTCCACTCCACTCAGCCTGGGCACTTTCACTCCACTCTGTCTAGGCACATTGACTCCCATTCAGCCTGGGCACATTCACTCCACTCCGCCTGGGCACTTCCAGTCCCACTCTGCCTGGGAACCTGCACTCCACTCGGCCTGGGCACCTCCACTCCACTCAGCCTGGACACATTCACTCCACTCAGCCTTGGCACTTCCAGTCCCACTCTGCCAGGGAACCCCAACTCCACTCAGCCTGGGCACCTCCACTCCACTCAGCCTGGACACATTCACTCCACTCAGCCTGGGCACTTGCAGTCCCACTCTGCCTGGGAACCTGCACTCCACTCGGCCTGGGCACCTCCACTCCACTCAGCCTGGGCACATTCACTCCACTCAGCCTGGGCACTTCCAGTCCCACTCTGTCAGGGAACCCCAACTCCACTCAGCCTGGGCACATTCACTCCACTCTGTCTAGGCACATTGACTCCCATTCAGCCTGGGCACATTCACTCCACTCCGCCTGGGCACTTCCAGTCCCACTCTGCCTGGGAACCTGCACTCCACTCGGCCTGGGCACCTCCACTCCACTCAGCCTGGGCACATTCACTCCACTCAGCCTTGGCACTTCCAGTCCCACTCTGCCAGGGAACCCCAACTCCACTCAGCCTGGGCACCTCCACTCCACTCAGCCTGGACACATTCACTCCACTCAGCCTGGGCACTTCCAGTCCCACTCTGCCTGGGACCCTGCACTCCACTCAGCCTGGGCACCTCCACTCCACTCAGCCTGGGCACATTCACTCCACTCAGCCTGGGCACATTTACTCCACTCAGCCTGGGCACATTCACTCCACTCAGCCTGGGCACTTCCAATCCCACTCTGCCTGGGAACCTGCACTCCACTCTGCCTGGGAACCTGCACTCCACTCAGCCTGGGCACCTCCAATCCACTCAGCCTGGGCACATTCACTCCACTCAGCCTGGGCAACTCCACTCCACTCAGCCTGGGCATATTCACTCCACTCAGCCTGGGCACTTCCAATCCCACTCTGCCTGGGAACCTGCACTCCACTCAGCCTGGGCACATGCACTCCACTCAGCCTGGGGACATTCACTCCACTCAGCCTGCGCACCTCCACTCCACTCAGCCTGGGCACATTCACTCCACTCAGCCTTGGCACATTCACTCCACTCAGCCTGGGCACATTCACTCCACTCAGCCTGGGCACTTCCCACTCTGCCTGGGAACCTGCACTCCACTCAGCCTGGGCACATTCACTCCACTCAGCCTGGGCACTTCCAATCCCACTCTGCCCAGGAACCTCCACTCCCACTCTGCCTGGGCACCTCCACTCCATTCAGCCTGGGCACATTCACTGGACTCAGCCTGGGCACTTCCAGTCCCACTCTGCCTGGGAACCTGCACTCCACTCAGCCTGGGCACCTCCAATCCACACAGCCTGGGCACATTCACTCCACTCAGCCTGGGCACATTCACTCCACTCAGCCTGGGCACATTCACTCCACTCAGCCTGGGCACTTCCAGTCCCACTCTGCCCAGGAACCTCCACTCCCACTCTGCCTGGGAACCTCCGCTACTCCTCTCCACACCCGGCTCTCCACCCGACTCGCGGGGATCCACTCTTAAGCCCTCCCGCCGCAAGTTATAGGCCCATTGCCCGGGCGGAAAGTGAACCGCGGAACTGTGCCCCGCCCTCAATTCTCGTCCGATCGGAACGCGGTTTGGACCCGTTCTCCTGGGCGGCCTCGCAGCCCCTCCAGACCCGGCCAGTTAGCTCCAAGGGGCCGCCCCGAGCACGGGGAGGTGTGACACTTGACGCTTTGGCGCAACGGTGCCCGCGCCACGATCCAAAAAGCGCCCCCCTCTCTCCGCGCCCATTCAAGGCAATGGGTAATCGCACGTTTCGGGCTCCGGCGGCCGGGCACATTCACTCCACTCTGTCTAGGCACATTGACTCCCATTGAGCCTGGGCACATTCACTCCACTCTGCCTGGGCACTTCCAGTCCCACTCTGCCTGGGAACCTGCACTCCACTCGGCCTGGGCACCTCCACTCCACTCAGGCTGGGCACATTCACTCCACTCAGCCTGGGCACTTCCAATCCCACTCTGCCTGGGAACCTGCACTCCACTCAGCCTGGGCACCTCCACTCCACTCAGCCTGGGCACCTCCACTCCACTCAGCCTGGGTACATTCACTCCACTCAGCCTTGGCACTTCCAGTCCCACTCTAACAGGGAACCCCAACTCCACTCAGCCTGGGCACCTCCACTCCACTCAGCCTGGGCACATTCACTCCACTCAGCCTGGGCACTTCCAATCCCACTCTGCCTGGGAACCTGCACTCCACTCAGCCTGGGCACCTCCACTCCACTCAGCCTGGGTACATTCACTCCACTCAGCCTGGGCACTTCCAATCCCACTCTGCCAGGGAACCCCAACTCCACTCAGTCTGGGCACCTCCACTCCACTCAGCCTGGGCACATTCACTCCACTCAGCCTGGGCACTTCCAATCCAGCTCTGCCTGGGAACCTTCACTCCACTCAGCCTGGGCACCTCCACTCCACTCAGCCTGGGCACCTCCACTCCACTCAGCCTGGGTACATTCACTCCACTCAGCCTTGGCACTTCCAGTCCCACTCTGCCAGGGAACCCCAACTCCACTCAGCCTGGGCACCTCCACTCCACTCAGCCTGGGCACATTCACCTCACTCAGCCTGGGCATTTCCAATCCCACTCTGCCTGGGAACCTGCACTCCACTCAGCCTGGGCACCTCCACTCCACTAATCCTGGGTACATTCACTCCACTCAGCCTGGGCACTTCCAGTCCCACTCTGCCCACGAACCTCCACTCCCACTCTGCCTAGGAACCTCCGCTACTCCTCTCCACACCCGGCTCTCCACCCGACTCGCGGGGGCCCACTCTTAAGCCCTCCCGCCGCAAGTTATAGGTCCTTTGCCCGGGCGGAAAGTGAACCGCGGAACTGTGCCCCGCCCTCAATTCTCGTCCGATCGGAACGCGGTTTGGACCCGTTCAGCTGGGCGGCCTCGCAGCCCCTCCAGTCCCGGCCAGTTAGCTCCAAGGGGCCGCCCCGAGCACGGGGAGGTGTGACACTTGACGCTTTGGCGCAACGGTGCCCGCGCCACGAGCCAAAAAGCGCCCCCCTCTCTCCGCGCCCATTCAAGGCAATGGGGAAACGCACATTTCGGGCTCCGGCGGCCGGGCACATTCACTCCACTCTGTCTAGGCACATTGACTCCCATTGAGCCTGGGCACATTCACTCCACTCTGCCTGGGCACTTCCAGTCCCACTCTGCCTGGGAACCTGCACTCCACTCGGCCTGGGCACCTCCACTCCACTCAGGCTGGGCACATTCACTCCACTCAGCCTGGGCACTTCCAATCCCACTCTGCCTGGGAACCTGCACTCCACTCAGCCTGGGCACCTCCACTCCACTCAGCCTGGGCACCTCCACTCCACTCAGCCTGGGTACATTCACTCCACTCAGCCTTGGCACTTCCAGTCCCACTCTGCCAGGGAACCCCAACTCCACTCAGCCTGGGCACCTCCACTCCACTCAGCCTGGGCACATTCACTCCACTCAGCCTGGGCACTTCCAATCCCACTCTGCCTGGGAACCTGCACTCCACTCAGCCTGGGCACCTCCACTCCACTCAGCCTGGGTACATTCACTCCACTCAGCCTGGGCACTTCCAATCCCACTCTGCCAGGGAACCCCAACTCCACTCAGTCTGGGCACCTCCACTCCACTCAGCCTGGGCACATTCACTCCACTCAGCCTGGGCACTTCCAATCCCACTCTGCCTGGGAACCTTCACTCCACTCAGCCTGGGCACCTCCACTCCACTCAGCCTGGGCACCTCCACTCCACTCAGCCTGGGTACATTCACTCCACTCAGCCTTGGCACTTCCAGTCCCACTCTGCCAGGGAACCCCAACTCCACTCAGCCTGGGCACCTCCACTCCACTCAGCCTGGGCACATTCACCTCACTCAGCCTGGGCACTTCCAATCCCACTCTGCCTGGGAACCTGCACTCCACTCAGCCTGGGCACCTCCACTCCACTAATCCTGGGTACATTCACTCCACTTAGCCTGGGCACTTCCAGTCCCACTCTGCCCACGAACCTCCACTCCCACTCTGCCTAGGAACCTCCGCTACTCCTCTCCACACCCGGCTCTCCACCCGACTCGCGGGGGCCCACTCTTAAGCCCTCCCGCCGCAAGTTATAGGTCCTTTGCCCGGGCGTAAAGTGAACCGCGGAACTGTGCCCCGCCCTCAATTCTCGTCCGATCGGAACGCGGTTTGGACCCGTTCAGCTGGGCGGCCTCGCAGCCCCTCCAGTCCCGGCCAGTTAGCTCCAAGGGGCCGCCCCGAGCACGGGGAGGTGTGACACTTGACGCTTTGGCGCAACGGTGCCCGCGCCACGAGCCAAAAAGCGCCCCCCTCTCTCCGCGCCCATTCAAGGCAATGGGGAAACGCACATTTCGGGCTCCGGCGGCCGGGCACATTCACTCCACTCTGTCTAGGCACATTGACTCCCATTGAGCCTGGGCACATTCACTCCACTCTGCCTGGGCACTTCCAGTCCCACTCTGCCTGGGAACCTGCACTCCACTCGGCCTGGGCACCTCCACTCCACTCAGGCTGGGCACATTCACTCCACTCAGCCTGGGCACTTCCAATCCCACTCTGCCTGGGAACCTGCACTCCACTCAGCCTGGGCACCTCCACTCCACTCAGCCTGGGCACCTCCACTCCACTCAGCCTGGGTACATTCACTCCACTCAGCCTTGGCACTTCCAGTCCCACTCTGCCAGGGAACCCCAACTCCACTCAGCCTGGGCACCTCCACTCCACTCAGCCTGGGCACATTCACTCCACTCAGCCTGGGCACTTCCAATCCCACTCTGCCTGGGAACCTTCACTCCACTCAGCCTGGGCACCTCCACTCCACTCAGCCTGGGTACATTCACTCCACTCAGCCTGGGCACTTCCAAACCCACTCTGCCTGGGAACCTGCACTCCACTCGGCCTGGGCACCTCCACTCCACTCAGCCTGGGCACATTCACTCCACTCTGCCTGGGCACTTCCAGTCCCACTCTGCCTGGGAACCTGCACTCCACTCGGCCTGGGCACCTCCACTCCACTCAGGCTGGGCACATTCACTCCACTCAGCCTGGGCACTTCCAATCCCACTCTGCCTGGGAACCTGCACTCCACTCTGCCTGGGAACCTGCACTCCACTCGGCCTGGGCACCTCCACTCCACTCAGCCTGGGCACATTTACTCCACTCAGCCTGGGCTCTTCCAATCCCCCTCAGCCTGGGAACCTGCACTCCACTCAGCCTGGCCACATTCACTCCACTCTGTCTAGGCACATTGACTCCAGTTCAGCCTGGGCACATTCACTCCACTCCGCCTGGGCACTTCCAGTCCCACTCTGCCTGGGAACCTGCACTCCACTCGGCCTGGGCACCTCCACTCCACTCAGCCTGGGCACATTCACTCCACTCAGCCTGGGCACTTCCAATCCCACTCTGCCTGGGAACCTGCACTCCGCTCAGCCTGGGCACATGCACTCCACTCAGCCTGGGGACATTGACTCCACTCAGCCTGGGCACTTCCAATCCCACTCTGCCTGGGAACCTTCACTCCACTCAGCCTGGGCACCTCCACTCCACTCAGCCTGGGCACCTCCACTCCACTCAGCCTGGGTACATTCACTCCACTCAGCCTTGGCACTTCCAGTCCCACTCTGCCAGGGAACCCCAACTCCACTCAGCCTGGGCACCTCCACTCCACTCAGCCTGGGCACATTCACCTCACTCAGCCTGGGCACTTCCAATCCCACTCTGCCTGGGAACCTGCACTCCACTCAGCCTGGGCACCTCCACTCCACTAATCCTGGGTACATTCACTCCACTTAGCCTGGGCACTTCCAGTCCCACTCTGCCCACGAACCTCCACTCCCACTCTGCCTAGGAACCTCCGCTACTCCTCTCCACACCCGGCTCTCCACCCGACTCGCGGGGGCCCACTCTTAAGCCCTCCCGCCGCAAGTTATAGGTCCTTTGCCCGGGCGTAAAGTGAACCGCGGAACTGTGCCCCGCCCTCAATTCTCGTCCGATCGGAACGCGGTTTGGACCCGTTCAGCTGGGCGGCCTCGCAGCCCCTCCAGTCCCGGCCAGTTAGCTCCAAGGGGCCGCCCCGAGCACGGGGAGGTGTGACACTTGACGCTTTGGCGCAACGGTGCCCGCGCCACGAGCCAAAAAGCGCCCCCCTCTCTCCGCGCCCATTCAAGGCAATGGGGAAACGCACATTTCGGGCTCCGGCGGCCGGGCACATTCACTCCACTCTGTCTAGGCACATTGACTCCCATTGAGCCTGGGCACATTCACTCCACTCTGCCTGGGCACTTCCAGTCCCACTCTGCCTGGGAACCTGCACTCCACTCGGCCTGGGCACCTCCACTCCACTCAGGCTGGGCACATTCACTCCACTCAGCCTGGGCACTTCCAATCCCACTCTGCCTGGGAACCTGCACTCCACTCAGCCTGGGCACCTCCACTCCACTCAGCCTGGGCACCTCCACTCCACTCAGCCTGGGTACATTCACTCCACTCAGCCTTGGCACTTCCAGTCCCACTCTGCCAGGGAACCCCAACTCCACTCAGCCTGGGCACCTCCACTCCACTCAGCCTGGGCACATTCACTCCACTCAGCCTGGGCACTTCCAATCCCACTCTGCCTGGGAACCTTCACTCCACTCAGCCTGGGCACCTCCACTCCACTCAGCCTGGGTACATTCACTCCACTCAGCCTGGGCACTTCCAAACCCACTCTGCCTGGGAACCTGCACTCCACTCGGCCTGGGCACCTCCACTCCACTCAGCCTGGGCACATTCACTCCACTCTGCCTGGGCACTTCCAGTCCCACTCTGCCTGGGAACCTGCACTCCACTCGGCCTGGGCACCTCCACTCCACTCAGGCTGGGCACATTCACTCCACTCAGCCTGGGCACTTCCAATCCCACTCTGCCTGGGAACCTGCACTCCACTCTGCCTGGGAACCTGCACTCCACTCGGCCTGGGCACCTCCACTCCACTCAGCCTGGGCACATTTACTCCACTCAGCCTGGGCTCTTCCAATCCCCCTCAGCCTGGGAACCTGCACTCCACTCAGCCTGGCCACATTCACTCCACTCTGTCTAGGCACATTGACTCCAGTTCAGCCTGGGCACATTCACTCCACTCCGCCTGGGCACTTCCAGTCCCACTCTGCCTGGGAACCTGCACTCCACTCGGCCTGGGCACCTCCACTCCACTCAGCCTGGGCACATTCACTCCACTCAGCCTGGGCACTTCCAATCCCACTCTGCCTGGGAACCTGCACTCCGCTCAGCCTGGGCACATGCACTCCACTCAGCCTGGGGACATTGACTCCACTCAGCCTGGGCACTTCCAATCCCACTCTGCCTGGGAACCTGCACTCCACTCAGCCTGGGCACCTGCACTCCACTCAGCCTGGGTACATTCACTCCACTCAGCCTGGGCACTTCCAATCCGACTCTGCCTGGGAACCTGCACTCCACTCAGCCTGGGCACCTCCACTCCACTCAGCCTGGGTACATTCACTCCACTCAGCCTTGGCACTTCCAGTCCCGCTCTGCCAGGGAACCCCAACTCCACTCAGCCTGGGCACCTGCACTCCACTCAGCCTGGGCACATTCACTCCACTCAGCCTGGGCACTTCCAATCCCACTCTGCCTGGGAACCTGCACTCCACTCAGCCTGGGCACCTCCACTCCACTCAGCCTGGGTACATTCACTCCACTCAGCCTGGGCACTTCCAATCCCACTCTGCCTGGGAACCTGCACTCCACTCAGCCTGGGCACCTCCACTCCATTCAGCCTGGGCACATTCACTCCACTCAGCCTGGGCACTTCCAGTCCCACTCTGCCTGGGAACCTGCACTCCACTCAGCCTGGGCACCTCCACTCCACTCAGCCTGGGCACATTCACTCCACTCAGCCTGGGCACATTCACTCCACTCAGCCTGGGCACATTCACTCCACTCAGCCTGGGCACTTCCAGTCCCACTCTGCCCAGGAACCTCCACTCCCACTCTGCCTGGGAACCTCCGCAACTCCTCTCCACACCCGGCTCTCCACCCGACTCGGGGGGGCCCACTCTTAAGCCCTCCCGCCGCAAGTTATAGGCCCTTTGCCCGGGCGGAAAGTGAACCGCGGAACTGTGCCCCGCCTTCAATTCTCGTCCGATCGGAACGCGGTTTGGACCCGTTCTCCTGGGAAACCTCGCAGCCCCTGCCGACCCGGCCAGTTTGCTCCAAGGGGCCGCCTCGAGCACGGGGAGGTGTGACACTTAACGCTTTGGCGCAACGGTGCCCGCGCCACGAGCCAAAAAGCGCCCCCCTCTCTCCGCGCCCATTCAAGGCAATGGGGAAACGCACGTTTCGGGCTCCGGTGGCCGGGCACATTCACTCCACTCTGTCTAGGCACATTGACTCCAGTTCAGCCTGGGCACATTCACTCCACTCCGCCTGGGCACTTCCAGTCCCACTCTGCCTGGGAACCTGCACTCCACTCGGCCTTGGCACCTCCACTCCACTCAGCCTGGGCACATTCACTCCACTCAGCCTGGGCACTTCCAATCCCACTCTGCCTGGGAACCTGCACTACGCTCAGCCTGGGCACATGCACTCCACTCAGCCTGGGGACATTAACTCCACTCAGCCTGGGCACTTCCAGTCCCACTCTGCCTGGGAACCTGCACTCCACTCAGCCTGGGCACCTCCACTCCACTCAGCCTGGGTACATTCACTCCAGTCAGCCTGGGCACTTCCAATCCCACTCTGCCTGGGAACCTGCACTCCACTCAGCCTGGGAACCTCCACTCCAATCAGCCTGGGCACATTCACTCCACTCAGCCTTGGCACTTCCAGTCCCACTCTGCCAGGGAACCCCTACTCCACTCAGCCTGGGCACCTCCACTCCAATCAGCCTGGGCACATTCACTCCACTCAGCCTGGGCACTTCCAATCCCACTCTGCCTGGGAACCTGCACTCCACTCAGCCTGGGCACCTCCACTCCACTCAGCCTGGGTACATTCACTCCACTCAGCCTGGGCACTTCCAATCCCACTCTGCCTGGGAACCCCAACTCCACTCAGCCTGGGCACCTCCACTCCACTCAGCCTGGGCACATTCACTCCACTCAGCCTGGGCACTTCCAATCCCACTCTGCCTGGGAACCTGCACTCCACTCAGCCTGGGCACCTCCACTCCACTCAGCCTGGGCACATTCACTCCACTCAGCCTTGGCACTTCCAGTCCCACTCTGCCAGGGAACCCCAACTCCACTCAGCCTGGGCACCTCCACTCCACTCAGCCTGGACACATTCACTCCACTCAGCCTGGGCACTTCCAGTCCCACTCTGCCTGGGACCCTGCACTCCACTCAGCCTGGGCACCTCCACTCCACTCAGCCTGGGCACATTCACTCCACTCAGCCTGGGCACATTTACTCCACTCAGCCTGGGCACATTCACTCCACTCAGCCTGGGCACTTCCAATCCCACTCTGCCTGGGAACCTGCACTCCACTCTGCCTGGGAACCTGCACTCCACTCGGCCTTGGCACCTCCACTCCACTCAGCCTGGGCACATTCACTCCACTCAGCCTGGGCACTTCCAATCCCACTCTGCCTGGGAACCTGCACTACGCTCAGCCTGGGCACATGCACTCCACTCAGCCTGGGGACATTAACTCCACTCAGCCTGGGCACTTCCAGTCCCACTCTGCCTGGGAACCTGCACTCCACTCAGCCTGGGCACCTCCACTCCACTCAGCCTGGGTACATTCACTCCAGTCAGCCTGGGCACTTCCAATCCCACTCTGCCTGGGAACCTGCACTCCACTCAGCCTGGGAACCTCCACTCCAATCAGCCTGGGCACATTCACTCCACTCAGCCTTGGCACTTCCAGTCCCACTCTGCCAGGGAACCCCTACTCCACTCAGCCTGGGCACCTCCACTCCAATCAGCCTGGGCACATTCACTCCACTCAGCCTGGGCACTTCCAATCCCACTCTGCCTGGGAACCTGCACTCCACTCAGCCTGGGCACCTCCACTCCACTCAGCCTGGGTACATTCACTCCACTCAGCCTGGGCACTTCCAATCCCACTCTGCCTGGGAACCCCAACTCCACTCAGCCTGGGCACCTCCACTCCACTCAGCCTGGGCACATTCACTCCACTCAGCCTGGGCACTTCCAATCCCACTCTGCCTGGGAACCTGCACTCCACTCAGCCTGGGCACCTCCACTCCACTCAGCCTGGGCACATTCACTCCACTCAGCCTTGGCACTTCCAGTCCCACTCTGCCAGGGAACCCCAACTCCACTCAGCCTGGGCACCTCCACTCCACTCAGCCTGGACACATTCACTCCACTCAGCCTGGGCACTTCCAGTCCCACTCTGCCTGGGACCCTGCACTCCACTCAGCCTGGGCACCTCCACTCCACTCAGCCTGGGCACATTCACTCCACTCAGCCTGGGCACATTTACTCCACTCAGCCTGGGCACATTCACTCCACTCAGCCTGGGCACTTCCAATCCCACTCTGCCTGGGAACCTGCACTCCACTCTGCCTGGGAACCTGCACTCCACTCAGCCTGGGCACCTCCAATCCACTCAGCCTGGGCACATTCACTCCACTCAGCCTGGGCAACTCCACTCCACTCAGCCTGGGCATATTCACTCCACTCAGCCTGGGCACTTCCAATCCCACTCTGCCTGGGAACCTGCACTCCACTCAGCCTGGGCACATGCACTCCACTCAGCCTGGGGACATTCACTCCACTCAGCCTGGGCACCTCCACTCCACTCAGCCTGGGCACATTCACTCCACTCAGCCTGGGCACATTCACTCCACTCAGCCTGGGCACATTCACTCCACTCAGCCTGGGCACTTCCCACTCTGCCTGGGAACCTGCACTCCACTCAGCCTGGGCACATTCACTCCACTCAGCCTGGGCACTTCCAATCCCACTCTGCCCAGGAACCTCCACTCCCACTCTGCCTGGGCACCTCCACTCCATTCAGCCTGGGCACATTCACTGGACTCAGCCTGGGCACTTCCAGTCCCACTCTGCCTGGGAACCTGCACTCCACTCAGCCTGGGCACCTCCAATCCACACATCCTGGGCACATTCACTCCACTCCGCCTGGGCACTTCCAGTCCCACTCTGCCTGGGACCCTGCACTCCACTCAGCCTGGGCACCTCCACTCCACTCAGCCTGGGCACATTCACTCCACTCAGCCTGGGCACATTCACTCCACTCAGCCTGGGCACATTCACTTCACTCAGCCTGGGCACTTCCAGTCCCACTCTGCCCAGGAACCTCCACTCCCACTCTGCCTGGGAACCTCCGCTACTCCTCTCCACACCCGTCATTCCACCTGACTCGCGGGGGCCCACTCTTAAGCCCCCCCGCCGCAAGTTATAGGCCCGTTGCCCGGGCGGAAAGTGAACCGCGGAACTGTGCCCCGCCCTCAATTCTCGTCCGATCGGAACGCGGTTTGGACCCGTTCTCCTGGGCGGCCTCGCAGCCCCTCCCGACCCGGCCAGTTAGCTCCAAGGGGCCGCCCCGAGCACGGGGAGGTGTGACACTTGACGCTTTGGCGCAACGGTGCCCGCGCCACGAGCCAAAAAGCGCCCCCCTCTCTCCGCGCCCATTCAAGGCAATGGGGAAACGCACGTTTCGGGCTCCGGCGGCCGGGCACATTCACTCCACTCTGTCTAGGCACATTGACTCCCATTCAGCCTGGGCACATTCACTCCACTCCGCCTGGGCACTTCCAGTCCCACTCTGCCTGGGAACCTCCACTCCACTCAGCCTGGGCACTTTCACTCCACTCTGTCTAGGCACATTGACTCCCATTCAGCCTGGGCACATTCACTCCACTCCGCCTGGGCACTTCCAGTCCCACTCTGCCTGGGAACCTGCACTCCACTCGGCCTGGGCACCTCCACTCCACTCAGCCTGGGCACATTCACTCCACTCAGCCTTGGCACTTCCAGTCCCACTCTGCCAGGGAACCCCAACTCCACTCAGCCTGGGCACCTCCACTCCACTCAGCCTGGACACATTCACTCCACTCAGCCTGGGCACTTCCAGTCCCACTCTGCCTGGGACCCTGCACTCCACTCAGCCTGGGCACCTCCACTCCACTCAGCCTGGGCACATTCACTCCACTCAGCCTGGGCACATTTACTCCACTCAGCCTGGGCACATTCACTCCACTCAGCCTGGGCACTTCCAATCCCACTCTGCCTGAGAACCTGCACTCCACTCTGCCTGGGAACCTGCACTCCACTCAGCCTGGGCACCTCCAATCCACTCAGCCTGGGCACATTCACTCCACTCAGCCTGGGCAACTCCACTCCACTCAGCCTGGGCATATTCACTCCACTCAGCCTGGGCACTTCCAATCCCACTCTGCCTGGGAACCTGCACTCCACTCAGCCTGGGCACATGCACTCCACTCAGCCTGGGGACATTCACTCCACTCAGCCTGGGCACCTCCACTCCACTCAGCCTGGGCACATTCACTCCACTCAGCCTGGGCACATTCACTCCACTCAGCCTGGGCACATTCACTCCACTCAGCCTGGGCACTTCCCACTCTGCCTGGGAACCTGCACTCCACTCAGCCTGGGCACATTCACTCCACTCAGCCTGGGCACTTCCAATCCCACTCTGCCCAGGAACCTCCACTCCCACTCTGCCTGGGCACCTCCACTCCATTCAGCCTGGGCACATTCACTGGACTCAGCCTGGGCACTTCCAGTCCCACTCTGCCTGGGAACCTGCACTCCACTCAGCCTGGGCACCTCCAATCCACACAGCCTGGGCACATTCACTCCACTCAGCCTGGGCACATTCACTCCACTCAGCCTGGGCACATTCACTCCACTCAGCCTGGGCACTTCCATTCCCACTCTGCCCAGGAACCTCCACTCCCACTCTGCCTGGGAACCTCCGCTACTCCTCTCCACACCCGGCTCTCCACCCGACTCGCGGGGATCCACTCTTAAGCCCTCCCGCCGCAAGTTATAGGCCCATTGCCCGGGCGGAAAGTGAACCGCGGAACTGTGCCCCGCCCTCAATTCTCGTCCGATCGGAACACGGTTTGGACCCGTTCTCCTGGGCGGCCTCGCAGCCCCTCCAGACCCGGCCAGTTAGCTCCAAGGGGCCGCCCCGAGCATGGGGAGGTGTGACACTTGACGCTTTGGCGCAACGGTGCCCGCGCCACGATCCAAAAAGCGCCCCCCTCTCTCCGCGCCCATTCAAGGCAATGGGGAATCGCACGTTTCGGGCTCCGGCGGCCGGGCACATTCACTCCACTCTGTCTCGGCACATTGACTCCCATTGAGCCTGGGCACATTCACTCCACTCTGCCTGGGCACTTCCAGTCCCACTCTGCCTGGGAACCTGCACTCCACTCGGCCTAGGCACCTCCACTCCACTCAGGCTGGGCACATTCACTCCACTCAGCCTGGGCACTTCCAATCCCACTCTGCCTGGGAACCTGCACTCCACTCAGCCTGGGCACCTCCACTCCACTCAGCCTGGGCACCTCCACTCCACTCAGCCTGGGTACATTCACTCCACTCAGCCTTGGCACTTCCAGTCCCACTCTGCCAGGGAACCCCAACTCCACTCAGCCTGGGCACCTCCACTCCACTCAGCCTGGGCACATTCACTCCACTCAGCCTGGGCACTTCCAATCCCACTCTGCCTGGGAACCTGCACTCCACTCAGCCTGGGCACCTCCACTCCACTCAGCCTGGGTACATTCACTCCACTCAGCCTGGGCACTTCCAATCCCACTCTGCCAGGGAACCCCAACTCCACTCAGTCTGGGCACCTCCACTCCACTCAGCCTGGGCACATTCACTCCACTCAGCCTGGGCACTTCCAATCCCACTCTGCCTGGGAACCTTCACTCCACTCAGCCTGGGCACCTGCACTCCACTCAGCCTGGGCACCTCCACTCCACTCAGCCTGGGTACATTCACTCCACTCAGCCTTGGCACTTCCAGTCCCACTCTGCCAGGGAACCCCAACTCCACTCAGCCTGGGCACCTCCACTCCACTCAGCCTGGGCACATTCACCTCACTCAGCCTGGGCACTTCCAATCCCACTCTGCCTGGGAACCTGCACTCCACTCAGCCTGGGCACCTCCACTCCACTAATCCTGGGTACATTCACTCCACTCAGCCTGGGCACTTCCAGTCCCACTCTGCCCACGAACCTCCACTCCCACTCTTCCTAGGAACCTCCGCTACTCCTCTCCACACCCGGCTCTCCACCCGACTCGCGGGGGCCCACTCTTAAGCCCTCCCGCCGCAAGTTATAGGTCCTTTGCCCGGGCGGAAAGTGAACCGCGGAACTGTGCCCCGCCCTCAATTCTCGTCCGATCGGAACGCGGTTTGGACCCGTTCAGCTGGGCGGCCTCGCAGCCCCTCCAGTCCCGGCCAGTTAGCTCCAAGGGGCCGCCCCGAGCACGGGGAGGTGTGACACTTGACGCTTTGGCGCAACGGTGCCCGCGCCACGAGCCAAAAAGCGCCCCCCTCTCTCCGCGCCCATTCAAGGCAATGGGGAAACGCACATCTCGGGCTCCGGCGGCCGGGCACATTCACTCCACTCTGTCTAGGCACATTGACTCCCATTGAGCCTGGGCACATTCACTCCACTCTGCCTGGGCACTTCCAGTCCCACTCTGCCTGGGAACCTGCACTCCACTCGGCCTGGGCACCTCCACTCCACTCAGGCTGGGCACATTCACTCCACTCAGCCTGGGCACTTCCAATCCCACTCTGCCTGGGAACCTGCACTCCACTCAGCCTGGGCACCTCCACTCCACTCAGCCTGGGCACCTCCACTCCACTCAGCCTGGGTACATTCACTCCACTCAGCCTTGGCACTTCCAGTCCCACTCTGCCTGGGCACCTCCACTCCACTCAGCCTGGGAACATTCACTCCACTCAGCCTGGGCACTTCCAAACCCACTCTGCCTGGGAACCTGCACTCCACTCGGCCTGGGCACCTCCACTCCACTCAGCCTGGGCACATTCACTCCACTCTGCCTGGGCACTTCCAGTCCCACTCTGCCTGGGAACCTGCACTCCACTCGGCCTGGGCACCTCCACTCCACTCAGGCTGGGCACATTCACTCCACTCATCCTGGGCACTTCCAATCCCACTCTGCCTGGGAACCTGCACTCCACTCTGCCTGGGAACCTGCACTCCACTCGGCCTGGGCACCTCCACTCCACTCAGCCTGGGCACATTTACTCCACTCAGCCTGGGCTCTTCCAATCCCACTCAGCCTGGGAACCTGCACTCCACTCAGCCTGGCCACATTCACTCCACTCTGTCTAGGCACATTGACTCCAGTTCAGCCTGGGCACATTCACTCCACTCCGCCTGGGCACTTCCAGTCCCACTCTGCCTGGGAACCTGCACTCCACTCGGCCTGGGCACCTCCACTCCACTCAGCCTGGGCACATTCACTCCACTCAGCCTGGGCACTTCCAATCCCACTCTGCCTGGGAACCTGCACTCCGCTCAGCCTGGGCACATGCACTCCACTCAGCCTGGGGACATTGACTCCACTCAGCCTGGGCACTTCCAATCCCACTCTGCCTGGGAACCTGCACTCCACTCAGCCTGGGCACCTGCACTCCACTCAGCCTGGGTACATTCACTCCACTCAGCCTGGGCACTTCCAATCCGACTCTGCCTGGGAACCTGCACTCCACTCAGCCTGGGCACCTCCACTCCACTCAGCCTGGGTACATTCACTCCACTCAGCCTTGGCACTTCCAGTCCCGCTCTGCCAGGGAACCCCAACTCCACTCAGCCTGGGCACCTGCACTCCACTCAGCCTGGGCACATTCACTCCACTCAGCCTGGGCACTTCCAATCCCACTCTGCCTGGGAACCTGCACTCCACTCAGCCTGGGCACCTCCACTCCACTCAGCCTGGGTACATTCACTCCACTCAGCCTGGGCACTTCCAATCCCACTCTGCCTGGGAACCTGCACTCCACTCAGCCTGGGCACCTCCACTCCATTCAGCCTGGGCACATTCACTCCACTCAGCCTGGGCACTTCCAGTCCCACTCTGCCTGGGAACCTGCACTCCACTCAGCCTGGGCACCTCCACTCCACTCAGCCTGGGCACATTCACTCCACTCAGCCTGGGCACATTCACTCCACTCAGCCTGGGCACATTCACTCCACTCAGCCTGGGCACTTCCAGTCCCACTCTGCCCAGGAACCTCCACTCCCACTCTGCCTGGGAACCTCCGCAACTCCTCTCCACACCCGGCTCTCCACCCGACTCGGGGGGGCCCACTCTTAAGCCCTCTCCCCGCAAGTTATAGGCCCTTTGCCCGGGCGGAAAGTGAACCGCGGAACCGTGCCCCGCCCTCAATTCTCATCCGATCGGAACGCGGTTTGGACCCGTTCTCCTGGGCGGCCTCGCAGCCCCTCCCGACCCGGCCAGTTAGCTCCAAGGGGCCGCCCCGAGCACGGGGAGGTGTGACACTTGACGCTTTGGCGAAACGGTGCCCGCGCCATGAGCCAAAAAGCGCCCCCCTCTCTCCGCGCCCATTCAAGGCAATGGGGAAACGCACGTTTCGGGCTCAGGCGGCCGGGCACATTCACTCCACTCTGTCTAGGCACATTGACTCCTATTCAGCCTGGGCACATTCACTCCACTCAGCCTGGGCACTTCCAGTCCCACTCTGCCTGGGAACCTGCACTCCACTCAGCCTGGGCACCTCCACTCCACTCAGCCGGGCACATTCACTCCACTCTGTCTAGGCACATTGACTCCAGTTCAGCCTGGGCACATTCACTCCACTCCGCCTGGGCACTTCCAGTCCCACTCTGCCTGGGAACCTGCACTCCACTCGGCCTTGGCATCTCCACTCCACTCAGCCTGGGCACCTCCACTCCACTCAGCCTGGGTACATTCACTCCAGTCAGCCTGGGCACTTCCAATCCCACTCTGCCTGGGAACCTGCACTCCACTCAGCCTGGGCACCTCCACTCCACTCAGCCTGGGTACATTCACTCCACTCAGCCTTGGCACTTCCAGTCCCACTCTGCCAGGGAACCCCTACTCCACTCAGCCTGGGCACCTCCACTCCAATCAGCCTGGGCACATTCACTCCACTCAGCCTGGGCACTTCCAATCCCACTCTGCCTGGGAACCTGCACTCCACTCAGCCTGGGCACCTCCACTCCACTCAGCCTGGGTACATTCACTCATCTCAGCCTGGGCACTTCCAATCCCACTCTGCCTGGGAACCTGCACTCCACTCAGCCTGGGCACCTCCACTCCATTCAGCCTGGGCACATTCACTCCACTCAGCCTGGGCACTTCCAGTCCCACTCTGCCTGGGAACCTGCACTCCACTCAGCCTGGGCACCTCCACTCCACTCAGCCTGGGCACATTCACTCCACTCAGCCTGGGCACATTCACTCCACTCAGCCTGGGCACATTCACTCCACTCAGCCTGGGCACTTCCAGTCCCACTCTGCCCAGGAACCTCCACTCCCACTGTGCCTGGGAACCTCCGCTACTCCTCTCCACACCCGGCTCTCCACCCGACTCGCGGGGGCCCACTCTTAAGCCCTCCCGCCGCAAGTTATAGGCCCTTTGCCCGAGCGGAAAGTGAACCGCGGAACTGTGCCCCGCCCTCAATTCTCGTCCGATCGGAACGCGGTTTGGACCCGTTCTCCTGGGCGGCCTCGGAGCCCCTCCAGACCCGGCCAGTTAGCTCAAAGGGGCCGCCCCGAGCACGGGGAGGTGTGACACTGGACGCTTTGGCGCAACGGTGCCCGCGCCACGAGCCAAAAAGCGCCCCCCTCTCTCCGCGCCCATTCAAGGCAATGGGGAAACGCACGTTTCGGGCTCCGGCGGCCGGGCACATTCACTCCACTCTGTCTAGGCACATTGACTCCAGTTCAGCCTGGGCACATTCACTCCACTCCGCCTGGGCACTTCCAGTCCCACTCTGCCTGGGAACCTGCACTCCACTCGGCCTTGGCACCTCCACTCCACTCAGCCTGGGCACATTCACTCCACTCAGCCTGGGCACTTCCAATCCCACTCTGCTTGGGAACCTGCACTCCGCTCAGCCTGGGCACATGCACTCCACTCAGCCTGGGGACATTAACTCCACTCAGCCTGGGCACTTCCAGTCCCACTCTGCCTGGGAACCTGCACTCCACTCAGCCTGGGCACCTCCACTCCACTCAGCCTGGGTACATTCACTCCAGTCAGCCTGGGCACTTCCAATCCCACTCTGCCTGGGAACCTGCACTCCACTCAGCCTGGGCACCTCCACTCCACTCAGCCTGGGTACATTCACTCCACTCAGCCTTGGCACTTCCAATCCCACTCTGCCTGGGAACCTGCACTCCACTCAGCCTGGGCACCTCCACTCCATTCAGCCTGGGCACATTCACTCCACTCAGCCTGGGCACTTCCAATCCCACTCTGCCTGGGAACCTGCACTCCACTCAGCCTGGGCACCTCCACTCCACTCAGCCTGGGTACATTCACTCCACTCAGCCTGGGCACTTCCAATCCCACTCTGCCTGGGAACCTGCACTCCACTCAGCCTGGGCACCTCCACTCCATTCAGCCTGGGCACATTCACTCCACTCAGCCAGGGCACTTCCAGTCCCACTCTGCCTGGGAACCTGCACTCCACTCAGCCTGGGCACCTCCACTCCACTCACCCTGGGCACATTCACTCCACTCAGCCTGGGCACATTCACTCCACTCAGCCTGGGCACATTCACTCCACTCAGCCTGGGCACTTCCAGTCCCACTCTGCCCAGGAACCTCCACTCCCACTCTGCCTGGGAACCTCCGCTACTCCACTCCACACCCGGCTCTCCACCCGACTCGCGGGGGCCCACTCTTAAGCCCTCCCCCCGCAAGTTATAGGCCCTTTGCCCGGGCGGAAAGTGAACCGCGGAACTGTGCCCCGCCCTCAATTCTCATCCGATCGGAACGCGGTTTGGACCCGTTCTCCTGGGCGGCCTCGCAGCCCCTCCCGACCCGGCCAGTTAGCTCCAAGGGGCCGCCCCGAGCACGGGGAGGTGTGACACTGGACGCTTTGGCGCAACGGTGCCCGCGCCACGAGCCAAAAAGCGCCCCCCTCTCTCCGCGCCCATTCAAGGCAATGGGGAAACGCACGTTTCGGGCTCCGGCGGCCGGGCACATTCACTCCACTCTGTCTAGGCACATTGACTCCAGTTCAGCCTGGGCACATTCACTCCACTCCGCCTGGGCACTTCCAGTCCCACTCTGCCTGGGAACCTGCACTCCACTCGGCCTTGGCACCTCCACTCCACTCAGCCTGGGCACCTCCACTCCACTCAGCCTGGGTACATTCACTCCACTCAGCCTTGGCACTTCCAGTCCCACTCTGCCAGGGAACCCCAACTCCACTCAGCCTGGGCACCTCCACTCCACTCAGCCTGGGCACATTCACTCCACTCAGCCTGGGCACTTCCAATCCTACTCTGCCTGGGAACCTTCACTCCACTCAGCCTGGGCACCTCCACTCCACTCATCTTGGGTACATTCACTCCACTCAGCCTGGGCACATTCACTCCACTCAGCCTGGGCACATTCACTCCACTCAGCCTGGGCACTTCCCACTCTGCCTGGGAACCTGCACTCCACTCAGCCTGGGCACATTCACTCCACTCAGCCTGGGCACTTCCAATCCCACTCTGCCCAGGAACCTCCACTCCCACTCTGCCTGGGCACCTCCACTCCATTCAGCCTGGGCACATTCACTCCACTCAGCCTGGGCACTTCCAATCCCACTCTGCCTGGGAACCTGCACTCCACTCAGCCTGGGAACCTCCACTCCACTCAGCCTGGGTACATTCACTCCACTCAGCCTTGGCACTTCCAGTCCCACTCTGCCAGGGAACCCCTACTCCACTCAGCCTGGGCACCTCCACTCCAATCAGCCTGGGCACATTGACTCCACTCAGCCTGGGCACTTCCAATCCCACTCTGCCTGGGAACCTGCACTCCACTCAGCCTGGGCACCTCCACTCCACTCAGCCTGGGTACATTCACTCCACTCAGCCTGGGCACTTCCAATCCCACTCTGCCTGGGAACCTGCACTCCACTCAGCCTCGGCACCTCCACTCCATTCAGCCTGGGCACATTCACTCCACTCAGCCTGGGCACTTCCAGTCCCACTCTGCCTGGGAACCTGCACTCCACTCAGCCTGGGCACCTCCACTCCACTCAGCCTGGGCACATTCACTCCACTCAGCCTGGGCACATTCACTCCACTCAGCCTGGGCACATTCACTCCACTCAGCCTGGGCACTTCCAGTCCCACTCTGCCCAGGAACCTCCACTCCCACTCTGCCTGGGAACCTCCGCTACTCCTCTCCACACCCGGCTCTCCACCCGACTCGCGGGGGCCCACTCTTAAGCCCTCCCCCCGCAAGTTATAGGCCCTTTGCCCGGGCGGAAAGTGAACCGCGGAACTGTGCCCCGCCCTCAATTCTCATCCGATCGGAACGCGGTTTGGACCCGTTCTCCTGGGCGGCCTCGCAGCCCCTCCCGACCCGGCCAGTTAGCTCCAAGGGGCCGCCCCGAGCACGGGGAGGTGTGACACTTGACGCTTTGGCGAAACGGTGCCCGCGCCATCAGCCAAAAAGCGCCCCCCTCTCTCCGCGCCCATTCAAGGCAATGGGGAAACGCACGTTTCGGGCTCAGGCGGCCGGGCACATTCACTCCGCTCTGTCTAGGCACATTGACTCCTATTCAGCCTGGGCACATTCACTCCACTCAGCCTGGGCACTTCCAGTCCCACTCTGCCTGGGAACCTGCACTCCACTCAGCCTGGGCACCTCCACTCCACTCAGCCTGGGCACATTCACTCCACTCAGCCTGGGCACTTCCAGTCCCACTCTGCCCAGGAACCTCCACTCCCACTCTGCCTGGGAACCTCCGCTACTCCTCTCCACACCCGGCTCTCCACCCGACTCGCGGGGGCCCACTCTTAAGCCCTCCCGCCGCAAGTTATAGGCCCTTTGCCCGAGCGGAAAGTGAACCGCGGAACTGTGCCCCGCCCTCAATTCTCGTCCGATCGGAACGCGGTTTGGACCCGTTCTCCTGGGCGGCCTCGGAGCCCCTCCAGACCCGGCCAGTTAGCTCAAAGGGGCCGCCCCGAGCACGGGGAGGTGTGACACTGGACGCTTTGGCGCAACGGTGCCCGCGCCACGAGCCAAAAAGCGCCCCCCTCTCTCCGCGCCCATTCAAGGCAATGGGGAAACGCACGTTTCGGGCTCCGGCGGCCGGGCACATTCACTCCACTCTGTCTAGGCACATTGACTCCAGTTCAGCCTGGGCACATTCACTCCACTCCGCCTGGGCACTTCCAGTCCCACTCTGCCTGGGAACCTGCACTCCACTCGGCCTTGGCACCTCCACTCCACTCAGCCTGGGCACATTCACTCCACTCAGCCTGGGCACTTCCAATCCCACTCTGCCTGGGAACCTGCACTCCACTCAGCCTGGGCACCTCCACTCCACTCAGGCTGGGCACATTCACTCCACTCAGCCTGGGCACTTCCAATCCCACTCTGCCTGGGAACCTGCACTCCACTCAGCCTGGGCACCTCCACTCCACTCAGCCTGGGCACCTCCACTCCACTCAGCCTGGGTACATTCACTCCACTCAGCCTTGGCACTTCCAGTCCCACTCTGCCAGGGAACCTTAACTCCACTCAGCCTGGGCACCTCCACTCCACTCAGCCTGGGCACATTCACTCCACTCAGCCTGGGCACTTCCAATCCCACTCTGCCTGGGAACCTTCACTCCACTCAGCCTGGGCACCTCCACTCCACTCAGCCTCGGTACATTCACTCCACTCAGCCTGGGCACATTCACTCCGCTCAGCCTGGGCACATTCACTCCACTCAGCCTGGGCACTTCCCACTCTGCCTGGGAACCTGCACTCCACTCAGCCTGGGCACATTCACTCCACTCAGCCTGGGCACTTCCAATCCCACTCTGCCCAGGAACCTCCACTCCCACTCTGCCTGGGCACCTCCACTCCATTCAGCCTGGGCACATTCACTGGACTCAGCCTGGGCACTTCCAGTCCCACTCTGCCTGGGAACCTGCACTCCACTCAGCCTGGGCACCTCCAATCCACACAGCCTGGGCACATTCACTCCACTCAGCCTGGGCACATTCACTCCACTCAGCCTGGGCACATTCACTCCACTCAGCCTGGGCACTTCCAGTCCCACTCTGCCCAGGAACCTCCACTCCCACTCTGCCTGGGAACCTCCGCTACTCCTCTCCACACCCGGCTCTCCACCCGACTCGCGGGGATCCACTCTTAAGCCCTCCCGCCGCAAGTTATAGGCCCTTTGCCCGGGCGGAAAGTGAACCGCGGAACTGTGCCCCGCCCTCAATTCTCGTCCGATCGGAACGCGGTTTGGACCCGTTCTCCTGGGCGGCCTCGCAGCCCCTCCAGACCCGGCCAGTTAGCTCCAAGGGGCCGCCCCGAGCACGGGGAGGTGTGACACTTGACGCTTTGGCGCAACGGTGCCCGCGCCACGATCCAAAAAGTGCCCCCCTCTCTCCGCGCCCATTCAAGGCAATGGGGAATCGCACGTTTCGGGCTCCGGCGGCCGGGCACATTCACTCCACTCTGTCTAGGCACATTGACTCCCATTGAGCCTGGGCACATTCACTCCACTCTGCCTGGGCACTTCCAGTCCCACTCTGCCTGGGAACCTGCACTCCACTCGGCCTGGGCACCTCCACTCCACTCAGCCTGGGCACATTCACTCCACTCAGCCTGGGCACTTCCAATCCCACTCTGCCTGGGAACCTGCACTCCACTCAGCCTGGGCACATGCACTCCACTCAGCCTGGGGACTTTCACTCCACTCAGCCTGGGCACTTCCAATCCCAATCTGCCTGGGAACCTGCACTCCACTCAGCCTGGGCACCTCCACTCCACTCAGCCTGGGTACATTCACTCCACTCAGCCTTGGCACTTCCAGTCCCACTCTGCCAGGGAACCCCAACTCCACTCAGCCTGGGCACCTCCACTCCACTCAGCCTGGGCACATTCACTCCACTCAGCCTGGGCACTTCCAATCCCACTCTGCCTGGGAACCTGCACTCCACTCAGCCTGGGCACCTCCACTCCACTCAGCCTGGGTACATTCACTCCACAATGCCTGGGCACTTCCAATCCCACTCTGCCAGGGAACCCCAACTCCACTCAGTCTGGGCACCTCCACTCCACTCAGCCTGGGCACATTCACTCCACTCAGCCTGGGCACTTCCAATCCCACTCTGCCTGGGAACCTTCACTCCACTCAGCCTGGGCACCTCCAATCCACTCAGCCTGGGCACCTCCACTCCACTCAGCCTGGGTACATTCACTCCACTCAGCCTTGGCACTTCCAGTCCCACTCTGCCAGGGAACCCCAACTCCACTCAGCCTGGGCACCTCCACTCCACTCAGCCTGGGCACATTCACTCCACTCAGCCTGGGCACTTCCAATCCCACTCTGCCTGGGAACCTGCACTCCACTCAGCCTGGGCACCTCTACTCCACTAATCCTGGGTACATTCACTCCACTCAGCCTGGGCACTTCCAATCCCACTCTGCCAGGGAACCCCAACTCCACTCAGCCTGGGCACCTCCACTCCATTCAGCCTGGGCACATTCACTCCACTCAGCCTGGGCACTTCCAGTCCCACTCTGCCTGGGAACCTGCACTCCACTCAGCCTGGGCACCTCCACTCCACTCAGCCTGGGCCCATTCACTCCACTCAGCCTGGGCACATTCACTCCACTCAGCCTGGGCACATTCACTCCACTCAGCCTGGGCACTTCCAGTCCCAATCTGCCCACGAACCTCCACTCCCACTCTGCCTGGGAACCTCCGCTACTCCTCTCCACACCCGGCTCTCCACCCGACTCGCGGGGGCCCACTCTTAAGCCCTCCCGCCGCAAGTTATAGGTCCTTTGCCCGGGCGGAAAGTGAACCGCGGAACTGTGCCCCGCCCTCAATTCTCGTCCGATCGGAACGCGGTTTGGACCCGTTCAGCTGGGCGGCCTCGCAGCCCCTCCAGTCCCGGCCAGTTAGCTCCAAGGGGCCGCCCCGAGCACGGGGAGGTGTGACACTTGACGCTTTGGCGCAACGGTGCCCGCGCCACGAGCCAAAAAGCGCCCCCTCTCTCCGCGCCCATTCAAGGCAATGGGGAAACGCACATTTCGGGCTCCGGCGGCCGGGCACATTCACTCCACTCTGTCTAGGCACATTGACTCCCATTCAGCCTGGGCACATTCACTCCACTCTGCCTGGGCACTTCCAGTCCCACTCTGCCTGGGAACCTGCACTCCACTCGGCCTGGGCACCTCCACTCCACTCAGGCTGGGCACATTCACTCCACTCAGCCTGGGCACTTCCAATCCCACTCTGCCTGGGAACCTGCACTCCACTCAGCCTGGGCACCTCCACTCCACTCAGCCTGGGCACCTCCACTCCACTCAGCCTGGGTACATTCACTCCACTCAGCCTTGGCACTTCCAGTCCCACTCTGCCAGGGAACCCCAACTCCACTCAGCCTGGGCACCTCCACTCCACTCAGCCTGGGCACATTCACTCCACTCAGCCTGGGCACTTCCAATCCCACTCTGCCTGGGAACCTTCACTCCACTCAGCCTGGGCACCTCCACTCCACTCAGCCTGGGTACATTCACTCCACTCAGCCTGGGCACTTCCAAACCCACTCTGCCTGGGAACCTGCACTCCACTCGGCCTGGGCACCTCCACTCCACTCAGCCTGGGCACATTGACTCCACTCTGCCTGGGCACTTCCAGTCCCACTCTGCCTGGGAACCTGCACTCCACTCGGCCTGGGCACCTCCACTCCACTCAGGCTGGGCACATTCACTCCACTCAGCCTGGGCACTTCCAATCCCACTCTGCCTGGGAACCTGCACTCCACTCTGCCTGGGAACCTGCACTCCACTCGGCCTGGGCACCTCCACTCCACTCAGCCTGGGCACATTTACTCCACTCAGCCTGGGCTCTTCCAATCCCACTCAGCCTGGGAACCTGCACTCCACTCAGCCTGGCCACATTCACTCCACTCTGTCTAGGCACATTGACTCCAGTTCAGCCTGGGCACATTCACTCCACTCCGCCTGGGCACTTCCAGTCCCACTCTGCCTGGGAACCTGCACTCCACTCGGCCTGGGCACCTCCACTCCACTCAGCCTGGGCACATTCACTCCACTCAGCCTGGGCACTTCCAATCCCACTCTGCCTGGGAACCTGCACTCCGCTCAGCCTGGGCACATGCACTCCACTCAGCCTGGGGACATTGACTCCACTCAGCCTGGGCACTTCCAATCCCACTCTGCCTGGGAACCTGCACTCCACTCAGCCTGGGCACCTGCACTCCACTCAGCCTGGGTACATTCACTCCACTCAGCCTGGGAACTTCCAATCCGACTCTGCCTGGGAACCTGCACTCTACTCAGCCTGGGCAACTCCACTCCACTCAGCCTGGGTACATTCACTCCACTCAGCCTTGGCACTTCCAGTCCCGCTCTGCCAGGGAACCCCACCTCCACTCAGCCTGGGCACCTGCACTCCACTCAGCCTGGGCACATTCACTCCACTCAGCCTGGGCACTTCCAATCCCACTCTGCCTGGGAACCTGCACTCCACTCAGCCTGGGCACCTCCACTCCACTCAGCCTGGGTACATTCACTCCACTCAGCCTGGGCACTTCCAATCCCACTCTGCCAGGGAACCCCAACTCCACTCAGCCTGGGCACCTGCACTCCACTCAGCCTGGGCACATTCACTCCGCTCAGCCTGGGCACTTCCAATCCCACTCTGCCTGGGAACCTGCACTCCGCTCAGCCTGGGCACATGCACTCCACTCAGCCTGGGGACATTGACTCCACTCAGCCTGGGCACTTCCAATCCCACTCTGCCTGGGAACCTGCACTCCACTCAGCCTGGGCACCTCCACTCCACTCAGCCTGGGCACATTCACTCCACTCTGTCTAGGCACATTGACTCCCATTCAGCCTGGGCACATTCACTCCACTTCGCCTGGGCACTTCCAGTCCCACTCTGCCTGGGAACCTGCACTCCACTCGGCCTGGGCACCTCCACTCCACTCAGCCTGGGCACATTCACTCCACTCAGCCTGGGCACTTCCAATCCCACTCTGCCTGGGAACCTGCACTCCACTCAGCCTGGGCACCTCCACTCCACTCAGCCTGGGTACATTCACTCCACTCAGCCTTGGCACTTCCAGTCCCACTCTGCCTGGGAACCTGCACTCCACTCAGCCTGGGCACCTCCACTTTACTCAGCCTGGGAACCTGCAGTCCACTCGGCCTGGGAACCTCCACTCCACTCAGCCTGGGCACATTCACTCCACTCAGCCTGGGCACTTCCAATCCCACTCTGCCTGGGAACCTCCACTCCACTCAGCCTGGGCACTTCCAATCCCACTCTGCCTGGGAACCTGCACTCCACTCAGCCTGGGCACCTCCACTCCATTCAGCCTGGGCACATTCACTCCTCTCAGCCTGGGCACTTCCAGTCCCACTCTGCCTCGGAACCTGCACTCCACTCAGCCTGGGCACCTCCACTCCACTCATCCTGGGCACATTCACTCCACTCAGCCTGGGCACTTTCACTCCACTCAACCTGGGCACATTCACTCCACTCAGCCTGGGCACTTCCAGTCCCACTCTGCCCAGGAACCTCCACTCCCACTGTGACTGGGAACCTCCGCTACTCCTCTCCACACCCGGCTCTCCACCCGACTCGCGGGGGCCCACTCTTAAGCCCTCCCGCCGCAAGTTATAGGTCCTTTGCCCGGGCGGAAAGTGAACCGCGGAACTGTGCCCCGCCCTCAATTCTCATCCGATCGGAACGCGGTTAAGACCAGTTCTCCTGGGCGGCCTCGGAGCCCCTCCAGACCCGGCCAGTTAGCTCCAAGGGGCCGCCCCGAGCACGGGGAGGTGTGACACTTGACGCTTTGGCGCAACGGTTCCCGCGCCACGAGCCAAAAAGCGCCCCTCTCTCTCCGCGCCCATTCAAGGCAATGGGGAAACGCACGTTTCGGGCTCCGGCGGCCGGGCACATTCACTCCAATCTGTCTAGGCACATTGACTCCAGTTCAGCCTGGGCACATTCACTCCACTCCGCCTGGGCACTTCCAGTCCCACTCTGCCTGGGAACCTGCACTCCACTCGGCCTGGGCACCTCCACTCCACTCAGCCTGGGCACATTCACTCCACTCAACCTGGGCACTTCCAATCCCACTCTGCCTGGGAACCTGCACTCCGCTCAGCCAGGGCACCTGCACTCCACTCAGCCTGGTGACATTAACTCCACTGAGCCTGGGCACTTCCAATCCCACTCTGCCTGGGAACCTGCACTCCACTCAGCCTGGGCACCTCCACTCCACTCAGCCTGGGTACATTCACTCCACTCAGCCTGGGCCCTTCCAATCCCACTCTGCCTGGGAACCTGCACTCCACTCAGCCTGGGCATTTCCACTCCACTCAGCCTGGGTACATTCACTCCACTCAGCCTTGGCACTTCCAGTCCCACTCTGCCAGGGAACCCCAACTCCACTCAGCCTGGGCACCTCCACTCCACTCAGCCTGGGCACATTCACTCCACTCAGCCTGGGCACTTCCAATCCCACTCTGCCTGGGAACCTGCACTCCACTCAGCCTGGGCACTTCCAATCCCACTCTGCCTGGGATCCTGCACTCCACTCAGCCTGGGCACTTCCAATCCCACTCTGCCTGGGAACCTGCACTCCACTCAGCCTGGGCACCTCCACTCCATTCAGCCTGGGCACATTCACTCCACTCAGCCTGGGCACTTCCAGTCTCACTCTGCCTGGGAACCTGCACTCCACTCAGCCTGGGCACCTCCACTCCACTCAGCCTGGGCACATTCACTCCACTCAGCCTGGGCACATTCACTCCACTCTGTCTGGGCACTTCCAGTCCCACTCTGCCTGGGAACCTGCACTCCACTCGGCCTGGGCACATCCACTCCACTCAGCCTGGGCACATTCACTCCACTCAGCCTTGGCACTTCCAATCCCACTCTGCCTGGGAACCTGCACTCCACTCAGCCTGGGCACCTCCACTCCACTCAGCCTGGGCACATTCACTCCACTCAGCCTGGGAACTTCCAATCTTACTCTGCCTGGTAACCTGCACTCCACTCAGCCTGGGCACATCCACTCCACTCAGCCTGGGTACATTCAGTCCACTCAGCCTTGGCACTTCCAGTCCCACTCTGCCTGGGAACCTGCACTCCACTCAGCCTGGGCACCTCCACTTTACTCAGCCTGGGAACCTGCAGTCCACTCGGCCTGGGCACCTCCACTCCACTCAGCCTGGGCACATTCACTCCACTCAGCCTGGGCACTTCCAATCCCACTCTGCCTGGCAACCTCCACTCCACTCAGCCTGGGCACTTCCAATCCCACTCTACCTGGGAACCTGCACTCCACTCAGCCTGGGCACCTCCACTCCATTCAGCCTGGGCACATTCACTCCACTCAGCCTGGGCACTTCCAGTCCCACTCTGCCTGGGAACCTGCACTCCACTCAGCCTGGGCACCTCCACTCCACTCATCCTGGGCACGTTCACTCCACTCAGCCTGGGCACATTCACTCCACTCAACCTGGGCACATTCACTCCACTCAGCCTGGGCACTTCCAGTCCCACTCTGCCCAGGTACCTCCACTCCCACTGTGCCTGGGAACCTCCGCTACTCCTCTCCACACCCGGCTCTCCACCCGACTCGCGGGGGCCCACTCTTAAGCCCTCCCGCCGCAAGTTATAGGTCCTTTGCCCGGGCGGAAAGTGAACCGCGGAACTGTGCCCCGCCCTCAATTCTCATCCGATCGGAACGCGGTTTGGACCCGTTCTCCTGGGCGGCCTCGGAGCCCCTCCAGACCCGGCCAGTTAGCTCCAAGGGGCCGCCCCGAGCACGGGGAGGTGTGACACTTGACGCTTTGGCGCAACGGTGCCCGCGCCACGAGCCAAAAAGCGCCCCCCTCTCTCCGCGCCCATTCAAGGCAATGGGGAAACGCACGTTTCGGGGTCTGGCGGCCGGGCACATTCACTCCACTCTGTCTAGGCACATTGACTCCAGTTCAGCCTGGGCACATTCACTCCACTCCGCCTGGGCACTTCCAGTCCCACTCTGCCTGGGAACCTGCACTCCACTCGGCCTGGGCACCTCCACTCCAATCAGCCTGGGCACATTCACTCCACTCAGCCTGGGCACTTCCAATCCCACTCTGCCTGGGAACCTGCACTCCGCTCAGCCTGGGCACATGCACTCCACTCAGCCTGGGGACATTAACTCCACTCAGCCTGGGCACTTCCAATCCCACTCTGCCTGGGAACCTGCACTCCACTCAGCCTGGGCACCTCCACTCCAATCAGCCTGGGTACATTCACTCCACTCAGCCTGGGTACTTCCAGTCCCACTCTGCCAGGGAACCCCAACTCCACTCAGCCTGGGCACCTCCACTCCACTCAGCCTGGGCACATTCACTCCACTCAGCCTGGGCACTTCCAGTCCCACTCTGCCCAGGAACCTCCACTCCCACTGTGCCTGGGAACCTCCGCTACTCCTCTCCACACCCGGCTCTCCACCCGACTCGCGGGGGCCCACTCTTTAGCCCTCCCGCCGCAAGTTATAGGCCCTTTGCCCGGGCGGAAAGTGAACCGCGGAACTGTGCCCCGCCCTCAATTCTCATCCGATCGGAACGCGGTTTGGACCCGTTCTCCTGGGCGGCCTCGGAGCCCCTCCAGACCCGGCCAGTTAGCTCCAAGGGGCCGCCCCGAGCACGGGGAGGTGTGACACTTGACGCTTTGGCGCAACGGTGCCCGCGCCACGAGCCAAAAAGCGCCCCCCTCTCTCCGCGCCCATTCAAGGCAATGGGGAAACGCACGTTTCGGGCTCCGGCGGCCGGGCACATTCACTCCACTCTGTCTAGGCACATTGACTCCAGTTCAGCCTGGGCACATTCACTCCACTCCGCCCGGGCACTTCCAGTCCCACTCTATCTGGGAACCTGCACTCCACTCGGCCTGGGCACCTCCACTCCACTCAGACTGGGCACATTCACTCCACTCAGCCTGGGCACTTCCAATGCCACTCTGCCTGGGCACCTGCACTCTACTCAGCCTGGTGACATTAACTCCACTCAGCCTGGGCACTTCCAATCCCACTCTGCCTGGGAACCTGCACTCCACTCAGCCTGGGCACATCCACTCCACTCAGCCTGGGCACATTCACTCCACTCAGCCTGGGAACTTCCAATCCCACTCTGCCTGGGAACCTGCACTCCACTCAGCCTGGGCACTTCCAATCCCACTCTGCCTGGGAACCTGCACTCCACTCAGCCTGGGCACAACCACTCCATTCAGCCTGGGCACATTCACTCCACTCCGCCTGGGCACTTCCAGTCCCACTCTGCCTGGGAACCTGAACTCCACTCGGCCTGGGCACATCCACTCCACTCAGCCTGGGCACATTCACTCCACTCAGCCTTGGCACTTCCAATCCCACTCTGCCTGGGAACCTGCACTCCACTCAGCCTGGGCACATGCACTCCACTCAGCCTGGGGACATTAACTCCACTCAGCCTGGGCACTTCCAATCCCACTCTGCCTGGGAACCTGCACTCCACTCAGCCTGGGCACCTGCACTCCACTCAGCCTCGGTACATTCACTCCACTCAGCCTGGGCACTTCCAATCCCACTGTGCCTGGGAACCTGCACTCCACTCAGCCTGGGCACCTCCACTCCACTCAGCCTGGGTACATTCACTCCACTCAGCCTTGGCACTTCCAGTCCCACTCTGCCAGGGAACCCCAACTCCACTCAGCCTGGGCACCTCCACTCCACTCAGCCTGGGCACTTCCAGTCCCACTCTGCCCAGGAACCTCCACTCCCACTGTGCCTGGGAACCTCCGCTACTCCTCTCCACACCCGGCTCTCCACCCGACTCGCGGGGGCCCACTCTTTAGCCCTCCCGCCGCAAGTTATAGGCCCTTTGCCCGGGCGGAAAGTGAACCGCGGAACTGTGCCCCGCCCTCAATTCTCATCCGATCGGAACGCGGTTTGGACCCGTTCTCCTGGGCGGCCTCGGAGCCCCTCCAGACCCGGCCAGTTAGCTCCAAGGGGCCGCCCCGAGCACGGGGAGGTGTGACACTTGACGCTTTGGCGCAACGGTGCCCGCGCCACGAGCCAAAAAGCGCCCCCCTCTCTCCGCGCCCATTCAAGGCAATGGGGAAACGCACGTTTCGGGCTCCGGCGGCCGGGCACATTCACTCCACTCTGTCTAGGCACATTGACTCCAGTTCAGCCTGGGCACATTCACTCCACTCCGCCTGGGCACTTCCAGTCCCACTCTATCTGGGAACCTGCACTCCACTCGGCCTGGGCACCTCCACTCCACTCAGACTGGGCACATTCACTCCACTCAGCCTGGGCACTTCCAATGCCACTCTGCCTGGGCACCTGCACTCTACTCAGCCTGGTGACATTAACTCCACTCAGCCTGGGCACTTCCAATCCCACTCTGCCTGGGAACCTGCACTCCACTCAGCCTGGGCACATCCACTCCACTCAGCCTGGGCACATTCACTCCACTCAGCCTGGGAACTTCCAATCCCACTCTGCCTGGGAACCTGCACTCCACTCAGCCTGGGCACTTCCAATCCCACTCTGCCTGGGAACCTGCACTCCACTCAGCCTGGGCACAACCACTCCATTCAGCCTGGGCACATTCACTCCACTCCGCCTGGGCACTTCCAGTCCCACTCTGCCTGGGAACCTGAACTCCACTCGGCCTGGGCAAATCCACTCCACTCAGCCTGGGCACATTCACTCCACTCAGCCTTGGCACTTCCAATCCCACTCTGCCTGGGAACCTGCACTCCGCTCAGCCAGGGCACATGCACTCCACTCAGCCTGGGGACATTAACTCCACTCAGCCTGGGCACTTCCAATCCCACTCTGCCTGGGAACCTGCACTCCACTCAGCCTGGGCACCTGCACTCCACTCAGCCTCGGTACATTCACTCCACTCAGCCTGGGCACTTCCAATCCCACTCTGCCTGGGAACCTGCACTCCACTCAGCCTGGGCACCTCCACTCCACTCAGCCTGGGTACATTCACTCCACTCAACCTTGGCACTTCCAGTCCCACTCTGCCAGGGAACCCCAACTCCACTCAGCCTGGGCACCTCCACTCCACTCAGCCTGGGCACATTCACTCCACTCAGCCTGGGCACTTCCAATCCCACTCTGCCTGGGAACCTGCACTCCACTCAGCCTGGGCACATTCACTCCACTCAGCCTGGGCACTTCCAATCCCCCTCTGCCTGGGAACCTGCACTCCGCTCAGCCTGGGCACATGCACTCCACTCAGCCTGGGGACATTAACTCCACTCAGCCTGGGCACTTCCAATCCCACTCTGTCTGGGAACCTGCACTCCACTCAGCCTGGGCACCTCCACTCCACTCAGCCTGGGTACATTCACTCCACTCAGCCTGGGCACTTCCAATGCCACTCTGCCTGGGAACCTGCACTCCACTCAGCCTTTGCATTTCCACTCCACTCAGCCTGGGTACATTCACTCCACTCAGCCTTGGCACTTCCAGTCCCACTCTGCCAGGGAACCCCAACTCCACTCAGCCTGGGCACCTCCACTCCACTCAGCCTGGGCACATTCACTCCACTCAGCCTGGGGACTTCCAATCCCACTCTGCGTGGGAACCTGCACTCCACTCAGCCTGGGCACTTCCAATCCCACTCTGCCTGGGAACCTGCACTCCACTCAGCCTGGGCACCTCCACTCCATTCAGCCTGGGCACATTCACTCCACTCCGCCTGGGCACTTCCAGTCCCACTCTGCCTGGGAACCTGCACTCCACTCGGCCTGGGCACATCCACTCCACTCAGCCTGGGCACATTCACTCCACTCAGCCTGGGCACTTCCAATCCCCCTCTGCCTGGGAACCTGCACTCCGCTCAGCCTGGGCACATGCACTCCACTCAGCCTGGGGACATTAACTCCACTCAGCCTGGGCACTTCCAATCCCACTCTGTCTGGGAACCTGCACTCCACTCAGCCTGGGCACGTGCACTCCACTCAGCCTCGGTACATTCACTCCACTCAGCCTGGGCACTTCCAATCCCACTCTGCCTGGGAACCTGCACTCCACTCAGCCTGGGCACCTCCACTCCACTCAGCCTGGGTACATTCACTCCACTCAGCCTTGGCACTTCCAGTGCCACTCTGCCAGGGAACCCCAACTCCACTCAGCCTGGGCACCTCCACTCCACTCAGCCTGGGCACATTCACTCCACTCAGCCTGGGCACTTCCAATCCCACTCTGCCTGGGAACCTGCACTCCACTCAGCCTGGGCACCTCCACTCCACTCAGCCTGGGCACCTCCACTCCACTCAGCCTGGGTACATTCACTCCACTCAGCCTTGGCACTTCCAGTCCCACTCTGCCAGGGAACCCCAACTCCACTCAGCCTGGGCACCTCCACTCCACTCAGCCTGGGCACATTCACTCCACTCAGCCTGTGCACTTCCAATCCCACTCTGCCTGGGAAGCTGCACTCCACTCAGCCTGGGCACCTCCACTCTACTCAGCCTGGTTACATTCACTCCACTCAGCCTTGGCACTTCCAGTCCCACTCTGCCAGGGAACCCCAACTCCACTCAGCCTGGGCACCTCCACTCCACTCAGCCTGGGCACATTCACTCCACTCAGCCTGGGCACTTCCAATCCCACTCTGCCTGGGAACCTGCACTCCACTCAGCCTGGGCACCTCCACTCCACTCAGCCTGGGTACATTCACTCCACTCAGCCTGGGCACTTCCAATCCCACTCTGCCTGGGAACCTGCACTCCACTCAGCCTGGGCACCTCCACTCCATTCAGCCTGGGCACATTCACTCCACTCAGCCTGGGCACTTCCAGTCCCACTCTTCCTGGGAACCTGCACTCCACTCAGCCTGGGCACCTCCAATCCACTCAGCCTGGGCACATTCACTCCACTCAGCCTGGGCACATTCACTCCACTCAGCCTGGGCACATTCACTCCACTCAGCCTGGGCACTTCCAGTCCCACTCTGCCCACGAACCTCCACTCCCACTCTGCCTGGGAACCTCCGCTACTCCTCTCCACACCCGGCTCTCCACCCGACTCGCGGGGGTCCACTCTTAAGCCCACCCGCCGCAAGTTATAGGCCCTTTTCCCGGGCGGAAAGTGAACCGCGGAACTGTGGCCCGCCCTCAATTCTCGTCCGATCGGAACGCGGATTGGACCCGTTCTCCTGGGCGGCCTCGCAGCCCCTCCCGACCCGGCCAGTTAGCTCCAAGGGGCCGCCCCGAGCACGGGGAGGTTTGACACTCGACGCTTTGGCGCAACGGTGCCCGCGCCACGAGCCAAAAAGCGCCCCCCTCTCTCCGCGCCCATTCAAGGCAATGGGGAAACTCCACTCTGTCTAGGCACATTGACTCCCATTCAGCCTGGGCACATTCACTTCCCCACGCCTGGGCACTTCCAGTCCCACTCTGCCTGGGAACCTCCACTCCACTCAGCCTGGTCACATTCACTCCACTCAGCCTGGGCTCTTCCAATCCCACTCTGCCTGGGAACCTGAACTCCACTCAGCCTGGGCACCTCCACTCCATTCAGTCTGGGCACATTCACTCCACTCAGCCTGGGCACTTCCAGTCCAACTCTGCCTGGGAACCTGCACTCCACTCAGCCTGGGCACCTCCAATCCACTCAGCCTGGGCACTTCCAATCCCATTCTGCCTGGGAACCTGCACTCCACTCAGCCTGGGCACCTCCACTCCACTCAGCCTGGGCACATTCACTCCACTCAGCCTGGGAACTTCCAATCCCACTCTGCCTTGGAACCTGCACTCCACTCAGCCTGGGCACCTCCACTCCATTCAGCCTGGGCACATTCACTGGACTCAGCCTGGGCACTTCCAGTCCCACTCTGCCTGGGAACCTGCACTCCACTCAGCCTGGGCACCTCCAATCCACTCAGCCTGGGCACATTCACTCCACTCAGCCTGGGCACATTCACTCCACTCAGCCTGGGCACATTCACTCCACTCAGCCTGGGCACTTCCAGTCCCACTCTACCCAGGAACCTCCACTCCCACTCTGCCTGGGAACCTCCGCTACTCCTCTCCACACCCTGCTCTCCACCCGACTCCCGGGGATCCACTCTTAAGCCCTCCCGCCGCAAGTTATAGGCCCTTTGCCCGGGCGGAAAGTGAACCGCGGAACTGTGCCCCGCCCTCAATTCTCGTCCGATCGGAACGGGGTTTGGACCCGTTCTCCTGGGCGGCCTCGCAGCCCCTCCAGACCCAGACAGTTAGCTCCAAGGGGCCGCCCCGAGCACGGGGAGGTGTGACACTTGACGCTTTGGCGCAACGGTGCCCGCGCCACGAGCCAAAAAGCGCCCCCCTCTCTCCGCGCCCATTCAAGGCAATGGGGAAACGCACGTTTCGGGCTCCGGCGGCCGGGCACATTCACTCCAATCTGTCTTGGCACATTGACTCCCATTCAGCCTGGGCACATTCACTCCACTCCGCCTGGGCACTTCCAGTCCCACTCTGCCTGGGAACCTGCACTCCACTCGGCCTGGGCACCTCCACTCCACTCAGCCTGGGCACATTCACTCCACTCAGGCTGGGCACTTCCAATCTCACTCTGCCTGGGAACCTGCACTCCACTCAGCCTGGGCACCTCCACTCCACTCAGCCTGGGTACATTCACTCCACTCAGCCTGGGCACTTCCAATGCCACTCTGCCTGGGAACCTGCACTCCACTCAGCCTGGGCATTTCCACTCCACTCAGCCTGGGCACATTCACTCCACTCAGCCTGGGCACTTCCAGTCCCACTCTGCCCACGAACCTCCACTCCCACTCTGCCTGGGAACCTCCGCTACTCCTCTCCACACCCGGCTCTCCACCCGACTCGCAGGGGCCCACTCTTAAGCCCACCCGCCGCAAGTTATAGGCCCTTTTCCCGGGCGGAAAGTGAACCGCGGAACTGTGGCCCGCCCTCAATTCTCGTCCGATCGGAACGCGGATTGGACCCGTTCTCCTGGGCGGCCTCGCAGCCCCTCCCGACCCGGCCAGTTAGCTCCAAGGGGCCGCCCCGAGCACGGGGAGGTTTGACACTTGACGCTTTGGCGCAACGGTGCCCGCGCCACGAGCCAAAAAGCGCCCCCCTCTCTCCGCGCCCATTCAAGGCAATGGGGAAACTCCACTCTGTCTAGGCACATTGACTCCCATTCAGCCTGGGCACATTCACTTCCCCACGCCTGGGCACTTCCAGTCCCACTCTGCCTGGGAACCTCCACTCCCATTCAGCCTGGGCACATTCACTCCACTCCGCCTGGGCACTTCCAGTCCCACTCTGCCTGGGAACCTGCACTCCACTCGGCCTGGGCACCTCCACTCCACTCAGCCTGGGCACATTCACTCCACTCAGCCTCGGCACTTCCAATCCCACTCTGTCTGGGAACCTGCACTCCACTCAGCCTGGGCACATGCACTCCACTCAGCCTGGGGACATTCACTCCACTCAGCCTGGGCACTTCCAATCCCACTCTGCCTGGGAACCTGCACTCCACTCAGCCTGGGCACCACCACTCCACTCAGCCTGGGTACATTCACTCCACTCAGCCTGGGCACTTCCAGTCCCACTCTGCCAGGGAACCCCAACTCCACTCAGCCTGGGCACCTCCACTCCACTCAGCCTGGGCACATTCACTCCACTCAGGCTGGGCACTTCCAATCTCACTCTGCCTGGGAACCTGCACTCCACTCAGCCTGGGCACCTCCACTCCACTCAGCCTGGGTACATTCACTCCACTCAGCCTGGGCACTTCCAATGCCACTCTGCCTGGGAACCTGCACTCCACTCAGCCTGGGCATTTCCACTCCACTCAGCCTGGGAACCTGCACTCCACTCAGCCTGGGCACCTCCACTCCACTCAGCCTGGGTACATTCACTCCACTCAGCCTGGGCACTTCCAATGCCACTCTGCCTGGGAACCTGCACTCCACTCAGCCTGGGCATTTCCACTCCACTCAGCCTGGGCACATTCACTCCACTCAGCCTGGGCACTTCCAGTCCCACTCTGCCCACGAACCTCCACTCCCACTCTGCCTGGGAACCTCCGCTACTCCTCTCCACACCCGGCTCTCCACCCGACTCGCAGGGGCCCACTCTTAAGCCCACCCGCCGCAAGTTATAGGCCCTTTTCCCGGGCGGAAAGTGAACCGCGGAACTGTGGCCCGCCCTCAATTCTCGTCCGATCGGAACGCGGATTGGACCCGTTCTCCTGGGCGGCCTCGCAGCCCCTCCCGACCCGGCCAGTTAGCTCCAAGGGGCCGCCCCGAGCACGGGGAGGTTTGACACTTGACGCTTTGGCGCAACGGTGCCCGCGCCACGAGCCAAAAAGCGCCCCCTCTCTCCGCGCCCATTCAAGGCAATGGGGAAACTCCACTCTGTCTAGGCACATTGACTCCCATTCAGCCTGGGCACATTCACTTCCCCACGCCTGGGCACTTCCAGTCCCACTCTGCCTGGGAACCTCCACTCCACTCAGCCTGGTCACATTCACTCCACTCAGCCTGGGCTCTTCCAATCCCACTCTGCCTGGGAACCTGAACTCCACTCAGCCTGGGCACCTCCACTCCATTCAGTCTGGGCACATTCACTCCACTCAGCCTGGGCACTTCCAGTCCAACTCTGCCTGGGAACCTGCACTCCACTCGGCCTGGGCACATCCACTCCACTCAGCCTGGGCACATTCACTCCACTCAGCCTGGGCACTTCCAATCCCCCTCTGCCTGGGAACCTGCACTCCGCTCAGCCTGGGCACATGCACTCCACTCAGCCTGGGGACATTAACTCCACTCAGCCTGGGCACTTCCAATCCCACTCTGCCTGGGAACCTGCACTCCACTCAGCCTGGGCACCTCCACTCCACTCAGCCTGGGTACATTCACTCCACTCCGCCTGGGCACTTCCAGTCCCACTCTGCCTGGGAACCTGCACTCCACTCGGCCTGGGCACCTCCACTCCATTCAGCCTGGGCACATTCACTCCACTCAGCCTGGGCACTTCCAATCCCACTCTGCCTGGGAACCTGCACTCCACTCAGCCTGGGCACCTCCACTCCATTCAGCCTGGGCACATTCACTCCACTCAGCCTGGGCACTTCCAATCCCCCTCTGCCTGGGAACCTGCACTCCACTCAGCCTGGGCACCTCCACTCCACTCAGCCTGGGTACATTCACTCCACTCAGCCTGGGCACAACCACTCCCATTCAGCCTGGGCACATTCACTCCACTCCGCCTGGGCACTTCCAGTCCCACTCTGCCTGGGAACCTGCACTCCACTCGGCCTGGGCATCTCCACTCTACTCAGCCTGGGCACATTCACTCCACTCAGCCTCGGCACTTCCAATCCCACTCTGCCTGGGCACTTCCAATCCCACTCTGCCTGGGAACCTGCACTCCACTCAGCCTGGGAACCTCCACTCCATTCAGCCTGGGCACATTCACTCCACTCAGCCTGGTCACTTCCAGTCCCACTCTGCCTGGGAACCTGCACTCCACTCAGCCTGGGCACCTCCACTCTACTCAGCCTGGGCACATTCACTCCACTCAGCCTCGGCACTTCCAATCCCACTCTGCCTGGGCACTTCCAATCCCACTCTGCCTGGGCACATTCACTCCACTCAGCCTGGGCACATTCACTCCACTCAGCCTGGGCACTTCCAGTCCCACTCTGCCCAGGAACCTCCACTCCCACTCTGCCTGGGAACCTCCGCTACTCCTCTCCACACCCTGCTCTCCACCCGACTCCCGGGGATCCACTCTTAAGCCCTCCCGCCGCAAGTTATAGGCCCTTTGCCCGGGCGGAAAGTGAACCGCGGAACTGTGCCAGGCCCTCAATTCTCGTCCGATCGGAACGCGGTTTGGACCCGTTCTCCTGGGCGGCCTCGCAGCCCCTCCAGACCCGGCCAGTTAGCTCCAAGGGGCCGCCCCGAGCACGGGGAGGTGTGACACTTGACGCTTTGGCGCAACGGTGCCCGCGCCACTAGCCAAAAAGCGCCCCCCTGTCTCCGCGCCCATTCAAGGCAATGGGGAAACGCACGTTTCGGGCTCCGGCGGCCGGGCACATTCACTCCATTCTGTCTAGGCACATTGACTCCCATTCAGCCTGGGCACATTCACTCCACTCCGCCTGGGAACTTCCAGTCCCACTCTGCCTGGGAACCTGCACTCCACTCGGCCTGGGCACCTCCACTCCACTCAGCCTGGGCACATTCACTCCACTCAGCCTCGGCACTTCCAATCCCACTCTGCCTGGGAGACTGCACTCCACTCAGCCTGGGCACATGCACTCCACTCAGCCTGGGGACATTCACTCCACTCAGCCTGGGCACTTCCAATCCCACTCTGCCTGGGAACCTGCACTCCACTCAGCCTGGGCACCTCCACTCCACTCAGCCTGGGTACATTCACTCCACTCAGCCTGGGCACTTCCAATCCCACTCTGCCTGGGAACCTGCACTCCACTCAGCCTGGGCACCTCCACTCCACTCAGCCTGGGTACATTCACTCCACTCAGCCTTGGCACTTCCAGTCCCACTCTGCCAGGGAACCCCAACTCCACTCAGCCTGGGCACCTCCACTCCACTCAGCCTGGGCACATTCACTCCACTCACCCTGGGCACTTCCAGTCCCACTCTGCCTGGGAACCTGCACTCCACTCAGCCTGGGCACCTCCACTCCACTCAGCCTGGGAACCTGCAGTCCACTCGGCCTGGGCACATTCACTCCACTCAGCCTGGGCACTTCCAATCCCACTCTGCCTGGGAACCTGCACTCCACTCAGCCTGGGCACCTCCACTCCATTCAGCCTGGGCACATTCACTCCACTCAGCCTGGGCACTTCCAGTCCCACTCTGCCTGGGAACCTGCACTCCACTCAGCCTGGGCACCTCCACTCCACTCAGCCTGGGCACATTCACTCCACTCAGCCTGGGCACATTCACTCCACTCAGCCTGGGCACCTCCACTCCACTCAGCCTGGGTACATTCACTCCACTCAGCCTGGGCACTTCCAATCCCACTCTGCCTGGGAACCTGCACTCCACTCAGCCTGGGCACCTCCACTCCACTCAGCCTGGGTACATTCACTCCACTCAGCCTTGGCACTTCCAGTCCCACTCTGCCAGGGAACCCCAACTCCACTCAGCCTGGGCACCTCCACTCCACTCAGCCTGGGCACATTCACTCCACTCAGCCTGGGCACTTCCAGTCCCACTCTGCCTGGGAACCTGCACTCCACTCAGACTGGGCACCTCCACTCCCACTCTGCCTGGGAACCTCCGCTACTCCTCTCCACACCCTGCTCTCCACCCGACTCCCGGGGATCCACTCTTAAGCCCTCCCGCCGCAAGTTATAGGCCCTTTGCCCGGGCGGAAAGTGAACCGCGGAACTGTGCCCCGCCCTCAATTCTCGTCCGATCGGAACGCGGTTTGGACCCGTTCTCCTGGGCGGCCTCGCAGCCCCTCCAGACCCGGCCAGTTAGCTCCAAGGGGCCGCCCCGAGCACGGGGAGGTGTGACACTTGACGCTTTGGCGCAACGGTGCCCGCGCCACGAGCCAAAAAGCGCACCCCTCTCTCCGCGCCCATTCAAAACAATGGGGAAACGCACGTTTCGGGCTCCGGCGGCCGGGCACATTCACTCCAATCTGTCTAGGCACATTGACTCCCATTCAGCCTGGGCACATTCACTCCACTCCGCCTGGGCACTTCCAGTCCCACTCTGCCTGGGAACCTGCACTCCACTCGGCCTGGGCACCTCCACTCCACTCAGCCTGGGCACATTCACTCCACTCAGCCTCGGCACTTCCAATCCCACTCTGCCTGGGCACTTCCAATCCCACTCTGCCTGGGAAACTGCACTCCACTCAGCCTGGGCACCTCCACTCCATTCAGCCTGGGCACATTCACTCCACTCAGCCTGGTCACTTCCAGTCCCACTCTGCCTGGGAACCTGCACTCCACTCAGCCTGGGCACCTCCACTCCACTCAGCCTGGGCACATTCACTCCACTCAGCCTGGGCACCTCCACTCCACTCAGCCTGGGCACATTCACTCCACTCAGCCTGGGCACTTCCAGTCCCACTCTGCCCAGGAACCTCCACTCCCACTCTGCCTGGGAACCTCCGCTACTCCTCTCCACACCCTGCTCTCCACCCGACTCCCGGCGATCCACTCTTAAGCCCTCCCGCCGCAAGTTATAGGCCCTTTGCCCGGGCGGAAAGTGAACCGCGGAACTGTGCCCCGCCCTCAATTCTCGTCCGATCGGAACGCGGTTTGGACCCGTTCTCCTGGGCGGCCTCGCAGCCCCTCCAGACCCGGCCAGTTAGCTCCAAGGGGCCGCCCCGAGCACGGGGAGGTGTGACACTTGACGCTTTGGCGCAACGGTGCCCGCGCCACTAGCCAAAAAGCGCCCCCCTGTCTCCGCGCCCATTCAAGGCAATGGGGAAACGCACGTTTCGGGCTCCGGCGGCCGGGCACATTCACTCCACTCTGTCTAGGCACATTGACTCCCATTCAGCCTGGGCACATTCACTCCACTCCGCCTGGGAACTTCCAGTCCCACTCTGCCTGGGAACCTGCACTCCACTCGGCCTGGGCACCTCCACTCAGCCTGGGCACATTCACTCCACTCAGCCTCGGCACTTCCAATCCCACTCTGCCTGGGAACCTGCACTCCACTCAGCCTGGGCACATGCACTCCACTCAGCCTGGGGACATTCACTCCACTCAGCCTGGGCACTTCCAATCCCACTCTGCCTGGGAACCTGCACTCCACTCAGCCTGGGAACCTCCACTCCACTCAGCCTGGGTACATTCACTCCACTCAGCCTGGGCACTTCCAATCCCACTCTGCCTGGGAACCTGCACTCCACTCAGCCTGGGCACCTCCACTCCACTCAGCCTGGGCACATTCACTCCACTCAGGCTGGGCACTTCCAATCCCACTCTGCCTGGGAACCTGCACTCCACTCAGCCTGGGCACCTCCACTCCACTCAGCCTGGGCACATTCACTCCACTCAGCCTGGGCACTTCCAATCCCACTCTGCCTGGGAACCTGCACTCCACTCAGCCTGGGCACCTCCACTCCACTCAGCCTGGGTACATTCACTCCACTCAGCCTTGGCACTTCCAGTCCCACTCTGCCTGGGAACCTGCACTCCACTCAGCCTGGGCACCTCCACTCCATTCAGCCTGGGCACATTCACTCCACTCAGCCTGGGCACTTCCAGTCCCACTCTGCCTGGGAACCTGCACTCCACTCAGCCTGGGCACCTCCACTCCACTCAGCCTGGGCACATTCACTCCACTCAGCCTGGGCACTTCCAATCCCACTCTGCCTGGGAACCTGCACTCCACTCAGCCTGGGCACCTCCACTCCACTCAGCCTGGGCACATTCACTCCACTCAGGCTGGGCACTTCCAATCCCACTCTGCCTGGGAACCTGCACTCCACTCAGCCTGGGCACCTCCACTCCACTCAGCCTGGGCACATTCACTCCACTCAGCCTGGGCACTTCCAATCCCACTCTGCCTGGGAACCTGCACTCCACTCAGCCTGGGCACCTCCACTCCACTCAGCCTGGGTACATTCACTCCACTCAGCCTTGGCACTTCCAGTCCCACTCTGCCTGGGAACCTGCACTCCACTCAGCCTGGGCACCTCCACTCCATTCAGCCTGGGCACATTCACTCCACTCAGCCTGGGCACTTCCAGTCCCACTCTGCCTGGGAACCTGCACTCCACTCAGCCTGGGCACCTCCACTCCACTCAGCCTGGGCACATTCACTCCACTCAGCCTGGGCACTTCCAATCCCACTCTGCCTGGGAACCTGCACTCCACTCAGCCAGGGCACCTCCACTCCACTCAACCTGGGCACATTCACTCCACTCAGCCTGGGCACTTCCAGTCCCACTCTGCCTGGGAACCTGCACTCCACTCAGCCTGGGCACCTCCACTCCACTCAGCCTGGGAACATGCAGTCCACTCGGCCTGGGCACCTCCACTCCACTCAGCCTGGGCACATTCACTCCACTCAGCCTGGGCACTTCCAGTCCCACTCTGCCCAGGAACCTGCACTCCACTCAGCCTGGGCACCTCCACTCCATTCAGCCTGGGCACATTCACTCCACTCAGCTTGGGCACTTCCAGTCCCACTCTGCCTGGGAACCTGCACTCCACTCAGCCTGGGCACCTCCACTCCACTCAGCCTGGGCACATTCACTGCACTCAGCCTGGGCACATTCACTCCACTCAGCATGGGCACATTCACTCCACTCAGCGTGGGCACTTCCAGTCCCACTCTGCCCAGGAACCTCCACTCCCACTCTGCCTGGGAACCTCCGCTACTCCTCTCCACACCCGGCTCTCCACCCGACTCGCGGGGGCCCACTCTTAAGCCCTCCCGCCGCAAGTTATAGGCCCTTTGCCCGGGCGGAAAGTGAACCGCGGAACTGTGCCCCGCCCTCAATTCTCGTCCGATCGGAACGCGGTTTGGACCCGTTCTCCTGGGCGGCCTCGGAGCTCCTCCCGACCCGGCCAGTTAGCTCCAAGGGGCCGCCCCGAGCACGGGGAGGTGTGACACTTGACGCTTTGGCGCAACGGTGCCCGCGCCACTAGCCAAAAAGCGCCCCCCTCTCTCCGCGCCCATTCAAGGCAATGGGGAAACGCACGTTTCGGGCTCCGGCGGCCGGACACATTCATTCCACTCTGTCTAGGCACATTGACTCCAGTTCAGCCTGGGCACCTCCACTCCACTCAGCCTGGGTACATTCACTCCACTCAGCCTTGGCACTTCCAGTCCCACTCTGCCTGGGAACCTGCACTCCACTCGGCCTGGGCACCTCCACTCCACTCAGCCTGGGCACATTCACTCCACTGAGCCAGGGCACTTCCAATCCCACTCTGCCTGGGAACCTGCACTCCGCTCAGCCTGGGCACATGCACTCCACTCAGCCTGGGGACATTAACTCCACTCAGCCTGGGCACTTCCAATCCGACTCTGCCTGGGAACCTGCACTCCACTCAGCCTGGGCACCTCCACTCCACTCAGCCTTGGCACTGCCAGTCCCACTCTGCCAGGGAACCCCAACTCCACTCAGCCTGGGCACCTCCACTCCACTCAGCCTGGGCACATTCACTCCACTCAGCCTGGGCACTTCCAGTCCCACTCTGCCTGGGAACCTGCACTCCACTCAGCCTGGGCACCTCCACTCCACTCAGCCTGGGAACCTGCAGTCTACTCGGCCTAGGCACCTCCACTCCACTCAGCCTGGGCACATTCACTCCACTCAGCCTGGGCACTTCCAATCCCACTCTGCCTGGGAAGCTGCACTCCACTCAGCCTGGGCACTTCCAATCCCACTCTGCCTGGGAAGCTGCACTCCACTCAGCCTGGGCACTTCCAATCCCACTCAGCCTGGGCACCTCCACTCCATTCAGCCTGGGCACATTCACTCCACTCAGCCTGGGCACTTCCAGTCCCACTCTGCCTGGGAACTTGCACTCCACTCAGCCTGGGCACCTCCACTCCACTCAGCCTGGGCACATTCACTCCACTCAGCCTGGGCACATTCACTCCACTCAGCCTGGGCACATTCACTCCACTCAGCCTGGGCACTTCCAGTCCCACTCTGCCCAGGAACCTCCACTCCCACTGTGCCTGGGAACCTTAGCTACTCCTCTCCACACCCGGCTCTCCACCCGACTCGCGGGGGCCCACTCTTAAGCCCTCCCGCCGCAAGTTATAGGCCCTTTGCCCAGGCGGAATGTGAACCGCGGAACTGTGCCCCGCCCTCAATTCTCTTCCGATCGGAACGCGGTTTGGACCGGTTCTCCTGGGCGGCCTCGGAGCCCCTCCAGACCCAGCCAGTTAGCTCCAAGGGGCCGCCCCGAGCACGGGGAGGTGTGACACTTGACGCTTTGGCGCAACGGTGCCCGCGCCACGAGCCAAAAAGCGCCCCCCTCTCTCCGCGCCCATTGAAGGCAATGGGGAAACGCACGTTTCGGGCTCCGGCGGCCGGGCACATTCACTCCACTCTGTCTAGGCACATTGACTCCAGTTCAGCCTGGGCACATTCACTCCACTCCGCCTGGGCACTTCCAGTCCCACTCTGCCTGGGAACCTGCACTCCACTCGGCCTGGGCACCTCCACTCCACTCAGCCTGGGCTCTTCCAATCCCACTCAGCCTGGGAACCTGCACTCCACTCAGCCTGGGCACATTCACTCCACTCAGCCTGGGCACTTCCAATCCCACTCTGCCTGGGAACCTGCACTCCACTCAGCCTGGGCACCTCCAATCCACTCAGCCTGGGCACATTCACTCCACTCAGCCTGGGCACTTCCAATCCCACTCTGCCTGGGAACCTGCACTCCACTCAGCCTGGGCACTTCCAGTCCCACTCTGCCCAGGAACCTCCACTCCCACGCTGCCTGGGAACCTCCGCTACTCCTCTCCACACCCTGCTCTCCACCCGACTCCCGGGGATCCACTGTTAAGCCCTCCCGCCGCAAGTTATAGGCCCTTCGCCCGGGCGGAAAGTGAACCGCGGAACTGTGCCCCGCCCTCAATTCTCCTCCGATCGGAACGCGGTTTGGACCCGTTCTCCTGGGCGGCCTCGCAGCCCCTCCAGACCCGGCCAGTTAACTCCAAGGGGCCGCCCCGAGCACGGGGAGGTGTGACACTTGACGCTTTGGCGCAACGGTGCCCGCGCCACGAGCCAAAAAGCGCCCCCCTCTCTCCGCGCCCATTCAAGGCAATGGGGAAACGCACATTTCGGGCTCCGGCGGCCGGGCACATTCACTCCAATCTGTCTAGGCACATTGACTCCCATTCAGCCTGGGCACATTCACTCCACTCCGCCTGGGCACTTCCAGTCCCACTCTGCCTGGGAACCTGCAATCCACTCGGCCTGGGCACCTCCACTCCACTCAGCCTGGGCACATTCACTCCACTCAGCCTCGGCACTTCCAATCCCACTCTGCCTGGGCACTTCCAATCCCACTCTGCCTGGGAACCTGCACTCCACTCAGCCTGGGCACCTCCACTCCATTCAGCCTGGGCACATTCACTCCACTCAGCCTGGGCACTTCCAGTCCCACTCTGCCTGGGAACATGCACTCCACTCAGCCTGGGCACCTCCAATCCACTCAGCCTGGGCACATTCACTCCACTCAGCCTGGGCACATTCACTCCACTCAGCCTGGGCACATTCACTCCACTCAGCCTGGGCACTTCCAGTCCCACTCTGCCCAGGAACCTCCACTCCCACTCTGCCTGGGAACCTCCGCTACTCCTCTCCACACCCTGCTCTCCACCCGACTCCCGGGGATCCACTCTTAAGCCCTCCCGCCGCAAGTTATAGGCCCTTTGCCCGGGCGGAAAGTGAACCGCGGAACTGTGCCCCGCCCTCAATTCTCGTCCGATCGGAACGCGGTATGGACCCGTTCTCCTGGGCGGCCTCGCAGCCCCTCCAGACCCAGACAGTTAGCTCCAAGGGGCCGCCCCGAGGACGGGGAGGTGTGACACTTGACGCTTTGGCGCAACGGTGCCCGCGCCACGAGCCAAAAAGCGCCCCCCTCTCTCCGCGCCCATTCAAGGCAATGGGGAAACCCACGTTTCGGGCTCCGGCGGCCGGGCACATTCACTCCAATCTGTGTAGGCACATTGACTCCCATTCAGCCTGGGCACATTCACTACACTCCGCCTGGGCACTTCCAGTCCCACTCTGCCTGGGAACCTGCACTCCACTCGGCCTGGGCACCTCCACTCCACTCAGCCTGGGCACATTCACTCCACTCAGCCTCGGCACTTCCAATCCCACTCTGCCTGGGAACCTTCACTCCACTCAGCCTGGGCACATGCACTCCACTCAGCCTGGGGACATTCACTCCACTCAGCCTGGGCACTTCCAAGCCCACTCTGCCTGGGAACCTGCACTCCACTCAGCCTGGGCACCTCCACTCCACTCAGCCTGGGTACATTCACTCCACTCAGCCTGGGCACTTCCAGTCCCACTCTGCCAGGGAACCCCAACTCCACTCAGCCTGGGCACCTCCACTCCACTCAGCCTGGGCACATTCACTCCACTCAGGCTGGGCACTTCCAATCCCACTCTGCCTGGGAACCTGCACTCTACTCAGCCTGGGCACCTGCACTCCACTCAGCCTGGGTACATTCACTCCACTCAGCCTGGGCACATTCACTCCACTCAGCCTGGGAACTTCCAATCCCACTCTGCCTTGGAACCTGCACTCCACTCAGCCTGGGCACCTCCACTCCATTCAGCCTGGGCACATTCACTGGACTCAGCCTGGGCACTTCCAGTCCCACTCTGCCTGGGAACCTGCACTCCACTCAGCCTGGGCACCTCCAATCCACTCAGCCTGGGCACATTCACTCCACTCAGCCTGGGCACATTCACCCCACTCAGCCTGGGCACATTCACTCCACTCAGCCTGGGCACTTCCAGTCCCACTCTACCCAGGAACCTCCACTCCCACTCTGCCTGGGAACCTCCGCTACTCCTCTCCACACCCTGCTCTCCACCCGACTCCCGGGGATCCACTCTTAAGCCCTCCCGCCGCAAGTTATAGGCCCTTTGCCCGAGCGGAAAGTGAACCGCGGAACTGTGCCCCGCCCTCAATTCTCGTCCGATCGGAACGCGGTTTGGACCCGTTCTCCTGGGCGGCCTCGCAGCCCCTCCAGACCCAGACAGTTAGCTCCAAGGGGCCGCCCCGAGCACGGGGAGGTGTGACACTTGACGCTTTGGCGCAACGGTGCCCGCGCCACGAGCCAAAAAGCGCCCCCCTCTCTCCGCGCCCATTCAAGGCAATGGGGAAACGCACGTTTCGGGCTCCGGCGGCCGGGCACATTCACTCCAATCTGTCTAGGCACATTGACTCCCATTCAGCCTGGGCACTTCCAAGCCCACTCTGCCTGGGAACCTGCACTCCACTCAGCCTGGGCACCTCCACTCCACTCAGCCTGGGTACATTCACTCCACTCAGCCTGGGCACTTCCAGTCCCACTCTGCCAGGGAACCCCAACTCCACTCAGCCTGGGCACCTCCACTCCACTCAGCCTGGGCACATTCACTCCACTCAGGCTGGGCACTTCCAATCCCACTCTGCCTGGGAACCTGCACTCTACTCAGCCTGGGCACCTGCACTCCACTCAGCCTGGGTACATTCACTCCACTCAGCCTGGGCACATTCACTCCACTCAGCCTGGGAACTTCCAATCCCACTCTGCCTTGGAACCTGCACTCCACTCAGCCTGGGCACCTCCACTCCATTCAGCCTGGGCACATTCACTGGACTCAGCCTGGGCACTTCCAGTCCCACTCTGCCTGGGAACCTGCACTCCACTCAGCCTGGTCACCTCCAATCCACTCAGCCTGGGCACATTCACTCCACTCAGCCTGGGCACATTCACCCCACTCAGCCTGGGCACATTCACTCCACTCAGCCTGGGCACTTCCAGTCCCACTCTACCCAGGAACCTCCACTCCCACTCTGCCTGGGAACCTCCGCTACTCCTCTCCACACCCTGCTCTCCACCCGACTCCCGGGGATCCACTCTTAAGCCCTCCCGCCGCAAGTTATAGGCCCTTTGCCCGAGCGGAAAGTGAACCGCGGAACTGTGCCCCGCCCTCAATTCTCGTCCGATCGGAACGCGGTTTGGACCCGTTCTCCTGGGCGGCCTCGCAGCCCCTCCAGACCCAGACAGTTAGCTCCAAGGGGCCGCCCCGAGCACGGGGAGGTGTGACACTTGACGCTTTGGCGCAACGGTGCCCGCGCCACGAGCCAAAAAGCGCCCCCCTCTCTCCGCGCCCATTCAAGGCAATGGGGAAACGCACGTTTCGGGCTCCGGCGGCCGGGCACATTCACTCCAATCTGTCTAGGCACATTGACTCCCATTCAGCCTGGGCACATTCACTCCACTCCGCCTGGGCACTTCCAGTCCCACTCTGCCTGGGAACCTGCACTCCACTCGGCCTGGGCACCTCCACTCCACTCAGCCTGGGCACATTCACTCCACTCAGCCTGGGCACTTCCAATCCCACTCTGCCTGGGAACCTGCACTCCACTCAGCCTGGGCACATGCACTCCACTCAGCCTGGGGACATTCACTCCACTCAGCCTGGGCACTTCCAATCCCACTCTGCCTGGGAACCTGCACTCCACTCAGCCTGGGCACCTCCACTCCACTCAGCCTGGGTACATTCACTCCACTCAGCCTGGGCACTTCCAGTCCCACTCTGCCAGGGAACCCCAACTCCACTCAGCCTGGGCACCTCCACTCCACTCAGCCTGGGTACATTCACTCCACTCAGCCTTGGCACTTCCAGTCCCACTCTGCCTGGGAACCTGCACTCCACTCAGCCTCGGCACCTCCACTCCATTCAGCCTGAGCACATTCACTCCACTCAGCCTGGGCACTTCCAGTCCCACTCTGCCTGGGAACCTGCACTCCACTCAGCCTGGGCACCTCCACTCCACTCAGCCTGGGAACCTGCAGTCCACTGGGCCTGGGCACCTCCACTCCACTCAACCTGGGCACATTCACTCCACTCAGCCTGGGCACTTCCAATCCCACTCTGCCTGGGAACCTGCACTCCACTCAGCCTGGGCACCTCCACTCCATTCAGCCTGGGCACATTCACTCCACTCAGCCTGGGCACTTCCAGTCCCACTCTGCCTGGGAACCTGCACTCCACTCAGCCTGGGCACCTCCACTCCACTCAGCCTGGGCACATTCACTCCACTCAGCCTGGGCACATTCACTCCACTCAGCCTGGGCACCTCCACTCCACTCAGCCTGGGTACATTCACTCCACTCAGCCTGGGCACTTCCAATCCCACTCTGCCTGGGAACCTGCACTCCACTCAGCCTGGGCACCTCCACTCCACTCAGCCTGGGTACATTCACTCCACTCAGCCTTGGCACTTCCAGTCCCACTCTGCCAGGGAACCCCAACTCCACTCAGCCTGGGCACCTCCACTCCACTCAGCCTGGGCACATTCACTCCACTCAGCCTGGGCACTTCCAGTCCCACTCTGCCTGGGAACCTGCACTCCACTCAGCCTGGGCACCTCCACTCCCACTCTGCCTGGGAACCTCCGCTACTCCTCTCCACACCCTGCTCTCCACCCGACTCCCGGGGATCCACTCTTAAGCCCTCCCGCCGCAAGTTATAGGCCCTTTGCCCGGGCGGAAAGTGAACCGCGGAACTGTGCCCCGCCCTCAATTCTCGTCCGATCGGAACGCGGTTTGGACCCGTTCTCCTGGGCGGCCTCGCAGCCCCTCCAGACCCGGCCAGTTAGCTCCAAGGGGCCGCCCCGAGCACGGGGAGGTGTGACACTTGACGCTTTGGCGCAACGGTGCCCGCGCCACGAGCCAAAAAGCGCACCCCTCTCTCGGCGCCCATTCAAAACAATGGGGAAACGCACGTTTCGGGCTCCGGCGGCCGGGCACATTCACGCCAATCTGTCTAGGCACATTGACTCCCATTCAGCCTGGGCACATTCACTCCATTCAGCCTGGGCACATTCACTCCACTCAGCCTGGGCACTTCCAGTCCCACTCTGCCTGGGAACCTGCACTCCACTCAGCCTGGGCACCTCCACTCTACTCAGCCTGGGCACATTCACTCCACTCAGCCTCGGCACTTCCAATCCCACTCTGCCTGGGAACCTGCACTCCACTCAGCCTGGGCACATGCACTCCACTCAGCCTGGGGACATTCACTCCACTCAGCCTGGGCACTTCCAATCCCACTCTGCCTGGGAACCTGCACTCCACTCAGCCTGGGCACCTCCACTCCACTCAGCCTGGGTACATTCACTCCACTCAGCCTGGGCACTTCGAATCCCACTCTGCCTGGGAACCTGCACTCCACTCAGCCTGGGCACCTCCACTCCACTCAGCCTGGGCACATTCACTCCACTCAGGCTGGTCACTTCCAATCCCACTCTGCCTGGGAACCTGCACTCCACTCAGCCTGGGCACCTCCACTCCACTCAGCCTGGGCACATTCACTCCACTCAGCCTGGGCACTTCCAATCCCACTCTGCCTGGGAACCTGCACTCCACTCAGCCTGGGCACCTCCACTCCACTCAGCCTGGGTACATTCACTCCACTCAGCCTTGGCACTTCCAGTCCCACTCTGCCTGGGATCCTGCACTCCACTCAGCCTGGGCACCTCCACTCCATTCAGCCTGGGCACATTCACTCCACTCAGCCTGGGCACTTCCAGTCCCACTCTGCCTGGGAACCTGCACTCCACTCAGCCTGGGCACCTCCACTCCACTCAGCCTGGGCACATTCACTCCACTCAGCCTGAGCACTTCCAATCCCACTCTGCCTGGGAACCTGCACTCCACTCAGCCTGGGCACTTCCAATCCCACTCTGCCTGGGAACCTGCACTCCACTCAGCCTGGGCACTTCCAATCCCACTCTGCCTGGGAACCTTCACTCCACTCAGCCTTGGCACCTCCACTCCACTCAGCCTGGGTACATTCACTCCACTCAGCCTTGGCACTTCCAGTCCCACTCTGCCAGGGAACCCCAACTCCACTCAGCCTGGGCACCTCCACTCCACTCAGCCTGGGAACCTGCAGTCCACTCGGCCTGGGCACCTCCACTCCACTCAGCCTGGGCACTTCCAATCCCACTCTGCCTGGGAACCTGCACTCCACTCAGCCTGGGCACCTCCACTCCACTCAGCCTGGGTACATTCACTCCACTCAGCCTTGGCACTTCCAGTCCCACTCTGCCTGGGATCCTGCACTCCACTCAGCCTGGGCACCTCCACTCCATTCAGCCTGGGCACATTCACTCCACTCAGCCTGGGCACTTCCAGTCCCACTCTGCCTGGGAACCTGCACTCCACTCAGCCTGGGCACCTCCACTCCACTCAGCCTGGGCACATTCACTCCACTCAGCCTGAGCACTTCCAATCCCACTCTGCCTGGGAACCTGCACTCCACTCAGCCTGGGCACTTCCAATCCCACTCTGCCTGGGAACCTGCACTCCACTCAGCCTGGGCACTTCCAATCCCACTCTGCCTGGGAACCTTCACTCCACTCAGCCTTGGCACCTCCACTCCACTCAGCCTGGGTACATTCACTCCACTCAGCCTTGGCACTTCCAGTCCCACTCTGCCAGGGAACCCCAACTCCACTCAGCCTGGGCACCTCCACTCCACTCAGCCTGGGCACATTCACTCCACTCACCCTGGGCACTTCCAGTCCCACTCTGCCTGGGAACCTGCACTCCACTCAGCCTGGGCACCTCCACTCCACTCAGCCTGGGAACCTGCAGTCCACTCGGCCTGGGCACCTCCACTCCACTCAGCCTGGGCACATTCACTCCACTCAGCCTGGGCACTTCCAATCCCACTCTGCCTGGGAACCTGCACTCCACTCAGCCTGGGCACCTCCACTCCATTCAGCCTGGGCACATTCACTCCACTCAGCCTGGGCACTTCCAGTCCCACTCTGCCTGGGAACCTGCACTCCACTCAGCCTGGGCACCTCCACTCCACTCAGCCTGGGCACATTCACTCCACTCAGCCTGGGCACATTCACTCCACTCAGCCTGGGCACCTCCACTCCACTCAGCCTGGGTACATTCACTCCACTCAGCCTGGGCACTTCCAATCCCACTCTGCCTGGGAACCTGCACTCCACTCAGCCTGGGCACCTCCACTCCACTCAGCCTGGGTACATTCACTCCACTCAGCCTTGGCACTTCCAGTCCCACTCTGCCAGGGAACCCCAACTCCACTCAGCCTGGGCACCTCCACTCCACTCAGCCTGGGCACATTCACTCCACTCAGCCTGGGCACTTCCAGTCCCACTCTGCCTGGGAACCTGCACTCCACTCAGCCTGGGCACCTCCACTCCCACTCTGCCTGGGAACCTCCGCTACTCCTCTCCACACCCTGCTCTCCACTCGACTCCCGGGGATCCACTCTTAAGCCCTCCCGCCGCAAGTTATAGGCCCTTTGCCCGGGCGGAAAGTGAACCGCGGAACTGTGCCCCGCCCTCAATTCTCCTCCGATCGGAACGCGGTTTGGACCCGTTCTCCTGGGCGGCCTCGCAGCCCCTCCAGACCCGGCCAGTTAGCTCCAAGGGGCCGCCCCGAGCACGGGGAGGTGTGACACTTGACGCTTTGGCGCAACGGTGCCCGCGCCACGAGCCAAAAAGCGCACCCCTCTCTCCGCGCCCATTCAAAACAATGAGGAAACGCACGTTTCGGGCTCCGGCGGCCGGGCACATTCACTCCAATCTGTGTAGGCACATTGACTCCCATTCAGCCTGGGCACATTCACTCCATTCAGCCTGGGAACCTGCACTCCACTCAGCCTGGGCACATGCACTCCACTCAGCCTGGGGACATTCACTCCACTCAGCCTGGGCACTTCCAATCCCACTCTGCCTGGGAACCTGCACTCCACTCAGCCTGGGCACCTCCACTCCACTCAGCCTGGGTACATTCACTCCACTCAGCCTGGGCACTTCGAATCCCACTCTGCCTGGGAACCTGCACTCCACTCAGCCTGGGCACCTCCACTCCACTCAGCCTGGGCACATTCACTCCACTCAGGCTGGTCACTTCCAATCCCACTCTGCCTGGGAACCTGCACTCCACTCAGCCTGGGCACCTCCACTCCACTCAGCCTGGGCACATTCACTCCACTCAGCCTGGGCACTTCCAATCCCACTCTGCCTGGGAACCTGCACTCCACTCAGCCTGGGCACCTCCACTCCACTCAGCCTGGGTACATTCACTCCACTCAGCCTTGGCACTTCCAGTCCCACTCTGCCTGGGATCCTGCACTCCACTCAGCCTGGGCACCTCCACTCCATTCAGCCTGGGCACATTCACTCCACTCAGCCTGGGCACTTCCAGTCCCACTCTGCCTGGGAACCTGCACTCCACTCAGCCTGGGCACCTCCACTCCACTCAGCCTGGGCACATTCACTCCACTCAGCCTGAGCACTTCCAATCCCACTCTGCCTGGGAACCTGCACTCCACTCAGCCTGGGCACTTCCAATCCCACTCTGCCTGGGAACCTGCACTCCACTCAGCCTGGGCACTTCCAATCCCACTCTGCCTGGGAACCTTCACTCCACTCAGCCTTGGCACCTCCACTCCACTCAGCCTGGGTACATTCACTCCACTCAGCCTTGGCACTTCCAGTCCCACTCTGCCAGGGAACCCCAACTCCACTCAGCCTGGGCACCTCCACTCCACTCAGCCTGGGCACATTCACTCCACTCACCCTGGGCACTTCCAGTCCCACTCTGCCTGGGAACCTGCACTCCACTCAGCCTGGGCACCTCCACTCCACTCAGCCTGGGAACCTGCAGTCCACTCGGCCTGGGCACTTCCAATCCCACTCTGCCTGGGAACCTGCACTCCACTCAGCCTGGGCACCTCCACTCCACTCAGCCTGGGCACATTCACTCCACTCAGGCTGGTCACTTCCAATCCCACTCTGCCTGGGAACCTGCACTCCACTCAGCCTGGGCACCTCCACTCCATTCAGCCTGGGCACATTCACTCCACTCAGCCTGGGCACTTCCAGTCCCACTCTGCCTGGGAACCTGCACTCCACTCAGCCTGGGCACCTCCACTCCACTCAGCCTGGGCACATTCACTCCACTCAGCCTGGGCACATTCACTCCACTCAGCCTGGGCACCTCCACTCCACTCAGCCTGGGTACATTCACTCCACTCAGCCTGGGCACTTCCAATCCCACTCTGCCTGGGAACCTGCACTCCACTCAGCCTGGGCACCTCCACTCCACTCAGCCTGGGTACATTCACTCCACTCAGCCTTGGCACTTCCAGTCCCACTCTGCCAGGGAACCCCAACTCCACTCAGCCTGGGCACCTCCACTCCACTCAGCCTGGGCACATTCACTCCACTCAGCCTGGGCACTTCCAGTCCCACTCTGCCTGGGAACCTGCACTCCACTCAGCCTGGGCACCTCCACTCCCACTCTGCCTGGGAACCTCCGCTACTCCTCTCCACACCCTGCTCTCCACTCGACTCCCGGGGATCCACTCTTAAGCCCTCCCGCCGCAAGTTATAGGCCCTTTGCCCGGGCGGAAAGTGAACCGCGGAACTGTGCCCCGCCCTCAATTCTCCTCCGATCGGAACGCGGTTTGGACCCGTTCTCCTGGGCGGCCTCGCAGCCCCTCCAGACCCGGCCAGTTAGCTCCAAGGGGCCGCCCCGAGCACGGGGAGGTGTGACACTTGACGCTTTGGCGCAACGGTGCCCGCGCCACGAGCCAAAAAGCGCACCCCTCTCTCCGCGCCCATTCAAAACAATGAGGAAACGCACGTTTCGGGCTCCGGCGGCCGGGCACATTCACTCCAATCTGTCTAGGCACATTGACTCCCATTCAGCCTGGGCACATTCACTCCACTCCGCCTGGGCACTTCCAGTCCCACTCTGCCAGGGAACCTGCACTCCACTCGGCCTGGGCACCTCCACTCCACTCAGCCTGGGCACATTCACTCCACTCAGCCTCGGCACTTCCAATCCCACTCTGCCTGGGCACTTCCAATCCCACTCTGCCTGGGAACCTGCACTCCACTCAGCCTGGGCACCTCCACTCCATTCAGCCTGGGCACATTCACTCCACTCAGCCTGGTCACTTCCAGTCCCACTCTGCCTGGGAACCTGCACTCCACTCAGCCTGGGCACCTCCACTCCACTCAGCCTGGGCACATTCACTCCACTCAGCCTGGGCACATTCACTCCACTCAGCCTGGGCACATTCACTCCACTCAGCCTGGGCACTTCCAGTCCCACTCTGCCCAGGAACCTCCACTCCCACTCTGCCTGGGAACCTCCGCTACTCCTCTCCACACCCTGCTCTCCACCCGACTCCCGGGGATCCACTCTTAAGCCCTCCCGCCGCAAGTTATAGGCCCTTTGCCCGGGCGGAAAGTGAACCGCGGAACTGTGCCCCGCCCTCAATTCTCGTCCGATCGGAACGCGGTTTGGACCCGTTCTCCTGGGCGGCCTCGCAGCCCCTCCAGACCCGGCCAGTTAGCTCCAAGGGGCCGCCCCGAGCATGGGGAGGTGTGACACTTGACGCTTTGGCGCAACGGTGCCCGCGCCACTAGCCAAAAAGCGCGCCCCTGTCTCCGCACCCATTCAAGGCAATGGGGAAACGCACGTTTCGGGCTCCGGCGGCCGGGCACATTCACTCCACTCTGTCTAGGCACATTGACTCCCATTCAGCCTGGGCACATTCACTCCAATCCGCCTGGGAACTTCCAGTCCCACTCTGCCTGGGAACCTGCACTCCACTCGGCCTGGGCACCTCCACTCCACTCAGCCTGGGCACATTCACTCCACTCAGCCTCGGCACTTCCAATCCCACTCTGCCTGGGAACCTGCACTCCACTCAGCCTGGGCACATGCACTCCACTCAGCCTGGGGACATTCACTCCACTCAGCCTGGGCACTTCCAATCCCACTCTGCCTGGGAACCTGCACTCCACTCAGCCTGGGCACCTCCACTCCACTCAGCCTGGGTACATTCACTCCACTCAGCCTGGGCACTTCCAATCCCACTCTGCCTGGGAACCTGCACTCCACTCAGCCTGGGCACCTCCACTCCACTCAGCCTGGGCACATTCACTCCACTCAGGCTGGTCACTTCCAATCCCACTCTGCCTGGGAACCTGCACTCCACTCAGCCTGGGCACCTCCACTCCACTCAGCCTGGGCACATTCACTCCACTCAGCCTGGGCACTTCCAATCCCACTCTGCCTGGGAACCTGCACTCCACTCAGCCTGGGCACCTCCACTCCACTCAGCCTGGGTACATTCACTCCACTCAGCCTTGGCACTTCCAGTCCCACTCTGCCTGGGAACCTGCACTCCACTCAGCCTGGGCACCTCCACTCCATTCAGCCTGGGCACATTCACTCCACTCAGCCTGGGCACTTCCAGTCCCACTCTGCCTGGGAACCTGCACTCCACTCAGCCTGGGCACCTCCACTCCACTCAGCCTGGGCACATTCACTCCACTCAGCCTGAGCACTTCCAATCCCACTCTGCCTGGGAACCTGCACTCCACTCAGCCTGGGCACTTCCAATCCCACTCTGCCTGGGAACCTGCACTACACTCAGCCTGGGCACTTCCAATCCCACTCTGCCTGGGAACCTTCACTCCACTCAGCCTGGGCACCTCCACTCCACTCAGCCTGGGTACATTCACTCCACTCAGCCTTGGCACTTCCAGTCCCACTCTGCCAGGGAACCCCAACTCCACTCAGCCTGGGCACCTCCACTCCACTCAGCCTGGGCACATTCACTCCACTCACCCTGGGCACTTCCAGTCCCACTCTGCCTGGGAACCTGCACTCCACTCAGCCTGGGCACCTCCACTCCACTCAGCCTGGGAACCTGCAGTCCACTCGGCCTGGGCACCTCCACTCCACTCAGCCTGGGCACATTCACTCCACTCAGCCTGGGCACTTCCAATCCCACTCTGCCTGGGAACCTGCACTCCACTCAGCCTGGGCACCTCCACTCCATTCAGCCTGGGCACATTCACTCCACTCAGCCTGGGCACTTCCAGTCCCACTCTGCCTGGGAACCTGCACTCCACTCAGCCTGGGCACCTCCACTCCACTCAGCCTGGGCACATTCACTCCACTCAGCCTGGGCACATTCACTCCACTCAGCCTGGGCACATGCACTCCACTCAGCCTGGGGACATTCACTCCACTCAGCCTGGGCACTTCCAATCCCACTCTGCCTGGGAACCTGCACTCCACTCAGCCTGGGCACCTCCACTCCACTCAGCCTGGGTACATTCACTCCACTCAGCCTTGGCACTTCCAGTCCCACTCTGCCAGGGAACCCCAACTCCACTCAGCCTGGGCACCTCCACTCCACTCAGCCTGGGCACATTCACTCCACTCAGCCTGGGCACTTCCAGTCCAACTCTGCCTGGGAACCTGCACTCCACTCAGCCTGGGCACCTCCACTCCCACTCTGCCTGGGAACCTCCGCTACTCCTCTCCACACCCTGCTCTCCACCCGACTCCCGGGGATCCACTCTTAAGCCCTCCCGCCGCAAGTTATAGGCGCTTTGCCCGGGCGGAAAGTGAAGCGCGGAACTGTGCCCCGCCCTCAATTCTCGTCCGATCGGAACGCGGTTTGGACCCGTTCTCCTGGGCGGCCTCGCAGCCCCTCCAGACCCGGCCAGTTAGCTCCAACGGGCCGCCCCGATCACGGGTTGGTGTGACACTTGACGCTTTGGCGCAACGGTGCCCGCGCCACGAGCCAAAAAGCGCACCCCTCTCTCCGCGCCCATTCAAAACAATGAGGAAACGCACGTTTCGGGCTCCGGCGGCCGGGCACATTCACTCCAATCTGTCTAGGCACATTGACTCCCATTCAGCCTGGGCACATTCACTCCACTCCGCCTGGGCACTTCCAGTCCCACTCTGCCTGGGAACCTGCACTCCACTCGGCCTGGGCACCTCCACTCCACTCAGCCTGGGCACATTCACTCCACTCAGCCTCGGCACTTCCAATCCCACTCTGCCTGGGCACTTCCAATCCCACTCTGCCTGGGAACCTGCACTCCACTCAGCCTGGGCACCTCCACTCCATTCAGCCTGGGCACATTCACTCCACTCAGCCTGGTCACTTCCAGTCCCACTCTGCCTGGGAACCTGCACTCCACTCAGCCTGGGCACCTCCACTCCACTCAGCCTGGGCACATTCACTCCACTCAGCCTGGGCACATTCACTCCACTCAGCCTGGGCACATTCACTCCACTCAGCCTGGGCACTTCCAGTCCCACTCTGCCCAGGAACCTCCACTCCCACTCTGCCTGGGAACCTCCGCTACTCCTCTCCACACCCTGCTCTCCACCCGACTCCCGGGGATCCACTCTTAAGCCCTCCCGCCGCAAGTTATAGGCCCTTTGCCCGGGCGGAAAGTGAACCGCGGAACTGTGCCCCGCCCTCAATTCTCGTCCGATCGGAACGCGGTTTGGACCCGTTCTCCTGGGCGGCCTCGCAGCCCCTCCAGACCCGGCCAGTTAGCTCCAAGGGGCCGCCCCGAGCACGGGGAGGTGTGACACTTGACGCTTTGGCGCAACGGTGCCCGCGCCACTAGCCAAAAAGCGCCCCCCTGTCTCCGCACCCATTCAAGGCAATGGGGAAACGCACGTTTCGGGCTCCGGCGGCCGGGCACATTCACTCCACTCTGTCTAGGCACATTGACTCCCATTCAGCCTGGGCACATTCACTCCAATCCGCCTGGGAACTTCCAGTCCCACTCTGCCTGGGAACCTGCACTCCACTCGGCCTGGGCACCTCCACTCCACTCAGCCTGGGCACATTCACTCCACTCAGCCTCGGCACTTCCAATCCCACTCTGCCTGGGAACCTGCACTCCACTCAGCCTGGGCACATGCACTCCACTCAGCCTGGGGACATTCACTCCACTCAGCCTGGGCACTTCCAATCCCACTCTGCCTGGGAACCTGCACTTTACTCGGCCTTGGCACCTCCACTCCACTCAGCCTGGGCACATTCACTCCACTCAACCTGGGCACATTCACTCCACTCGGCCTAGGCACCTCCACTCCATTCAGCCTGGGCACATTCACTCCACTCAGCCTGGGCACTTCCAATCCCACTCTGCCTGGGAACCTGCACTCCACTCAACCTGGGCACCTCCACTCCACTCAGCCTGGGCACATTCACTCCACTCGGCCTGGGCACCTCCACTCCACTCAGCCTGGGCACATTCACTCCACTCAGCCTGGGCACTTCCAATCCCACTCTGCCTGGGAACCTGCACTCCGCTCAGCCTGGGCACATGCACTCCACTCAGCCTGGGGACATTAACTCCACTCAGCCTGGGCACTTCCAATCCCACTCTGCCTGGGAACCTGCACTCAACTCAGCCTGGGCACCTCCACTCCACTCAGCCTGGGTACATTCACTCCACTCAGCCTTGGCACTTCCAGTCCCACTCTGCCAGGGAACCCCAACTCCACTCAGCCTGGGCACCTCCACTCCTCTCAGCCTGGGTACATTCACTCCACTCAGCCTTGGCACTTCCAGTCCCACTCTGCCAGGGAACCCCAACTCCACTCAGCCTGGGCACCTCCACTCCACTCAGCTTGGGCACATTCACTCCACTCAGCCTGGGCACTTCCAATCCCACTCTGCCTGGGAACCTGCACTCCACTCAGCCTGGGCACTTCCAATCCCACTCTGCCTGGGAACCTGCACTCCACTCAGCCTGGGCACTTCCAATCCCACTCTGCCTGGGAACCTGCACTCCACTCAGCCTGGGCACCTCCACTCCATTCAGACTGGGCACATTCACTCCACTCAGCCTTGGCACTTCCAGTCCCACTCTGCCAGGGAACCTGCACTCCACTCGGCCTGGGCACATTCACTCCACTCAACCTGGGCACATTCACTCCACTCAGCCTGGGCACTTTAACTCCACTCAGCCTGGGCACATTCACTCCACTCAGCCTGGGCACATTAACTCCACTCAGCCTGGGCACTTCCAATCCCACTCTGCCTGGGAACCTGCACTCCACTCAGCCTGGGCACCTCCACTCCACTCAGCCTGGGTACATTCACTCCACTCAGCCTGGGTACTTCCAATCCCACTCTGCCTGGGAACCTGCACTCCACTCAGCCTGGGCACCTCCACTCCACTCAGCCTGGGCACATTCACTCCACTCAGCCTGGGCACATTCACTCCACTCAGCCTGGGCACATTCACTCCACTCAGCCTGGGCACTTCCAGTCCCACTCTGCCCAGGAACCTGCACTCCACTCAGCCTGGGCACCTCCACTCCACTCAGCCTGGCTACATTCACTCCACTCAGCCTGGGCACTTCCAATCCCACTCTGCCTGGGAACCTGCACTCCACTCAGCCTGGGCACCTCCACTCCACTCAGCCTGGGCACATTCACTCTACTCCGCCTGGGCACTTCCAGTCCCACTCTGCCTGGGAACCTGCACTCCACTCAGCCTGGGCACCTCCACTCCACTCAGCCTGGGCACATTCACTCCACTCAGCCTGGGCACTTCCAGTCCCACTCTGCCTGGGAACCTGCACTCCACTCCGCCTGGGCACATTCACTCCACTCAGCCTGGGAACTTCCAGTCCCACTCTGCCTGGGAACCTGCACTCCACTCAGCCTGGGCACCTCCACTCCACTCAGCCTGGGAACCTGCAGTCCACTCGGCCTAGGCACCTCCACTCCACTCAGCCTGGGCACATTCACTCCACTCAGCCTGGGCACTTCCAATCCCACTCTGCCTGGGTAGCTGCACTCCACTTAGCCTGGGCACTTCCAATCCCACTCTGCCTGGGAAGCTGCACTCCACTCAGCCTGGGCACTTCCAATCCCACTCAGCCTGGGCACCTCCACTCCATTCAGCCTGGGCACATTCACTCCACTCAGCCTGGGCACTTCCAGTCCCACTCTGCCTGGGAACCTGCACTCCACTCAGCCTGGGCACCTCCACTCCACTCAGCCTGGGCACATTCACTCCACTCAGCCTGGGCACATTCACTCCACTCAGCCTGGGCACATTCACTCCACTCAGCCTGGGCACTTCCAGTCCCACTCTGCCCAGGAACCTCCACTCCCACTGTGCCTGGGAACCTCAGCTACTCCTCTCCACACCCGGCTCTCCTCCCGACTCGCGGGGGCCCACTCTTAAGCCCTCCCGCCGCAAGTTATAGGCCCTTTGCCCAGGCGGAATGTGAACCGCGGAACTGTGCCCCGCCCTCAATTCTCGTCCGATCGGAACGCGGTTTGGACCCGTTCTCCTGGGCGGCCTCGGAGCCCCTCCAGACCCAGCCAGTTAGCTCCAAGGGGCCGCCCCGAGCACGGGGAGGTGTGACACTTGACGCTTTGGCGCAACGGTGCCCGCGCCACGAGCCAAAAAGCGCCCCCCGCTCTCCGCGCCCATTGAAGGCAATGGGGAAACGCACGTTTCGGGCTCCGGCGGCCGGGCACATTCACTCCACTCTGTCTAGGCACATTGACTCCAGTTCAGCCTGGGCACATTCACTCCACTCCGCCTGGGCACTTCCAGTCCCACTCTGCCTGGGAACCTGCACTCAACTCGGCCTGGGCACCTCCACTCCACTCAGCCTGGGCACATTCACTCCACTCAGCCTGGGCACTTCCAATCCCACTCTGCCTGGGAACCTGCACTCCGCTCAGCCTGGGCACATGCACTCCACTCAGCCTGGGGACATTAACTCCACTCAGCCTGGGCACTTCCAGTCCCACTCTGCCTGGGAACCTGCACTTTACTCGGCCTTGGCACCTCCACTCCACTCAGCCTGGGCACATTCACTCCACTCAACCTGGGCACATTCACTCCACTCAGCCTAGGCACCTCCACTCCATTCAGCCTGGGAACATTCACTCCACTCAGCCTGGGCACTTCCAATCCCACTCTGCCTGGGAACCTGCACTCCACTCAACCTGGGCACCTCCACTCCACTCAGCCTGGGCACATTCACTCCACTCCGCCTGGGCACTTCCAGTCCCACTCTGCCTGGGAACCAGCACTCCACTCGGCCTGGGCACCTCCACTCCACTCAGCCTGGGCACATTCACTCCACTCAGCCTGGGCACTTCCAATCCCACTCTGCCTGGGAACCTGCACTCCGCTCAGCCTGGGCACATGCACTCCACTCAGCCTGGGGACATTAACTCCACTCAGCCTGGGCACTTCCAATCCCACTCTGCCTGGGAACCTGCACTCAACTCAGCCTGGGCACCTCCACTCCACTCAGCCTGGGTACATTCACTCCACTCAGCCTTGGCACTTCCAGTCCCACTCTGCCAGGGAACCCCAACTCCACTCAGCCTGGGCACCTCCACTCCATTCAGACTGGGCACATTCACTCCACTCAGCCTGGGCACTTCCAGTCCCACTCTGCCAGGGAACCTGCACGCCACTCGGCCTGGGCACATTCACTCCACTCAACCTGGGCACATTCACTCCACTCAGCCTGGGCACATTAACTCCACTCAGCCTGGGCACATTCACTCCACTCAGCCTGGGCACATTAACTCCACTCAGCCTGGGCACTTCCAATCCCACTCTGCCTGGGAACCTGCACTCCACTCAGCCTGGGCACCTCCACTCCACTCAGCCTGGGTACATTCACTCCACTCAGCCTGGGTACTTCCAATCCCACTCTGCCTGGGAACCTGCACTCCACTCAGCCTGGGCACCTCCACTCCACTCAGCCTGGGCACATTCACTCCACTCAGCCTGGGCACTTCCAATCCCACTCTGCCTGGGAACCTGCACTCCACTCAGCCTGGGCACTTCCAATCCCACTCTACCTGGGAACCTGCACTCCACTCAGCCTGGGCACTTCCAATCCCACTCTGCCTGGGAACCTGCACTCCACTCAGCCTGGGCACCTCCACTCCATTCAGCCTGGGCATATTCACTCCACTCAGCCTGGGCACTTCCAGTCCCACTCTGCCTGGGAACCTGCACTCCACTCGGCCTTGGCACCTCCACTCAGCCTGGGCACATTCACTCCACTCAACCTGGGCACATTCACTCCACTCAGCCTGGGCACATTCACTCCACTCAGCCTGGGCACTTCCAGTCCCACTCTGCCCAGGAACCTCAGCTCCCACTCTGCCAGGGAACCTCCGCAACTCCTCTCCACACCCGGCTCTCCACCCGACTCGCGGGGGCCCACTCTTAAGCCCTCCCGCCGCAAGTTTTAGGCCCTTTGCCCGGGCGGAAAGTGAACGCGGAACTGTGTCCCGCCCTCAATTCTCGTCCGATCGGAACGCGGTTTGGACCCGTTCTCCTGGGCGGCCTCGGAGCCCCTCCAGACCCGGCCAGTTAGCTCCAAGGGGCCGCCCCGAGCACCGGGAGGTGTGACACTTGACGCTTTGGCGCAACGGTGCCCGCGCCACGAGCAAAAAAGCGCCCCCCTCTCTCAGCGCCCATTCAAGGCAATGGGGAAACGCACGTTTCGGGCTCCGGCGGCCGGGCACATTCACTCCACTCTGTCTAGGCACATTGACTCCAGTTCAGCCTGGGCACATTCACTCCACTCCGCCTGGGCACTTCCAGTCCCACTCTGCCTGGGAACCTGCACTCCACTCGGCCTGGGCACCTCCACTCCACTCAGCCTGGGCTCTTCCAATCCCACTCAGCCTGGGAACCTGCACTCCACTCAGCCTGGGCACATTCACTCCACTCAGCCTGGGCACTTTCAATCCCACTCTGCCTTGGAACCTGCACTCCACTCAGCCTGGGCACCTCCACTCCACTCAGCCTGGGCACATTCACTCCACTCAGCCTGGGCACTTCCAATCCCACTCTGCCTGGGAACCTGCACTCCACTCAGCCTGGGCACTTCCAGTCCCACTCTGCCTAGGAACCTCCACTCCCACTCTGCCTGGGAACCTCCGCTACTCCTCTCCACACCCTGCTCTCCACCCGACTCCCGGGGATCCACTCTTAAGCCCTCCCGCCGCAAGTTATAGGCCCTTCGCCCGGGCGGAAAGTGAACCGCGGAACTGTGCCCCGCCCTCAATTCTCCTCCGATCGGAACGCGGTTTGGACCCGTTCTCCTGGGCGGCCTCGCAGCCCCTCCAGACCTGGCCAGTTAGCTCCAAGGGGCCGCCCCGAGCACGGGGAGGTGTGACACTTGACGCTTTGGCGCAACGGTGCCCGCGCCACGAGCCAAAAAGCGCCCCCCTCTCTCCGCGCCCATTCAAGGCAATGGGGAAACGCACGTTTCGGGCTCCGGCGGCCGGGCACATTCACTCCAATCTGTCTAGGCACATTGACTCCCATTCAGCCTGGGCACATTCACTCCACTCCGCCTGGGCACTTCCAGTCCCACTCTGCCTGGGAACCTGCACTCCACTCGGCCTGGGCACCTCCACTCCACTCAGCCTGGGCACATTCACTCCACTCAGCCTCGGCACTTCCAATCCCACTCTGCCTGGGCACTTCCAATCCCACTCTGCCTGGGAACCTGCACTCCACTCAGCCTGGGCACCTCCACTCCATTCAGCCTGGGCACATTCACTCCACTCAGCCTGGGCACTTCCAGTCCCACTCTGCCTGGGAACATGCACTCCACTCAGCCTGGGCACCTCCAATCCACTCAGCCTGGGCACATTCACTCCACTCAGCCTGGGCACATTCACTCCACTCAGCCTGGGCACATTCACTCCACTCAGCCTGGGCACTTCCAGTCCCACTCTGCCCAGGAACCTCCACTCCCACTCTGCCTGGGAACCTCCGCTACTCCTCTCCACACCCTGCTCTCCACCCGACTCCCGGGGATCCACTCTTAAGCCCTCCCGCCGCAAGTTATAGGCCCTTTGCCCGGGCGGAAAGTGAACCGCGGAACTGTGCCCCGCCCTCAATTCTCGTCCGATCGGAACGCGGTATGGACCCGTTCTCCTGGGCGGCCTCGCAGCCCCTCCAGACCCAGACAGTTAGCTCCAAGGGGCCGCCCCGAGCACGGGGAGGTGTGACACTTGACGCTTTGGCGCAACAGTGCCCGCGCCACGAGCCAAAAAGCGCCCCCCTCTCTCCGCGCCCATTCAAGGCAATGGGGAAACGCACGTTTCGGGCTCCGGCGGCCGGGCACATTCACTCCAATCTGTCTAGGCACATTGACTCCCATTCAGCCTGGGCACATTCACTCCACTCCGCCTGGGCACTTCCAGTCCCACTCTGCCTGGGAACCTGCACTCCACTCGGCCTGGGCACCTCCACTCCACTCAGCCTGGGCACATTCACTCCACTCAGCCTCGGCACTTCCAATCCCACTTTGCCTGGGAACCTGCACTCCACTCAGCCTGGGCACTTCCAATCCCACTCTGCCTGGGAACCTGCACTCCACTCAGCCTGGGCACTTCCAATCCCACTCTGCCTGGGAACCTGCACTCCACTCAGCCTCGGCACCTCCACTCCATTCAGCCTGGGCACATTCACTCCACTCAGCCTGGGCACTTCCAGTCCCACTCTGCCTGGGAACCTGCACTCCACTCAGCCTGGGCACCTCCACTCCACTCAGCCTGGGCACATTCACTCCACTCAGCCTGGGCACATTCACTCCACTCAGCCTGGGCACATTCACTCCACTCAGCCTGGGCACTTCCAGTCCCACTCTGCCCAGGAACCTCCACTCCCACTCTGCCTGGGAACCTCCGCTACTCCTCTCCACACCCGGCTCTCCACCCGACTCGCGGGGGCCCACTCTTAAGCCCTCCCGCCGCAAGTTATAGGCCCTTTGCCCGGGCGGAAAGTGAACCGCGGAACTGTGCCCCGCCCTCAATTCTCGTCCGATCGGAACGCGGTTTGGACCCGTTCTCCTGGGCGTCCTCGCAGCCCCTCCCGACCCGGCCAGTTAGCTCCAAGGGGCCGCCCCGAGCACGGGGAGGTGTGACACTTGACGCTTTGGCGCAACGGTGCCCGCGCCACGAGCCAAAAAGCGCCCCCCTCTCTCCGCGCCCATTCAAGGCAATGGGGAAACGCACGTTTCGGGCTCCATTACATTACATTACATTATTGGCATTTGGCAGACGCTCTTATCCAGAGCGACGTACAACAAAGTGCATACCCATAACCAGGGATAAGTTCGCTGAAAGACCCTAGAGGTAAGTACAATTTCAACTGCTACCTGTACAACAAAGATAAGGACAAGGGCCATTTTTTTTTTTTTTTTTTTTTGAACAAACAAACAAACAAACAAGAGCAAAAGTGACCAAAGTTAACTATCCAAACACTGCTTACCTAGCCAACTAAAAATACCGATACACAAAGCAAGTCACAGAGACAACAATTAAGGTTCACAGGGAGGTAGGGAGGGATGGGGAGAGGTGCTGCTTGAAGAGGTGCGTCTTCAGCTTGCGCTTGAAGGTGGGGAGAGATTCTATAGTTCTGACCTCAACGGGGAGTTCGTTCCACCACCGTGGAGCCAGAACAGACAGTAGTCGTGAGCGTGAGGTGGAGGTTCTGAGAGGGGGAGGTGCTAAGCGGCCTGTGGAGGCTGAACGAAGAGGTCTGGCAGGGGTGTAGGGTCTGATGATTTTTTGCAGATAAGCTGGGGAAGACCCTTTAACTGCTTGGAAGGCTAGCACCAATGTTTTGAATTTGATGCGAGCCATGACAGGCAGCCAGTGGAGGGAAGTAAGCAGGGGGGTGACGTGTGAGTATTTGGGAAGGTTGAAGACCAGACGAGCTGCTGCATTCTGGATGAGTTGGAGGGGTCTGATGGCGGACGCTGGGAGGCCAGCCAAGAGGGAATTGCAGTAGTCCAGGCGGGACAGAACCATCGCTTGGACCAGGAGCTGGGTCGAGTAGGGGGTGAGAAAGGGGCGGATTCTCCGTATGTTGTAGAGGAAGAACCTGCAAGACCGGGTCACCGCCGCAATGTTCTCGGAAAGGACAGTCTGCTGTCCATCACCACGCCGAGGTTCCTTGCACTGGGTGACGGCGTGAGTGTGGTATCCCCGAGAGAAATGGAGAGATCCAGATGGGGAGAGGTATTAGCAGGGATGAATATCATTTCAGTTTTACCTGGGTTGAGCTTTAGATGGTGGTTGTCCATCCAGCTCTGGATGTCCCTCAGGCAAGCAGAGATACGGGCTGAAACCTGCGTATCAGACGGCGGGAACGAGACGAAGAGTTGGGTATCGTCCGCATAGCAGTGGTAGGATAGCCCATGTGCAGCGATCACAGGGCCAAGGGAGCGAGTGTAGAGAGAAAAAAGAAGCGGGCCAAGGACTGAGCCCTGGGGAACCCCTGTGGCGAGGGGCCGAGGTGTCGATACCGAACCAGCCCAGGCAACCTGGAAGGAGCGACCAGAGAGGTAGGACTCAATCCAGTCCAGTCCAGGGCTCCGGCGGCGGGGCACATTCACTCCACTCTGTCTAGGCACATTGACTCCCATTCAGCCAGGGCACATTCACTCCGCTTCGCCTGGGCACTTGCAGTCCCACTCTGCCTGGGAACCTGCACTCCACTCGGCCTGGGCACCTCTACTCCACTCAGCCTGGGCACATTCACTCCACTCAGCCTGGGCACTTCCAATCCCACTCTGCCTGGGAACCTGCACTCCACTCAGCCTGGGCACCTCCACTCCACTCAGCCTGGGTACATTCACTCCACTCAGCCTGGGCACTTCCAATCCCACTCTGCCTGGGAACCTGCACTCCACTCGGCCTGGGCACCTCCACTCCACTCAGTCTGGGTACATTCACTCCACTCAGCCTGGGCACTTCCAATCCCACTCTGCCTGGGAACCTGCACTCCACTCAGCCTGGGCAGCTCCACTCCACTCAGCCTGGGTACATTCACTCCACTCAGCCTGGTCACTTCCAATCCCACTCTGCCTGGGAACCTGCACTCCACTCAGCCTGGGCACCTCCACTCCACTCAGCCTGGGCACATTCACTCCACTCAGCCTGGGCACATTCACTCCACTCAGCCTGGGCACATTCACTCCACTCAGCCTGGGCACTTCCAGTCCCACTCTGCCCAGGAACCTCCAATCCCACTCTGCCTGGGAACCTCCGCTACTCCTCTCCACACCCGGCTCTCCACCCGACTCGCGGGGGCCCACTCTTAAGCCCTCCCGCCGCAAGTTATAGGCCCTTTGCCCGGGCGGAAAGTGAACCGCGGAACTGTGCCCCGCCATCAATTCTCGTCCGATCGGAACGCGGTTTGGACCCGTTCTCCTGGGCGGCCTCGCAGCCCCTCCTCACCCGGCCAGTTAGCTCCAAGGGGCCGCCCCGAGCACGGGGAGGTGTGACACTTGACGCTTTGGCGCAACGGTGCCCGCGCCACGAGCCAAAAAATGCCCCCCTCTCTCCGCGCCCATTCAAGGCAATGGGGAAACGCACGTTTCGGGCTCCGGCGGCCGGGCACATTCACTCCACTCTGTCTAGGCACATTGACTCCCATTCAGCCTGGGCACATTCACTCCACTTCGCCTCGGCGCTTCCAGTCCCACTCTGCCTGGGAACCTGCACTCCACTCGGCCTGGGCACCTCCACTCCACTCAGCCTGGGCACATTCACTCCACTCAGCCTCGGCTCTTCCAATCCCACTCAGCCTGGGAACCTGCACTCCACTCAGCCTGGGCACATTCACTCCACTCAGCCTGGGCACTTCCAGTCCCACTCTGCCTGGGAACCTGCACTCCACTCGGCCTGGAAACCTCTACTCCACTCAGCCTGGGCACATTCACTCCACTCAGCCTGGGCACATTCACTCCACTCAGCCTGGGCACATTCACTCCACTCAGCCTGGGCACTTCCAGTCCCACTCTGCCCAGGAACCTCCACTCCCACTCTGCCTGGGAACCTCCGCTACTCCTCTCCACACCCGGCTCTCCACCCGACTCGCAGGGGCCCACTCTTAAGCCCTCCCGCCGCAAGTTATAGGCCCTTTGCCCGGGCGGAAAGTGAACCGCGGAACTGTGCCCCCCCCTCAATTCTCGTCCGATCGGAACGCGGTTTGGACCCGTTCTCCTCGGCGGCCTCGCAGCCCCTCCAGACCCGGCCAGTTAGCTCCAAGGGGCCGCCCTGAGCACGGGGAGGTGTGACACTTGACGCTTTGGCGCAACGGTGCCCGCGCCACGAGCCAAAAAGCGCCCCCCTCTCTCCGCGCCCATTGAAGGCAATGGGGAAACGCACGTTTCGGGCTCCGGCGGCCGGGCACATTCAATCCACTCTGTCTAGGCACATTGACTCCCATTCAGCCTGGGCACATTCACTCCACTCCGCCTGGGCACTTCCAGTCCCACTCTGCCTGGGAACCTGCACTCCACTCGGCCTGGGCACCTCCACTCCACTCAGCCTGGGCACATTCACTCCACTCAGCCTGGGCACTTCCAATCCCACTCTGCCTGGGAACCTTCACTCCACTCAGCCTGGGCACCTCCACTCCACTCAGCCTGGGTACATTCACTCCACTCAGCCTGGGCACTTCCAATCCCACTCTGCCTGGGAACCTGCACTCCACTCAGCCTGGGCACCTCCACTCCACTCAGCCTGGGTACATTCACTCCACTCAGCCTTGGCACTTCCAGTCCCACTCTGCCAGGGAACCCCAACTCCACTCAGCCTGGGCACCTCCACTCCACTCAGCCTGGGTACATTCACTCCACTCAGCCTTGGCACTTCCAGTCCCACTCTGCCAGGGAACCCCAACTCCACTCAGCCTGGGCACCTCCACTCCACTCAGCCTGGGCACATTCACTCCACTTAGCCTGGGCAATTCCAATCCCACTCTGCCTGGGAACCTGCACTCCACTCAGCCTGGGCACCTCCACTCCACTCAGCCTGGCTACATTCACTCCACTCAGCCTGGGCACTTCCAATCCCACTCTGCCTGGGAACCTGCACTCCACTCAGCCTGGGCACCTCCACTCCACTCAGCCTGGGTACATTCACTCCACTCAGCCTTGGCACTTCCAGTCCCACTCTGCCAGGGAACCCCAACTCCACTCAGCCTGGGCACCTCCACTCCACTCAGCCTGGGCACATTCACTCCCCTCAGCCTGGGCTCTTCCAATCCCACTCAGCCTGGGAACCTGCACTCCACTCAGCCTGGGCACATTCACTCCACTCAGCCTGGGCACTTCCAATCCCACTCTGCCTGGGAACCTGCACTCCACTCAGCCTGGGCACCTCCACTCCACTCAGCCTGGGCACATTCACTCCACTCAGCCTGGGCAGTTCCAGTCCCACTCTGCCCAGGAACCTCCACTCCCACTCTGCCTTGGAACCTCCGCTACTCCTCTGCACACCCGGCTCTCCACCCGACTCGCGGGGATCCACTCTTAAGCCCTCCCGCCGCAAGTTATAGGCCCTTTGCCCGGGCGGAAAGTGAACCGCGGAACTGTGCCCCGCCCTCAATTCTCGTCCGATCGAAACGCGGTTTGGACCCGTTCTCCTGGGCGGCCTCGGAGCCCCTCCCGACCCGGCCAGTTAGCTCCAAGGGGCCGCCCCGAGCACGGGGAGGTGTGACACTTGACGCTTTGGCGCAACGGTGCCCGCGCCACGAGCCAAAGAGCGCCCCCCTCTCTCCGCGCCCATTCAAGGCAATGGGGAAACTCCACTCTGTCTAGGCACGTTGACTCCCATTCAGCCTGGGCACATTCACTTCCCCACGCCTGGGCACTTCCAGTCCCACTCTGCCTGGAAACCTCCACTCCACTCAGCCTGGTCACATTCACTCCACTCAGCCTGGGCTCTTCCAATCCCACTCTGCCTGGGAACCTGAACTCCAATCAGCCTGGGCACCTCCACTCCATTCAGTCTGGGCACATTCACTCCACTCAGCCTGGGCACTTCCAGTCCAACTCTGCCTGGGAACCTGCACTCCACTCAGCCTGGGCACCTCCAATCCACTCCGCCTGGGCACTTGCAGTCCCACCCTGCCTGGGAACCTTCACTCCACTCGGCCTGGGCACCTCCACTCCACTCAGCCTGGGCACATTCACTCCACTCAGCCTGGGCACTTCCAATCCCACTCTGCCTGGGAACCTGCACTCCACTCAGCCTGGGCACTTCCAATCCCACTCTGCCTGGGAACCTGCACTCCACTCAGCCTGGGCACCTCAACTCCATTCAGCCTGGGCACATTCACTCCACTCAGCCTGGGCACTTCCAGTCCCACTCTGCCTGGGAACCTGCACTCCACTCAGCCTGGGCACCTCCAATCCACTCAGCCTGGGCACATTCACTCCACTCAGCCTGGGCACATTCACTCCACTCAGCCTGGGCACATTCACTCCACTCAGCCTGGGCACTTTCAGTCCCACTCTGCCCAGGAACCTCCACTCCCACTCTGCCTGGGAACCTCCGCTACTCCTCTCCACACCCGGCTCTCCACCCGACTCGCGGGGATCCACTCTTAAGCCCTCCCGCCGCAAGTTACAGGCCCTTTGCCCGGGCGGAAAGTGAACCGCGGAACTGTGCCCCGCCCTCAATTCTCGTCCAATCGGAACGCGGTTTGGACCCGTTCTCCTGGGCGGCCTCGCAGCCCCTCCAGACCCGGCCAGTTAGCTCCAAGGGGCCGCCTCGAGCACGGGGAGGTGTGACACTTGACGCTTTGGCGCAACGGTGCCCGCGCCACGAGCCAAAAAGCGCCCCCCTCTCTCCGCGTCCATTCAAGGCAATGGGGAAACGCACGTTTCGGGCTCCGGCGGCCGGGCACATTCACTCCACTCTGTCTAGGCACATTGACTCCCATTCAGCCTGGGCACATTCACTCCACTCTGCCTGTGCACTTCCAGTCCCACTCTGCCTGGGAACCTGCACTCCACTCGGCCTGAGCACCTCCACTCCACTCAACCTGGGCACATTCACTCCACTCAGCCTGGGCACTTCCAATCCCACTCTGCCTGGGAACCTGCACTCCACTCAGCCTGGGCACATGCACTCCACTCAGCCTGGGGACTTTCACTCCACTCAGCCTGGGCACTTCCAATCCCACTCTGCCTGGGAACCTGCACTCCACTCAGCCTGGGCACCTGCACTCCACTCAGCCTGGGTACATTCACTCCACTCAGCCTTGGCACTTCCAGTCCCACTCTGCCAGGGAACCCCAACTCCACTCAGCCTGGGCACCTCCACTCCACTCAGCCTGGGCACATTCACTCCACTCAGCCTGGGCACTTCCAATCCCACTCTGCCTGGGAACCTGCACTCCACTCAGCCTGGGCACTTCCAGTCCCACTCTGCCCAGGAACCTCCACTCCCACTCAGCCTGGGCACATTCACTCCACTCAGCCTGGGCACTTCCAGTCCCACTCTGCCCAGGAACCTCCAATCCCACTCTTAAGCCCCCCCGCCGCAAGTTATAGGCCCTTTGCCCGGGCGGAAAGTGAACCGCGGAACTGTGCCCCGCCCTCAATTCTCGTCCGATCGGAACGCGGTTTGGAACCGTTCTCCTGGGCGGCCTCGCAGCCCCTCCAGACCCGGCCAGTTAGCTCCAAGGGGCCGCCCGAGCACGGGGAGGTGTGAAACTTGACGCTTTGGCGCAACGGTGCCCGCGCCACGAGCCAAAAAGCGCCCCCCTCTCTCCGCGCCCATTCAAGGCAATGGGGAAACGCACGTTTCGGGCTCCGGCGGCCGGGCACATTCACTCCACTCAGTCTAGGCACATTGACTCCCATTCAGCCTGGGCACATTCACTCCACTCCGCCTGGGCACTTCCAGTCCCACTCTGCCTGGGAACCTGCACTCCACTCGGCCTGGGCACCTCCACTCCACTCAGCCTGGGCACATTCACTCCACTCAGCCTGGGCACTTCCAATCCCACTCTGCCTGGGAACCTGCACTCCACTCCGCCTGGGCACCTCCACTCCACTCAGCCTGGGGACATTCACTCCACTCAGCCAGGGCACTTCCAATCCCACTCTGCCTGGGAAGCTGCACTCCACTCAGCCTGGGCACCTCCTCTCCACTCAGCCTGGTTACATTCACTCCACTCAGCCTTGGCACTTCCAGTCCCACTTTGCCAGGGAACCCCAACTCCACTCAGCCTGGGCACCTCCACTCCACTCAGCCTGGGCACATTCACTCCACTCAGCCTGGGCACTTCCAATCCCACTCTGCCTGGGAACCTGCACTCCACTCAGCCTGGGCACCTCCACTCCACTCAGCCTGGGTACATTCACTCCACTCAGCCTGGGCACTTCCAATCCCACTCTGCCTGGGAACCTGCACTCCACTCAGCCTGGGCACCTCCACTCCATTCAGCCTGGGCACATTCACTCCACTCAGCCTGGGCACTTCCAGTCCCTCTCTTCCTGGGAACCTGCACTCCACTCAGCCTGGGCACCTCCAATCCACTCAGCCTGGGCACATTCACTCCACTCAGCCTGGGCACATTCACTCCACTCAGCCTGGGCACATTCACTCCACTCAGCCTGGGCACTTCCAGTCCCACTCTGCCCACGAACCTCCACTCCCACTCTGCCTGGGAACCTCCGCTACTCCTCTCCACACCCGGCTCTCCACCCGACTCGCGGGGGCCCACTCTTAAGCCCACCCGCCGCAAGTTATAGGCCCTTTGCCCGGGCGGAAAGTGAACCGCGGAACTGTGGCCCGCCCTCAATTCTCGTCCGATCGAAACGCGGTTTGGACCCGTTCTTTTGGGCGGCCTCGCAGCCCCTCCCGACCCGGCCAGTTAGCTCCAAGGGGCCGCCCCGAGCACGGGGAGGTGTGACACTTGACGCTTTGGCGCAACGGTGCCCGCGCCACGAGCCAAAAAGCGCCCCCCTCTCTCCGCGCCCATTCAAGGCAATGGGGAAACTCCACTCTGTCTAGGCACATTGACTCCCATTCAGACAGGGCACATTCACTTCCCCACGCCTGGGCACTTCCAGTCCCACTCTGCCTGGGAACCTCCACTCCACTCAGCCTGGGCACCTCCACTCCACTCAGCCTGGGCACATTCACTCCACTCAGCCTGGGCACTTCCAATCCCACTCTGCCTTGGAACCTGCACTCCACTCAGCCTGGGCACATTCACTCCACTCAGCCTGGGCACATTCACTCCACTCAGCCTGGGCACTTCCAATCCCACTCTGCCCAGGAACCTCCACTCCCACTCTGCCTGGGAACCTCCGCTACTCCTCTCCACACCCGGCTCTCCACCCGACTCGCGGGGATCCACTCTTAAGCCCTCCCGCCGCAAGTTACAGGCCCTTTGCCCGGGCGGAAAGTGAACCGCGGAACTGTGCCCAGCCCTCAATTCTCGTCCGATCGGAACGCGGTTTGGATCCGTTCTCCTGGGCGGCCTCGCAGCCCCTCCAGACCCGGCCAGTTAGCTCCAAGGGGCCGCCCCGAGCACGGGGAGGTGTGACACTTGACGCTTTGGCGCAACGGTGCCCGCGCCACGAGCCAAAATGCGCCCCCTCTCTCCGCGCCCATTCAAGGCAATGGGGAAACGCACGTTTCGGGCTCCGGCGGCCGGGCACATTCACTCCACTCTGTCTAGGCACATTGACTCCCATTCAGCCTGGGCACATTCACTCCACTCTGCCTGGGCACTTCCAGTCCCACTCTGCCTGGGAACCTGCACTCCACTCGGCCTGAGCACCTCCACTCCACTCAGCCTGGGCACATTCACTCCACTCAGCCTGGGCACTTCCAATCCCACTCTGCCTGGGAACCTGCACTCCACTCAGCCTGGGCACAGGCACTCCACTCAGCCTGGGGACTTTCACTCCACTCAGCCTGGGCACTTCCAGTGCCACTCTGCCAGGGAACCCCAACTCCACTCAGCCTGGGCACCTCCACTCCACTCAGCCTGGGCACATTCACTCCACTCAGCCTGGGCACTTCCAATCCCACTCTGCCTGGGAACCTGCACTCAACTCAGCCTGGGCACCTCCAATCCACTCAGCCTGGGCACATTCACTCCACTCAGCCTGGGCACATTCACTCCACTCAGCCTGGGCACTTCCAGTCCTACTCTGTCCAGGAACCTCCAATCCACTCAGCCTGGTCACATTCACTCCACTCAGCCTGGGCTCTTCCAATCCCACTCTGCCTGGGAACCTGAACTCCACTCAGCCTGGGCACCTCCACTCCATTCAGTCTGGGCACATTCACTCCACTCAGCCTGGGCACTTCCAGTCCAACTCTGCCTGGGAACCTGCACTCCACTCAGCCTGGGTACATTCACTCCACTCAGCCTGGGGACTTCCAATCCCACTCTGCCTGGGAACCTGCACTCCACTCAGCCTGGGCACCTCCACTCCACTCAGCCTGGGCACATTCACTCCACTCAGCCTGGGCACATCCACTCCACTCAGCCTGGGCACATTCACTCCACTCAGCCTTGGCACTTCCAATCCCACTCTGCCTGGGAACCTGCACTCCGCTCAGTCTGGGCACATGCACTCCACTCAGCCTGGGGACATTAACTCCACTCAGCCTGGGCACTTCCAATCCCACTCTCCCTGGGAACCTGCACTCCACTCAGCCTGGCACCTGCACTCCACTCAGCCTCGGTACATTCACTCCACTCAGCCTGGGCACTTCCAATCCCACTCTGCCTGGGAACCTGCACTCCACTCAGCCTGGGCACCTCCACTCCACTCAGCCTGGGTACATTCACTCCACTCAGCCTTGGCACTTCCAGTCCCACTCTGCCAGGGAACCCCATCTCCACTCAGCCTGGGCACCTCCACTCCACTCAGCCTGGGCACATTCACTCCACTCAGCCTGGGCTCTTCCAATCCCACTCTGCCTGGGAACCTGCACTCCACTCAGCCTGGGCACCTCCACTCCACTCAGCCTGGGTACATTCACTCCACTCAGCCTGGGCACATTCACTCCACTCAGCCTGGGCACTTCCAGTCCTACTCTGCCCAGGAACCTCCAATCCCACTCTTAAGCCCCCCCGCCGCAAGTTATAGGCCCTTTGCCCGGGCGGAAAGTGAACCGCGGAACTGTGCCCCGCCCTCAATTCTCGTCCGATTGAAACGCGGTTTGGACCCGTTCTCCTTGGCGGCCTCGCAGACCCTCCCGACCCGGCCAGTTAGCTCCAAGGGGCTGCCCCGAGCACGGGGAGGTGTGACACTTGACGCTTTGGCGCAACGGTGCCCGCGCCACGAGCCAAAAAGCGCCCCCCTCCTCCTCGCCCATTCAAGGCAATGGGTAAACGCACGTTTCGGGCTCCGGCAGCCGGGCACATTCACTCCACTCTGTCTAGGCACATTGACTCCCATTCAGCCTGGGCACATTAACTCCACTCCGCCTGGGCACTTCCAGTCCCACTCTGCCTGGGAACCTCCACTCCACTCAGCCTGGGCACATTCACTCCACTCAGCCTGGGCACATTCACTCCACTCAGCCTGGGCACTTCCAGTCCCACTCTGCCCACGAACCTCCACTCCCACTCTGCATGGGAACCTCCGCTACTCCTCTCCACACCCTGCTCTCCACCCGACTCCCGGGGATCCACTCTTAAGCCCTCCCGCCGCAAGTTATAGGCCCTTTGCCCGGGCGGAAAGGGAACCGCGGAACTGTGCCCCGCCCTCAATTCTCGTCCGATCGGAACGCGGTTTGGACCCGTTCTCCTGGGCGGCCTCGCAGCCCCTCCAGACCCGGCCAGTTAGCTCCAAGGGGCCGCCCCGAGCACGGGGAGGTGTGACACTTGACGCTTTGGCGCAACGGTGCCAGCGCCACGAGCCAAAAAGCGCCCCCCTCCTCCTCGCCCATTCAAGGCAATGGGTAAACGCACGTTTCGGGCTCCGGCAGCCGGGCACATTCACTCCACTCTGTCTAGGCACATTGACTCCCATTCAGCCTGGGCACATTCACTCCACTCCGCCTGGGCACTTCCAGTCCCACTCTGCCTGGGAACCTGCACTCCACTCAGCCTGGTCACCTCCACTCCACTCAGCCTGGGCACATTCACTCCACTCAGCCTGGGCACATTCACTCCACTCAGCCTGGGCACTTCCAGTCCCACTCTGCCCAGGAACCTCCACTCCCACTCTGCCTGGGAACCTCCGCTACTCCTCTCCACACCCGGCTCTCCACCCGACTCGCGGGGATCCACTCTTAAGCCCTCCCGCCGCAAGTTACAGGCCCTTTGCCCGGGCGGAAAGGGAACCGCGGAACTGTGCCCCGCCATCAATTCTCGTCCGATCGGAACGCGGTTTGGACTTGTTCTCCTGGGCGGCCTCGCAGCCCCTCCAGACCCGGCCAGTTAGCTCCAAGGGGCCGCCCCGAGCACGGGGAGGTGTGACACTTGACGCTTTGGCGCAACGGTGCCCGCGCCACGAGCCAAAAAGTGCCCCCCTGTCTCCGCGCCCATTCAAGTCAATGGGGAAACGCACGTTTCGGGCTCCGGCGGCCGGGCACATTCACTCCACTCTGTCTAGGCACATTGACTCCCATTCAGCCTGGGCACATTCACTCCACTCCGCCTGGGCACTTCCAGTCCCACCCTGCCTGGGAACCTTCACTCCACTCGGCCTGGGCACCTCCACTCCACTCAGCCTGGGCACATTCACTCCACTCAGCCTGGGCACTTCCAATCCCACTCTGCCTGGGAACCTGCACTCCACTCAGCCTGGGCACTTCCAATCCCACTCTGCCTGGGAACCTGCACTCCACTCAGCCTTGGCACCTCCACTCCATTCAGCCTGGGCACATTCACTCCACTCAGCCTGGGCACTTCCAGTCCCACTCTGCCTGGGAACCTGCACTCCACTCAGCCTGGGCACCTCCAATCCACTCAGCCTGGGCACATTCACTCCACTCAGCCTGGGCACATTCACTCCACTCAGCCTGGGCACATTCACTCCACTCAGCCTGGGCACTTCCAGTCCCACTCTGCCCAGGAACCTCCACTCCCACTCTGCCTGGGAACCTCCGCTACTCCTCTCCACACCCGGCTCTCCACCCGACTCGCGGGGATCCACTCTTAAGCCCTCCCGCCGCAAGTTACAGGCCCTTTGCCCGGGCGGAAAGTGAACCGCGGAACTGTGCCCCGCCCTCAATTCTCGTCCGATCGGAACGCGGTTTGGACCCGTTCTCCTGGGCGGCCTCGCAGCCCCTCCCGACCCAGCCAGTTAGCTCCAAGGGGCCGCCCCGAGCACGGGGAGGTGTGACACTTGACGCTTTGGCGCAACGGTGCCTGCACCACGATCCAAAAAGCGCCCCCCTCTCTCCGCGCCCATTCAAGGCAATGGGGAAACGCACGTTTCAGGCTCCGGCGGCCGGGCACATTCACTCCACTCTGTCTAGGCACATTGACTCCAGTTCAGCCTGGGCACATTCACTCCACTCCGCCTGGGCACTTCCAGTCCCACTCTGCCTGGGAACCTGCACTCCACTCGGCCTGGGCACCTCCACTCCACTCAGCCTGGGCACATTCACTCCACTCAGCATGGGCACTTCCAATCCCACTCTGCCTGGGAACCTGCACTCCGCTCAGCCTGGGCACATGCACTCCACTCAGCCTGGGGACATTAACTCCACTCAGCCTGGGCACTTCCAATTCCACTCTGCCTGGGAACCTGCACTCCACTCAGCCTGGGCACCTCCACTCCACTCAGCCTTGGTACATTCACTCCACTCAGCCTGGGAACTTCCAATCCCACTCTGCCTGGGAACCTGCACTCCACTCAGCCTGGGCACTTCCAATCCCACTCTGCCTGGGAACCTGCACTCCACTCAGCCTGGGCACCTCCACTCCACTCAGCCTGGGTACATTCACTCCACTCAGCCTTGGCACTTCCAGTCCCACTCTGCCAGGGAACCCCAACTCCACTCAGCCTGGGCACCTTCACTCCACTCAGCCTGGGCACATTCACTCCACTCAGCCTGGGCACTTCCAGTCCCACTCTGCCTGGGAACCTGCACTCCACTCAGCCTGGGCACCTCCACTCCACTCAGCCTGGGAACCTGCAGTCCACTCGGCCTGGGCACCTCCACTCCACTCAGCCTGGGCACATTCACTCCACTCAGCCTGGGCACTTCCAATCCCACACTGCCTGGGAACCTGCACTCCACTCAGCCTGGGCACCTCCACTCCATTCAGCCTGGGCACATTCACTCCACTCAGCCTGGGCACTTCCAGTCCCACTCTGCCTGGGAACCTGCACTCCACTCAGCCTGGGCACCTCCACTCCACTCAGCCTGGGCACATTCACTCCACTCAGCCTTGGCACATTCACTCCACTCTGTCTAGGCACATTGACTCCCATTCAGCCTGGGCACATTCACTCCACTTCGCCTGGGCACTTCCAGTCCCACTCTGCTTGGGAACCTGCACTCCACTCGGCCTGGGCACCTCCACTCCACTCAGCCTGGGCACATTGACTCCAGTTCAGCCTGGGCACATTCACTCCACTCAGCCTGGGCACTTCCAATCCCACACTGCCTGGGAACCTGCACTCCACTCAGCCTGGGCACCTCCACTCCATTCAGCCTGGGCACATTCACTCCACTCAGCCTGGGCACTTCCAGTCCCACTCTGCCTGGGAACCTGCACTCCACTCAGCCTGGGCACCTCCACTCCACTCAGCCTGGGCACATTCACTCCACTCAGCCTGGGCACTTCCAATCCCACTCTGCCTGGGAACCTGCACTCCACTCAGCCTGGGCACCTCCAATCCACTCAGCCTGGGCACATTCACTCCACTCAGCCTGGGCACATTCACTCCACTCAGCCTGGGCACTTCCAGTCCCACTCTGCCCAGGAACCTCCACTCCCACTGTGCCTGGGAACCTCCGCTACTCCTCTCCACCCCCCGCTCTCCACCCGACTCGTGGGGATCCACTCTTAAGCCCTCCCGCCGCAAGTTATAGGCCCTTTGCCCGGGCGGAAAGTGAACCGCGGAACTGTGCCCCGCCCTCAATTCTCGTCCGATCGAAACGCAGTTTGGACCCGTTCTCCTGGGCGGCCTCGGAGCCCCTCCCGACCCGGCCAGTTAGCTCCAAGGGGCCGACCCGAGCACGGGGAGGTGTGACACTTGACGCTTTGGCGCAATGGTGCCCGCGCCACGATCCAAAAAGCGCCCCCCTCTCTCCGCGCCCATTCAAGGCAATGGGGAAACGCACGTTTCAGGCTCCGGCGGCCGGGCACATTCACTCCACTCTGTCTAGGCACATTGACTCCAGTTCAGCCTGGGCACATTCACTCCACTCCGCCTGGGCACTTCCAGTCCCACTCTGCCTGGGAACCTGCACTCCACTCGGCCTGGGCACCTCCACTCCACTCAGCCTGGGCACATTCACTCCACTCAGCCTGGGCACTTCCAATCCCACTCTGCCTGGGAACCTGCACTCCTCTCAGCCTGGGCACATGCACTCCACTCAGCCTGGGGACATTAACTCCACTCAGCCTGGGCACTTCCAATCCCACTCTGCCTGGGAACCTGCACTCCGCTCAGCCTGGGCACATGCACTCCACTCAGCCTGGGGACATCAACTCCACTGAGCCTGGGCACTTCCAATCCCACTCTGACTTGGAACCCCAACTCCACTCAGCCTGGGTACCTCCACTCCACTCAGCCTGGGCACATTCACTCCACTCAGCCTGGGCACTTCCAATCCCATTCTGCCTGGGAACCTGCACTCCACTCAGCCTGGGCACCTCCACTCCACTCAGCCTGGGTACATTCACTCCACTCAGCCTGGGCACTTCCAATCCCACTCTGCCTGGGAACCTGCACTCCACTCAGCCTGGGCACCTCCACTCCATTCAGCCTGGGCACATTCACTCCACTCAGCCTGGGCACTTCCAGTCCCACTCTGCCTGGGAACCTGCACTCCACTCAGCCTGGGCACCTCCACTCCACTCAGCCTGGGCACATTCACTCCACTCAGCCTTGGCACATTCACTCCGCTCTGTCTAGGCACATTGACTCCCATTCAGCCTGGGCACATTCACTCCACTTCGCCTGGGCACTTCCAGTCCCACTCTGCTTGGGAACCTGCACTCCACTCGGCCTGGGCACCTCCACTCCACTCAGCCTGGGCACATTGACTCCAGTTCAGCCTGGGCTCATTCACTCCACTCAGCCTGGGCACTTCCAATCCCACTCTGCCCAGGAACCTCCACTCCCACTCTGCCTGGGAACCTCCGCTACTCCTCTCCACACCCGGCTCTCCACCCGACTCGCGGGGGCCCACTCGTAAGCCCCCCCGCCGCAAGTTATAGGCCCTTTGCCCGGGCGGAAAGTGAACCGCGGAACTGTGCCCCGCCCTCAATTCTCGTCCGATCGGAACGCGGTTTGGACCCGTTCTCCTGGGCGGCCTCGCAGCCCCTCCAGACCCGGCCAGTTAGCTCCAAGGGGCCGCCCCCAGCACGGGGAGGTGTGACACTTGACGCTTTGGCGCAACGGTGCCCGCGCCACGAGCCAAAAAGCGCCCCCCTCTCTCCGCGCCCATTGAAGGCAATGGGGAAACGCACGTTTCGGGCTCCGGCGACCGGGCACATTCACTCCACTCTGTCTAGGCACAATGACTCCAATTCAGCCTGGGCACATTCACTCCACTCCGCCAGGGCACTTCCAGTCCCACTCTGCCTGGGAACCTGCACTCCACTCGGCCTGGGCACCTCCACTCCACTCAGCCTGGGCACATTCACTCCACTGAGCCTGGGCTCTTCCAATCCCACTCAGCCTGGGAACCTGCACTCCACTCAGCCTGGGCACATTCACTCCACTCAGCCTGGGCACTTCCAATCCCACTCTGCCTGGGAACCTGCACTCCACTCAGCCTGGGCACCTCCACTCCACTCAGCCTGGGCACATTCACTCCACTCAGCCTGGGCTCTTCCAATCCCACTCTGCCTGGGAACCTGAACTCCACTCAGCTTGGGCACCTCCACTCCATTCAGCCTGGGCACATTCACTCCACTCAGCCTGGGCACTTCCAGTCCCACTCTGCCTGGGAACCTGCACTCCACTCAGCCTGGGCACCTCCACTCCACTCAGCCTGGGCACATTCACTCCACTCAGCCTGGGCACATTCACTCCACTCAGCCTGGGCACATTCACTCCACTCAGCCTGGGCACTTCTAGTCCCACTCTGCCCACGAACCTCCACTCCCACTCTGCCTGGGAACCTCCGCTACTCCTCTCCACACCCGGCTCTCCACCCGACTCGCCGGGGCCCACTCTTAAGCCCCCCCGCCGCAAGTTATAGGCCCTTTGCCCGGGCGGAAAGTGAACCGCGGAACTGTGCCCCGCCCTCAATTCTCGTCCGATCGAAACGCGGTTTGGATCCGTTCTCCTTGGCGGCCTCGCAGCCCCTCCCGACCCGGCCAGTTAGCTCCAAGGGGCCGCCCCGAGCACGGGGAGGTGTGACACTTGACGCGTTGGCGCAACGGTGCCCGCGCCACGAGCCAAAAAGCGTCCCCCTCTCTCCGCGCCCATTCAAGGCAATGGGGAAACGCACGTTTCGGGCTCCGGCGGCCGGGCACATTCACTCCACTCTGTCTAGGCACATTGACTCCCATTCAGCCTGGGCACATTCACTCCACTCCGCCTGGGCACTTCTAGTCCCACTCTGCCTGGGAACCTGCACTCCACTCGGCCTGGGCACCTCCACTCCACTCAGCCTGGGCACATTCACTCCACTCAGCCTGGGCTCTTCCAATCCCACTCAGCCTGGGAACCTGCACTCTACTCAGCCTGGGCACATTCACTCCACTCAGCCTGGGGACTTCCAATCCCACTCTGCCTGGGAACCTGCACTCCACTCAGCCTGGGCACCTCCACTCCACTCAGCCTGGGCACATTCACTCCACTCAGCCTGGGCCCTTCCAATCCCACTCTGCCTGGGAACCTGCACTCCACTCAGCCTGGGCACCTCCACTCCATTCAGCCTGGGCACATTCACTCCACTCAGCCTGGGCCCTTCCAATCCCACTCTGCCTGGGAACCTGAACTCCACTCAGCCTGGGCACCTCCACTCCACTCAGCCTGGGCACTTCTAGTCCCACTCTGCCCAGGAACCTCCACTCCCACTCTGCCTGGGAACCTCCGCTACTCCTCTCCACACCCGGCTCTCCACCCGACTCGCGGGGGCCCACTCTTAAGCCCCCCCGCCGCAAGTTATAGGCCCTTTGCCCGGGCGGAAAGTGAACCGCGGAACTGTGCCCCGCCCTCAATTCTCGTCCGATCGAAACGCGGTTTGGACCCGTTCTCCTTGGCGGCCTCGCAGCCCCTCCCGACCCGGCCAGTTAGCTCCAAGGGGCCGCCCCGAGCACGGGGAGGTGTGACACTTGACGCTTTGGCGCAACGGTGCCCGCGCCACGAGCCAAAAAGCGCCCCCCTCTCTCCGCGCCCATTGAAGGCAATGGGGAAACGCACGTTTCGGGCTCCGGCGGCCAAGCACATTCACTCCACTCTGTCTAGGCACATTGACTCCCATTCAGCCTGGGCACATTCACCCCACTCCGCCTGGGAACTTCCAGTCCCACTCTGCCTGGGAACCTGCACTCCACTCGGCCTGGGCACCTCCACTCCACTCAGCCTCGGCACATTCACTCCACTCAGCCTGGGCTCTTCCAATCCCACTCAGCCTGGGAACCTGCACTCTGCTCAGCCTGGGCACATTCACTCCACTCAGCCTGGGCACTTCCAATCCCACTCTGCCTGGGAACCTGCACTCCACTCAGCCTGGGCACCTCCACTCCACTCAGCCTGGGCACATTCACTCCACTCAGCCTGGGCTCTTCCAATCCCACTCTGCCTGGGAACCTGAACTCCACTCAGCCTGGGCACCTCCACTCCATTCAGCCTGGGCACATTCACTCCACTCAGCCTGGGCACTTCCAGTCCCTCTCTGCCTGGGAACCTGCACTCCACTCAGCCTGGGCACCTCCAATCCACTCAGCCTGGGCACATTCACTCCACTCAGCCTGGGCACTTCCAATCCCACTCTACCTGGGAACCTGCACTCCACTCAGCCTGGGCACCTCCACTCCATTCAGCCTGGGCACATTCACTCCACTCAGCCTGGGCACATTCACTCCACTCAGCCTGGGCACATTCACTCCACTCCGCCTGGGCACTTCCAATCCCACTCTGCCTGGGAACCGGCACTCCGCTCAGCCTGGGCACATGCACTCCACTCAGCCTGGGGACATTAACTCCACTCAGCCAGGGCACTTCCAATCCCACTCCGCCTGGGAACCTGCACTCCACTCAGCCTGGGCACCTCCACTCCACTCAGCCTGGGTACATTCACTCCACTCAGCCTGGGCACTTCCAATCCCACTCTGCCTGGGAACCTGCACTCCACTCAGCCTGGGCACCTCCACTCCACTCAGCCTGGGTACATTCACTCCACTCAGCCTTGGCACTTCCAGTCCCACTCTGCCAGGGAACCCCAACTCCACTCAGCCTGGGCACCTCCACTCCACTCAGCCTTGGCACATTCACTCCACTCAGCCTGGGCACTTCCAATCCCATTCTGCCTGGGAACCTGCACTCCACTCAGCGTGGGCACCTCCACTCCACTCAGACTGGGTACATTCACTCCACTCAGCCTGGGCACTTCCAATCCCACTCTGCCTGGGAACCTCCACTCCACTCAGCCTGGGCACATTCACTCCACTCAGCCTTGGCACATTCACTCCACTCAGCCTGGGCACATTCACTCCACTCAGCCTGGGCACTTCCAGTCCCACTCTGCCCAGGAACCTCCACTACTCCTCTCCACACCCGGCTCTCCACCCGACTCGCGGGGGCCCACTCTTAAGCCCCCCCGCCGCAAGTTATAGGCCCTTTGCCCGGGCGGAAAGTGAACCGCGGAACTGTGCCCCGCCCTCAATTCTCGTCCGATCGGAACGCGGTTTGGACCCGTTCTCCTGGGCGGCCTCGGAGCCCCTCCACACCCGGCCAGTTAGCTCCAAGGGGCCGCCCCGAGCACGGGGAGGTGTGACACTTGACGCTTTGGCGCAACAGTGCCCGCGCCACGATCCAAAAAGCGCCCCCCTCTCTCCGCGCCCATTCAAGGCAATGGGGAAACGCACGTTTCGGGCTCCGGCGGCCGGGCACATTCACTCCACTCAGCCTGGGCACATTGACTCCAGTTCAGCCGGGGCACATTCACTCCACTCCGCCTGGGCACTTCCAGTCCCACTCTGCCTGGGAACCTGCACTCCACTCGGCCTGGGCACCTCCACTCCACTCAGCCTGGGCACATTCACTCCACTCAGCCTGGGCACTTCCAATCCCACTCTGCCTGGGAACCGGCACTCCGCTCAGCCTGGGCACATGCACTCCACTCAGCCTGGGGACATTAACTCCACTCAGCCAGGGCACTTCCAATCCCACTCTGCCTGGGAACCTGCACTCCACTCAGCCTGGGCACCTCCACTCCACTCAGCCTGGGTACATTCACTCCACTCAGCCTGGGCACTTCCAATCCCACTCTGCCTGGGAACCTGCACTCCACTCAGCCTGGGCACCTCCACTCCACTCAGCCTGGGTACATTCACTCCACTCAGCCTTGGCACTTCCAGTCCCACTCTGCCAGGGAACCCCAACTCCACTCAGCCTGGGCACCTCCACTCCACTCAGCCTGGGCACATTCACTCCACTCAGCCTGGGCACTTCCAATCCCATTCTGCCTGGGAACCTGCACTCCACTCAGCGTGGGCACCTCCACTCCACTCAGCCTGGGTACATTCACTCCACTCAGCCTGGGCACTTCCAATCCCACTCTGCCTGGGAACCTGCACTCCACTCAGCCTGGGCACCTCCACTCCATTCAGCCTGGGCACATTCACTCCACTCAGCCTGGGCACTTCCAGTCCCACTCTGCCTGGGAACCTGCACTCCACTCAGCCTGGGCACCTCCACTCCACTCAGCCTGGGCACATTCACTCCTCTCAGCCTTGGCACATTCACTCCACTCAGCCTGGGCACATTCACTCCACTCAGCCTGGGCACTTCCAGTCCCACTCTGCCCAGGAACCTCCACTCCCACTCTGCCTGGGAACCTCCGCTACTCCTCTCCACACCCGGCTCTCCACCCGACTCGCGGGGGCCCACTCTTAAGCCCCCCCGTCGCAAGTTATAGGCCCTTTGCCGGGGGGAAAGTGAACCGCGGAACTGTGCCCCGCCCTCAATTCTCGTCCGATCGGAACGCGGTTTGGACCCGTTCTCCTGGGCGGCCTCGGAGCCCCTCCACACCCGGCCAGTTAGCTCCAAGGGGCCACCCCGAGCACGGGGAGGTGTGACACTTGACGCTTTGGCGCAACGGTGCCCGCGCCACGATCCAAAAAGCGCCCCCCTCTCTCCGCGCCCATTCAAGGCAATGGGGAAACGCACGTTTCGGGCTCCAGCGGCCGGGCACATTCACTCCACTCAGCCTGGGCACTTCCAGTCCCACTCTGCCTGGGAACCTGCACTCCACTCAGCCTGGGCACCTCCACTCCACTCAGCCTGGGAACCTCCACTCCACTCAGCCTGGGCACATTCACTCCACTCAGCCTGGGCACTTCCAATCCCACTCTGCCTGGGAACCTGCACTCCACTCAGCCTTGGCACCTGCACTCCACTCAGCCTGGGTACATTCACTCCACTCAGCCTTGGCACTTCCAGTCCCACTCTGCCAGGGAACCCCAACTCCACTCAGCCTGGGCACCTCCACTCCACTCAGCCTGGGCACATTCACTCCACTTAGCCTGGGCACTTCCAATCCCACTCTGCCTGGGAACCTGCACTCCACTCAGCCTGGGCACCTCCACTCCATTCAGCCTGGGCACATTCACTCCACTCAGCCTGGGCACTTCCAGTCCCACTCTGCCTGGGAACCTGCACTCCACTCTGCCTGGGCACCTCCAATCCACTCAGCCTGGGCACATTGACTCCACTCAGCCTGGGCACATTCACTCCAATCAGCCTGGGCACTTCCAGTCCCACTCTGCCCAGGAACCTCCACTCCCACTCTGCCTGGGAACCTCCGCAACTCCTCTCCACACCCGGCTCTCCACCCGACTCGCGGGGGCCCACTCTTAAGCCCCCCCGCCGCAAGTTATAGGCCCTTTGACCGGGCGGAAAGTGAACCGCGGAACTGTGCCCCGCCCTCAATTCTCGTCCGATCGGAACGCGGTATGGACCCGTTCTCCTGGGCGGCCTCGCAGCCCCTCCCGACCCGGCCAGTTAGCTCCAAGGGGCCGCCCCGAGCACGGGGAGGTGTGACACTTGACGCTTTGGCGCAACGGTGCCCGCGCCACGAGCCAAAAAGCGCCCCCCTCTCTCCACGCCCATTCAAGGCAAAGGGGAAACGCACGATTCGGGCTCCGGCGGCCGGGCACATTCACTCCACTCTGTCTAGGCACATTGACTCCAGTTCAGCCTGGGCACATTCACTCCACTCCGCCTGGGCACTTCCAGTCCCACTCTGCCTGGGAACCTGCACTCCACTCGGCCTGGGTACCTCCACTCCACTCAGCCTGGGCACATTCACTCCACTCAGCCTTGGCACTTCCAGTCCCACTCTGCCAGGGAACCCCAACTCCACTCAGCCTGGGCACCTCCACTCCACTCAGCCTGGGCACATTCACTCCACTCAGCCTGGGCACATTCACTCCACTCAGCCTGGGCACATTCAGTCCACTCAGCCTGGGCACTTCCAGTCCCACTCTGCCCGGGAACCTCCACTCCCACTCTGCCTGGGAACCTCCGCTACTCCTCTCCACACCCGGCTCTCCACCCGACTCGCGGGGGCCCACTCTTAAGCCCTCCCGCCGCAAGTTATAGGCCCTTTGCCCGGGCGGAAAGTGAACCGCGGAACTGTGCCCCGCCCTCAATTCTCGTCCGATCGGAATGCGGTTTGGACCCGTTCTCCTGGGCGGCCTCGCAGCCCCTCCAGACCCAGACAGTTAGCTCCAAGGGGCCGCCCCGAGCACGGGGAGGTGTGACACTTGACGCTTTGGCGCAACGGTGCCCGCGCCACGAGCCAAAAAGCGCCCCCCTCTCTCCGCGCCCATTCAAGGCAATGGGGAAACGCACGTTTCGGGCTCCGGCGGCCGGGCACATTCACTCCACTCTGTCTAGGCACATTGACTCCCATTCAGCCTGGGCACATTCACTCCACTCCGCCTGGGCAATTCCAGTCCCACTCTGCCTGGGAACCTGCACTCCACTCGGCCTGGGCACCTCCACTCCACTCAGCCTGGGCACATTCACTCCACTCAGCCTGGGCACTTCCAATCCCACTCTGCCTGGGAACCTGCAATCCGCTCAGCCTGGGCACATGCACTCCACTCAGCCTGGGGATATTAACTCCACTCAGAATGGGCTCTTCCAATCCCACTCTGCCTGGGAACCTGCACTCCACTCAGCCTGGGCACCTCCACTCCACTCAGCCTGGGTACATTCACTCCACTCAGCCTGGGCACTTCCAATCCCACTCTGCCTGGGAACCTGCACTCCACTCAGCCTGGGCACCTCCACTCCACTCAGCCTGGGTACATTCACTACACTTAGCCTTGGCACTTCCAGTCCCACTCTGCCAGGGAACCCCAACTCCACTCAGCCTGGGCACCTCCACTCCAATCAGCCTGGGCACACTCACTCCACTCAGCCTGGGCACTTCAAATCCCACTCTGCCTGGGAACCTGCACTCCACTCAGCCTGGGCACCTCCACTCCACTCAGCCTGGGTACATTCACTCCACTCAGCCTGGGCACTTCCAATCCCACTCTGCCTGGGAACCTGCACTCCACTCAGCCTGGGCACCTCCACTCCATTCAGAATGGGCACATTCACTCCACTCAGCCTGGGCACTTCCAGTCCCACTCTGCCTGGGAACCTGCACTCCACTCAGCCTGGGCACCTCCACTCCACTCAGCCTGGGCACCTCCACTCCACTCAGCCTGGGCACATTCACTCCACTCAGCCTGGGCACATTCAGTCCACTCAGCCTGGGCACTTCCAGTCCCACTCTGCCCAGGAACCTCCACTCCCACTGTGCCTGGGAACCTCCGCTACTCCTCTCCACACCCGGCTCTCCACCCGACTCGCGGGGGCCCACTCTTATGCCCTCCCGCCGCAAGTTATAGGGCCTTTGCCCGGGCGGAAAGTGAACCGCGGAACTGTGCCCCGCCCTCAATTCTCGTCCGATCGGAACGCGGTTTGGACCCGTTCTCCTGGGCGGCTTCGGAGCCCCTCCAGACCCGGCCAGTTAGCTCCAAGGGGCCGCCCCGAGCACGGGGAGGTGTGACACTTGACGCTTTGGCGCAACGGTGCCCGCGCCACGAGCCAAAAAGCGCCCCCCTCTCTCCGCGCCCATTCAAGGCAATGGGGAAACGCACGTTTCGGGCTCCGGTGGCCGGGCACATTCACTCCACTCTGTCTAGGCACATTGACTCCCATTCAGCCTGGGCACATTCACTCCACTCCGCCTGGGCACTTCCAGTCCCACTCTGCCTGGGAACCTGCACTCCACTCGGCCTGGGCACCTCCACTCCACTCAGCCTGGGCACATTCACTCCACTCAGCCTGGGCACTTCCAATCCCACTCTGCCTGGGAACCTGCACTCCGCTCAGCCTGGGCACATGCACTCCACTCAGCCTGGGGATATTAACTCCACTCAGCCTGGGCACTTCCAATCCCACTCTGCCTGGGAACCTGCACTCGACTCAGCCTGGGCACCTCCACTCCACTCAGCCTGGGAACATTCACTCCACTCAGCCTGGGCACTTCCAATCCCACTCTGCCTGGGAACCTGCACTCCACTCAGCCTGGGCACCTCCACTCCATTCAGAATGGGCACATTCACTCCACTCAGCCTGGGCACTTCCAGTCCCACTCTGCCTGGGAACCTGCACTCCACTCAGCCTGGGCACCTCCACTCCACTCAGCCTGGGCACCTCCACTCCACTCAGCCTGGGCACATTCACTCCACTCAGCCTGGGCACATTCACTCCACTCAGCCTGGGCACTTCCAGTCCCACTCTGCCCAGGAACCTCCACTCCCACTGTGCCTGGGAACCTCCGCTACTCCTCTCCACACCCGGCTCTCCACCCGACTCGCGGGGGCCCACTCTTATGCCCTCCCGCCGCAAGTTATAGGCCCTTTGCCCGGGCGGAAAGTGAAACGCGGAACTGTGCCCCGCCCTCAATTCTCGTCCGATCGGAACGCGGTTTGGACCCGTTCTCCTGGGCGGCTTCGGAGCCCCTCCAGACCCCGCCAGTTAGCTCCAAGGGGCCGCCCCGAGCACGGGGAGGTGTGACACTTGACGCTTTGGCGCAACGGTGCCCGCGCCACGAGCCAAAAAGCGCCCCCCTCTCTCCGCGCCCATTCAAGGCAATGGGGAAACGCACGTTTCGGGCTCCGGTGGCCGGGCACATTCACTCCACTCTGTCTAGGCACATTGACTCCCATTCAGCCTGGGCACATTCACTCCTTTCCGCCTGGGCACTTCCAGTCCCACTCTGCCTGGGAACCTGCACTCCACTCGGCCTGGGCACCTCCACTCCACTCAGCCTGGGCACATTCACTCCACTCTGCCTGGGTACTTCCAACCCCACTCTGCCTGGGAACCTGCACTCCACTCAGCCTGGGCACCTCCACTCCACTCAGCCTGGGTACATTCACTCCACTCAGCCTTGGCACTTCCAGTCCCACTCTGCCTGGGAACCTGCACTCCACTCAGCCTGGGCACCTCCACTCCACTCAGTCTGGGCACCTCCACTCCACTCAGCCTGGGCACCTCCACTCCACTCAGCCTGGGCACATTCACTCCACTCAGCCTGGGCACTTCCAGTCCCACTCTGCCCAGGAACCTCCACTCCCACTGTGCCTGGGAACCTCCGCTACTCCTCTCCACACCCGGCTCTCCACCCGACTCGCGGGGGCCCACTTTTAAGCCCTCCCGCCGCAAGTTATAGGCCCTTTGCCCGGGCGGAAAGTGAACCGCGAAACTGTGCCCCGCCCTCAATTCTCGTCCGATCGGAACGCGGTTTGGACCCGTTCTCCTGGGCGGCCTCGGAGCCCCTCCAGACCCCGCCAGTTAGCTCCAAGGGGCCGCCCCGAGCACGGGGAGGTGTGACACTTGACGCTTTGGCGCAACGGTGCCCGCGCCACGAGCCAAAAAGCGCCCCCCTCTCTCCGCGCCCATTCAAGGCAATGGGGAAACGCACGTTTCGGGCTCCGGCGGCCGGGCACATTCACTCCACTCTGTCTAGGCACATTGACTCCAGTTCAGCCTGGGCACATTCACTCCACTCCGCCTGGGCACTTCCAGTCCCACTCTGCCTGGGAACCTGCACTCCACTCAGCCTGGGCACCTCCACTCCACTCAGCCTGGGCACATTCACTCCACTCAGCCTGGGCACTTCCAGTCCCACTCTGCCTGGGAACCTTCACTCCACTCAGCCTGGGCACCTCCAATCCACTCAGCCTGGGCACATTCACTCCACTCAGCCTGGGCACATTCACTCCACTCAGCCTGGGCACATTCACTCCACTCAGCCTGGGCACTTCCAGTCCCACTCTGCCCAGGAACCTCCACTCCCACTCTGCCTGGGAACCTCCGCTATTCCTCTCCACACCCTGCTCTCCACCCGACTCCCGGGGATCCACTCTTAAGCCCTCCCGCCGCAAGTTATAGGCCCTTTGCCCGGGCGGAAAGTGAACCGCGGAACTGTGCCCCGCCCTCAATTCTCGTCCGATCGGAACGCGGTTTGGACCCGTTCTCCTGGGCGGCCTCGCAGCCCCTCCCGACCCAGACAGTTAGCTCCAAGGGGCCGCCCCGAGCACGGGGAGGTGTGACACTTGACGCTTTGGCGCAACGGTGCCCGCGCCACGAGCCAAAAAGCGCCCCCCTCTCTCCGCGCCCATTCAAGGCAATGGGGAAACGCACGTTTCGGGCTCCGGCGGCCGGGCACATTCACTCCAATCTGTCTAGGCACATTGACTCCCATTCAGCCTGGGCACATTCACTCCACTCCGCCTGGGCACTTCCAGTCCCACTCTGCCTGGGAACCTGCACTCCACTCGGCCTGGGCACCTCCACTCCACTCAGCCTGGGCACATTCACTCCACTCTGCCTGGGTACTTCCAACCCCACTCTGCCTGGGAGCCTGCACTCCACTCAGCCTGGGCACCTCCACTCCACTCAGCCTGGGTACATTCACTCCACTCAGCCTGGGCACTTCCAGTCCCACTCTGCCTGGGAACCTGCACTCCACTCAGCCTGGGCACCTCCACTCCACTCAGCCTGGGTACATTCACTCCACTCAGCTTTGGCACTTCCAGTCCCACTCTGCCAGGGAACCCCAACTCCACTCAGCCTGGGTACCTCCACTCCACTCAGCCTGGGCACATTCACTCCACTCAGCCTGGGCACTTCCAATCCCACTCTGCCTGGGAACCTGCACTCCACTCAGCCTGGGCACGTCCACTCCACTCAGCCTGGGTACATTCACTCCACTCAGCCTGGGCACTTCCAATCCCACTCTGCCTGGGAACCTGCACTCCACTCAGCCTGGGCACCTCCACTCCATTCAGCCTGGGCACATTCACTCCACTGAGCCTGGTCACTTCCAGTCCCACTCTGCCTGGGAACCTGCACTCCACTCAGCCTGGGCACCTCCACGCCACTCAGCCTGGGTACATTCACTCCACTCAGCCTGGGCACTTCCAATCCCACTCTGCCTGGGAACCTGCACTCCACTCAGCCTGGGCACCTCCACTCCATTCAGCCTGGGCAAATTCACTCCACTCAGCCTGGGCACTTCCAGTCCCACTCTGCCTGGGAACCTGCACTCCACTCAGCCTGGGCACCTCCACTCCACTCAGCCTGGGCACCTCCACTCCACTCAGCCTGGGCACATTCACTCCACTCAGCCTGGGCACATTCACTCCACTCAGCCTGGGCACTTCCAGTCCCACTCTGCCCAGGAACCTCCACTCCCACTGTGCCTGGGAACCTCCGCTACTCCTCTCCACACCCGGCTCTCCACCCGACTCGCGGGGGCCCACTCTTAAGCCCTCCCGCCGCAAGTTATAGGCCCTTTGCCCGGGCGGAAGGTGAACCGCGGAACTGTGCCCCGCCCTCAATTCTCGTCCGATCGGAACGCGGTTTGGACCCGTTCTCCTGGGCGGCCTCGGAGCCCCTCCAGACCCCGCCAGTTAGCGCCAAGGGGCCGCCCCGAGCACGGGGAGGTGTGACACTTGACGCTTTGGCGCAACGGTGCCCGCGCCACGAGCCAAAAAGCGTTTCGGGCTCCGGCGGCCGGGAACCTGCACTCCACTCAGCCTGGGCACCTCCACTCCACTCAGCCTGGGCACATTCAGTCCCACTCAGCCTGGGCACTTCCAGTCCCACTCAGCCTGGGCACCTCCACTCCACTCAGCCTGGGCACCTCCACTCCACTCAGCCTGGGCACATTCAGTCCCACTCAGCCTGGGTACATTCAGTCCCACTCAGCCTGGGTACATTCACTCCACTCAGCCTGGGCACATTCACTCCAATCTGTCTAGCCACATTGACTCCCATTCAGCCTGGGCACATTCACTCCACTCGGCCTCGGCACTTCCAATCCCACTCTGCCTGGGCACTTCCAATCCCACTCTGCCTGGGAACCTGCACTCCACTCAGCCTGGGCACCTCCACTCCATTCAGCCTGGGCACATTCACTCCACTCAGCCTGGGCACTTCCAGTCCCACTCTGCCTGGGAACATGCACTCCACTCAGCCTGGGCACCTCCAATCCACTCAGCCTGGGCACATTCACTCCACTCAGCCTGGGCACATTCACTCCACTCAGCCTGGGCACATTCACTCCACTCAGCCTGGGCACTTCCAGTCCCACTCTGCCCAGGAACCTCCACTCCCACTCTGCCTGGGAACCTCCGCTACTCCTCTCCACACCCTGCTCTCCACCTGACTCCCGGGGATCCACTCTTAAGCCCTCCCGCCGCAAGTTATAGGCCCTTTGCCCGGGCGGAAAGTGAACCGCGGAACTGTGCCCCGCCCTCAATTCTCGTCCGATCGGAACGCGGTTTGGACCCGTTCTCCTGGGCGGCCTCGCAGCCCCTACAGACCCAGACAGTTAGCTCCAAGGGGCCGCCCCGAGCACGGGGAGGTGTGACACTTGACGCTTTGGCGCAACGGTGCCCGCGCCACGAGCCAAAAAGCGCCCCCCTCTCTCCGCGCCCATTCAAGGCAATGGGGAAACGCACGTTTCGGGCTCCGGCGGCCGGGCACATTCACTCCAATCTGTCTAGGCAAATTGACTCCCATTCAGCCTGGGCACATTCACTCCACTCCGCCTGGGCACTTCCAGTCCCACTCTGCCTGGGAACCTGCACTCCACTCAGCCTGGGCACCTCCACTCCACTCAGCCTGGGCACATTCACTCCACTCTGCCTGGGTACTTCCAACCCCACTCTGCCTGGGCACCTCCACTCCACTCAGCCTGGGCACATTCACTCCACTCAGGCTGGGCACTTCCAATCCCACTCTGCCTGGGAACCTGCACTCCACTCAGCCTGGGCACCTCCACTCCACTCAGCCTGGGTACATTCACTCCACTCAGCCTTGGCACTTCCAGTCCCACTCTGCCTGGGAACCTGCACTCCACTCAGCCTGGGCACCTCCACTCCACTCAGCCTGGGTACATTCACTCCACTCAGCTTTGGCACTTCCAATCCCACTCTGCCTGGGAACCTGCACTCCACTCAGCCTGGGCACCTCCACTCCATTCAGCCTGGGCACATTCACTCCACTGAGCCTGGTCACTTCCAGTCCCACTCTGCCTGGGAACCTGCACTCCACTCAGCCTGGGCACCTCCACTCCACTCAGTCTGGGCACATTCACTCCACTCAGCCTGGGCACATTCACTCCACTCAGCCTGGGCACATTCACTCCACTCAGCCTGGGCACTTCCAGTCCCACTCTGCCCAGGAACCTCCACTCCCACTCTGCCTGGGAACCTCCGCTACTCCTCTCCACACCCGGCTCTCCACCCGACTCGCGGGGGCCCACTCTTAAGCCCTCCCGCCGCAAGTTATAGGCCCGTTGCCCGGGCGGAAAGTGAACCGCGGAACTGTGCCCCGCCCTCAATTCTCGTCCGATCGGAACGCGGTTTGGACCCGTTCTCCTGGGCACATTCACTCCACTCAGCCTCGGCTCTTCCAATCCCACTCAGCCTGGGAACCTGCACTCCACTCAGCCTGGGCACATTCACTCCACTCAGCCTGGGCACTTCCAATCCCACTCTGCCTGGGAACCTGCACTCCACTCAGCCTGGGCACCTCCACTCCACTCAGCCTGGGCACATTCACCCCACTCAGCCTGGGCACTTCCAATCCCACTCTGCCTGGGAACCTGCACTCCACTCAGCCTGGGCACCTCCACTCCATTCAGCCTGGGCACATACACTCCACTCAGCCTGGGCACTTCCAGTCCCACTCTGCCTGGGAACATGCACTCCACTCAGCCTGGGCACCTCCAATCCTGGGCACATTCACTCCACTCAGCCTGGGCACATTCACTCCACTCAGCCTGGGCACATTCACTCCACTCAGCCTGGGCACTTCCAGTCCCACTCTGCCCAGGTACCTCCACTCCCACTCTGCCTGGGAACCTCCGCTACTCCTCTCCACACCCTGCTCTCCACCCGACTCCCGGGGATCCACTCTTAAGCCCTCCCGCCGCAAGTTATAGGCGCTTTGCCCGGGCGGAAAGTGAACCGCGGAACTGTGCCCCGCCCTCAATTCTCGTCCGATCGGAACGCGGTTTGGACCCGTTCTCCTGGGCGGCCTCGCAGCCCCTCCAGACCTGGCCAGTTAGCTCCAAGGGGCCGCCCCGAGCACGGGGAGGTGTGACACTTGACGCTTTGGCGCAACGGTGCCCGCGCCACGAGCCAAAAAGCGCCCCCCTCTCTCCGCGCCCATTCAAAACAATGGGGAAACGCACGTTTCGGGCTCCGGCGGCCGGGCACATTCACTCCAATCTGTCTAGGCACATTGACTCCCATTGAGCCTGGGCACATTCACTCCACTCCGCCTGGGCACTTCCAGTCCCACTCTGCCTGGGAACCTGCACTCCACTCGGCCTGGGCACCTCCACTCCACTCAGCCTGGGCACATTCACTCCACTCAGCCTGGGCACTTCCAATCCCACTCTGCCTGGGCACTTCCAATCCCACTCTGCCTGGGAACCTGCACTCCACTCAGCCTGGGCACCTCCACTCCATTCAGCCTGGGCACATTCACTCCACTCAGCCTGGGCACTTCCAGTCTTACTCTGCCTGGGCACATTCACCCCACTCAGCCTGGGCACTTCCAATCCCACTCTGCCTGGGAACCTGCACTCCGCTCAGCCTGGGCACCTCCACTCCATTCAGCCTGGGCACATTCACTCCACTCAGCCTGGTCACTTCCAGTCCCACTCTGCCTGGGAACCTGCACTCCACTCAGCCTGGGCACCTCCACTCCACTCAGTCTGGGCACATTCACTCCACTCAGCCTGGGCACATTCACTCCACTCAGCCTGGGCACATTCACTCCACTCAGCCTGGGCACTTCCAGTCCCACTCTGCCCAGGAACCTCCACTGCCACTCTGCCTGGGAACCTCCGCTACTCCTCTCCACACCCGGCTCTCCACCCGACTCGCGGGGGCCCACTCTTAAGCCCTCCCGCCGCAAGTTATAGGCCCTTTGCCCGGGCGGAAAGTGAACCGCGGAACTGTGCCCCGCCCTCAATTCTCGTCCGATCGGAACGCGGTTTGGACCCGTTCTCCTGGGCGGCCTCGCAGCCCCTCCAGACCCGGCCAGTTAGCTCCAAGGGGCCGCCCCGAGCACGGGGAGCTTTGACACTTGACGCTTTGGCGCAACGGTGCCCGCGCCACGAGCCAAAAAGCGCCCCCCTCTCTCCGCGCCCATTCAAGGCAATGGGGAAAATCACGTTTCGGGCTCCGGCGGCCGGGCACATTCACTCCAATCTGTCTAGGCACATTGACTCCCATTCAGCCTGGGCACATTCACTCCACTCCGCCTGGGCACTTCCAGTCCCGCTCTGCCTGGGAACCTGCACTCCACTCGGCCTGGGCACCTCCACTCCACTCAGCCTGGGCACATTCACTCCACTCAGCCTCGGCACTTCCAATCCCACTCTGCCTGGGCACTTCCAATCCCACTCTGCCTGGGAACCTGCACTCCACTCAGCCTGGGCACCTCCACTCCATTCAGCCTGGGCACATTCACTCCACTCAGCCTGGGCACTTCCAGTCCCACTCTGCCTGGGAACCTGCACTCCACTCAGCCTGGGCACCTCCACTCCACTCAGCCTGGGTACATTCACTCCACTCAGCCTTGGCACTTCCAGTCCCACTCTGCCTGGGAACCTGCACTCCACTCAGCCTGGGCACCTCCACTCCATTCAGCCTGGGCACATTCACTCCACTCAGCCTGGGCACTTCCAGTCCCACTCTGCCTGGGAACCTGCACTCCACTCAGCCTGGGCACCTCCACTCCACTCAGCCTGGGAACCTGCAGTCCACTGTTCCTGGGCACCTCCACTCCACTCAACCTGGGCACATTCACTCCACTCAGCCTGGGCAATTCCAATCCCACTCTGCCTGGGAACCTGCACTCCACTCAGCCTGGGCACTTCCAATCCCACTCTGCCTGGGAACCTGCACTCCACTCAGCCTGGGCACTTCCAATCCCAATCTGCCTGGGAACCTGCACTCCACTCAGCCTGGGCACCTCCACTCCATTCAGCCTGGGAACCTGCAGTCCACTGGGCCTGGGCACCTTCACTCCACTCAACCTGGGCACATTCACTCCACTCAGCCTGGGCACTTCCAATCCCACTCTGCCTGGGAACCTGCACTCCACTCAGCCTGGGCACTTCCAATCCCACTCTGCCTGGGAACCTGCACTCCACTCAGCCTGGGCACTTCCAATCCCACTCTGCCTGGGAACCTGCACTCCACTCAGCCTCGGCACCTCCACTCCACTCAGCCTGGGAACTTCCAATCCCACTCTGCCAGGGAACCCCAACTCCACTCAGCCTGGGCACCTCCACTCCACTCAGCCTGGGCACATTCACTCCACTCAGGCTGGGCACTTCCAATCCCACTCTGCCTGGGAACCTGCACTCCACTCAGCCTGGGCACCTCCACTCCACTCAGCCTGGGTACATTCACTCCACTCAGCCTGGGCACTTTCAATCCCACTCTGCCTGAGAACCTGCACTCCACTCAGCCTGGGCACCTCCACTCCACTCAGCCTGGGTACATTCACTCCACTCAGCCTTGGCACTTCCAGTCCCACTCTGCCTGGGAACCTGCACTCCACTCAGCCTCGGCACCTCCACTCCACTCAGCCTGGGCACCTCCACTCCATTCAGCCTGGGCACATTCACTCCACTCAGCCTGGGCACTTTCAATCCCACTCTGCCTGAGAACCTGCACTCCACTCAGCCTGGGCACCTCCACTCCACTCAGCCTGGGCACCTCCACTCCACTCAGCCTGGGCACATTCACTCCACTCAGCCTGGGCACATTCACTCCACTCAGCCTGGGCACTTCCAGTCCCACTCTGCCCAGGAACCTCCACTCCCACTGTGCCTGGGAACCTCCGCTACTCCTCTCCACACCCGGCTCTCCACCCGACTCGCGGGGGCCCACTCTTATGCCCTCCCGCCGCAAGTTATAGGGCCTTTGCCCGGGCGGAAAGTGAACCGCGGAACTGTGCCCCGCCCTCAATTCTCGTCCGATCGGAACGCGGTTTGGACCCGTTCTCCTGGGCGGCCTCGGAGCCCCTCCAGACCCCGCCAGTTAGCTCCAAGGGGCCGCCCCGAGCACGGGGAGGTGTGACACTTGACGCTTTGGCGCAACGGTGCCCGCGCCACGAGCCAAAAAGCGCCCCCCTCTCTCCGCGCCCATTCAAGGCAATGGGGAAACGCACGTTTCGGGCTCCGGTGGCCGGGCACATTCACTCCACTCTGTCTAGGCACATTGACTCCCATTCAGCCTGGGCACATTCACTCCACTCCGCCTGGGCACTTCCAGTCCCACTCTGCCTGGGAACCTGCACTCCACTCGGCCTGGGCACCTCCACTCCACTCAGCCTGGGCACATTCACTCCACTCAGCCTGGGCACTTCCAATCCCACTCTGCCTGGGAACCTGCACTCCGCTCAGCCTGGGCACATGCACTCCACTCAGCCTGGGGATATTAACTCCACTCAGCCTGGGCACTTCCAATCCCACTCTGCCTGGGAACCTGCACTCGACTCAGCCTGGGCACCTCCACTCCACTCAGCCTGGGAACATTCACTCCACTCAGCCTGGGCACTTCCAATCCCACTCTGCCTGGGAACCTGCACTCCACTCAGCCTGGGCACCTCCACTCCATTCAGAATGGGCACATTCACTCCACTCAGCCTGGGCACTTCCAGTCCCACTCTGCCTGGGAACCTGCACTCCACTCAGCCTGGGCACCTCCACTCCACTCAGCCTGGGCACCTCCACTCCACTCAGCCTGGGCACATTCACTCCACTCAGCCTGGGCACATTCACTCCACTCAGCCTGGGCACTTCCAGTCCCACTCTGCCCAGGAACCTCCACTCCCACTGTGCCTGGGAACCTCCGCTACTCCTCTCCACACCCGGCTCTCCACCCGACTCGCGGGGGCCCACTCTTATGCCCTCCCGCCGCAAGTTATAGGCCCTTTGCCCGGGCGGAAAGTGAAACGCGGAACTGTGCCCCGCCCTCAATTCTCGTCCGATCGGAACGCGGTTTGGACCCGTTCTCCTGGGCGGCTTCGGAGCCCCTCCAGACCCCGCCAGTTAGCTCCAAGGGGCCGCCCCGAGCACGGGGAGGTGTGACACTTGACGCTTTGGCGCAACGGTGCCCGCGCCACGAGCCAAAAAGCGCCCCCCTCTCTCCGCGCCCATTCAAGGCAATGGGGAAACGCACGTTTCGGGCTCCGGTGGCCGGGCACATTCACTCCACTCTGTCTAGGCACATTGACTCCAGTTCAGCCTGGGCACATTCACTCCACTCCGCCTGGGCACTTCCAGTCCCACTCTGCCTGGGAACCTGCACTCCACTCGGCCTGGGCACCTCCACTCCACTCAGCCTGGGCACATTCACTCCACTCAGCCTGGGCACTTCCAATCCCACTCTGCCTGGGAACCTGCACTCCGCTCAGCCTGGGCACATGCACTCCACTCAGCCTGGGGATATTAACTCCACTCAGCCTGGGGACTTCCAATCCCACTCTGCCTGGGAACCTGCACTCCACTCAGCCTGGGCACCTCCACTCCACTCAGCCTGGGAACATTCACTCCACTCAGCCTGGGCACTTCCAATCCCACTCTGCCTGGGAACCTGCACTCCACTCAGCCTGGGCACCTCCACTCCACTCAGCCTGGGAACCTGCAGTCCACTGGGCCTGGGCACCTCCACTCCACTCAACCTGGGCACATTCACTCCACTCAGCCTGGGCACTTCCAATCCCACTCTGCCTGGGTCCCTGCACTCCACTCAGCCTGGGCACTTCCAATCCCACTCTGCCTGGGAACCTGCACTCCACTCAGCCTGGGCACTTCCAATCCCACTCTGCCTGGGAACCTGCACTCCACTCAGCCTCGGCACCTCCACTCCATTCAGCCTGGGCACATTCACTCCACTCAGCCTGGGCACTTCCAGTCCCACTCTGCCTGGGAACCTGCACTCCACTCAGCCTGGGCACCTCCACTCCACTCAGCCTGGGCACATTCACTCCACTCAGCCTGGGCACATTCACTCCACTCAGCCTGGGCACATTCAGTCCACTCAGCCTGGGCACTTCCAGTCCCACTCTGCCCGGGAACCTCCACTCCCACTCTGCCTGGGAACCTCCGCTACTCCTCTCCACACCCGGCTCTCCACCCGACTCGCGGGGGCCCACTCTTAAGCCCTCCCGCCGCAAGTTATAGGCCCTTCGCCCGGGCGGAAAGTGAACCGCGGAACTGTGCCCCGCCCTCAATTCTCGTCCGATCGGAACGCGGTTTGGACCCGTTCTCCTGGGCGGCCTCGCAGCCCCTCCAGACCCAGACAGTTAGCTCCAAGGGGCCGCCCCGAGCACGGGGAGGTGTGACACTTGACGCTTTGGCGCAACGGTGCCCGCGCCACGAGCCAAAAAGCGCCCCCCTCTCTCCGCGCCCATTCAAGGCAATGGGGAAACGCACGTTTCGGGCTCCGGCGGCCGGGCACATTCACTCCAATCTGTCTAGGCACATTGACTCCCATTCAGCCTGGGCACATTCACTCCACTCCGCCTGGGCACTTCCAGTCCCACTCTGCCTGGGAACCTGCACTCCACTCGGCCTGGGCACCTCCACTCCACTCAGCCTGGGCACATTCACTCCACTCTGCCTGGGTACTTCCAACCCCACTCTGCCTGGGAACCTGCACTCCACTCAGCCTGGGCACCTCCACTCCACTCAGCCTGGGTACATTCACTCCACTCAGCCTTGGCACTTCCAGTCCCACTCTGCCTGGGAACCTGCACTCCACTCAGCCTGGGCACCTCCACTCCACTCAGTCTGGGCACCTCCACTCCACTCAGCCTGGGCACCTCCACTCCACTCAGCCTGGGCACATTCACTCCACTCAGCCTGGGCACTTCCAGTCCCACTCTGCCCAGGAACCTCCACTTTCACTGTGCCTGGGAACCTCCGCTACTCCTCTCCACACCCGGCTCTCCACCCGACTCGCGGGGGCCCACTTTTAAGCCCTCCCGCCGCAAGTTATAGGCCCTTTGCCCGGGCGGAAAGTGAACCGCGAAACTGTGCCCCGCCCTCAATTCTCGTCCGATCGGAACGCGGTTTGGACCCGTTCTCCTGGGCGGCCTCGGAGCCCCTCCAGACCCCGCCAGTTAGCTCCAAGGGGCCGCCCCGAGCACGGGGAGGTGTGACACTTGACGCTTTGGCGCAACGGTGCCCGCGCCACGAGCCAAAAAGCGCCCCCCTCTCTCCGCGCCCATTCAAGGCAATGGGGAAACGCACGTTTCGGGCTCCGGCGGCCGGGCACATTCACTCCACTCTGTCTAGGCACATTGACTCCAGTTCAGCCTGGGCACATTCACTCCACTCCGCCTGGGCACTTCCAGTCCCACTCTGCCTGGGAACCTGCACTCCACTCGGCCTGGGCACCTCCACTCCACTCAGCCTGGGCACATTCACTCCACTCAGCCTGGGCACTTCCAGTCCCACTCTGCCTGGGAACCTTCACTCCACTCAGCCTGGGCACCTCCAATCCACTCAGCCTGGGCACATTCACTCCACTCAGCCTGGGCACATTCACTCCACTCAGCCTGGGCACATTCACTCCACTCAGCCTGGGCACTTCCAGTCCCACTCTGCCCAGGAACCTCCACTCCCACTCTGCCTGGGAACCTCCGCTATTCCTCTCCACACCCTGCTCTCCACCCGACTCCCGGGGATCCACTCTTAAGCCCTCCCGCCGCAAGTTATAGGCCCTTTGCCCGGGCGGAAAGTGAACCGCGGAACTGTGCCCCGCCCTCAATTCTCGTCCGATCGGAACGCGGTTTGGACCCGTTCTCCTGGGCGGCCTCGCAGCCCCTCCCGACCCAGACAGTTAGCTCCAAGGGGCCGCCCCGAGCACGGGGAGGTGTGACACTTGACGCTTTGGCGCAACGGTGCCCGCGCCACGAGCCAAAAAGCGCCCCCCTCTCTCCGCGCCCATTCAAGGCAATGGGGAAACGCACGTTTCGGGCTCCGGCGGCCGGGCACATTCACTCCAATCTGTCTAGGCACATTGACTCCCATTCAGCCTGGGAACATTCACTCCACTCCGCCTGGGCACTTCCAGTCCCACTCTGCCTGGGAACCTGCACTCCACTCGGCCTGGGCACCTCCACTCCACTCAGCCTGGGCACATTCACTCCACTCTGCCTGGGTACTTCCAACCCCACTCTGCCTGGGAGCCTGCACTCCACTCAGCCTGGGCACCTCCACTCCACTCAGCCTGGGTACATTCACTCCACTCAGCCTGGGCACTTCCAGTCCCACTCTGCCTGGGAACCTGCACTCCACTCAGCCTGGGCACCTCCACTCCACTCAGCCTGGGTACATTCACTCCACTCAGCTTTGGCACATCCAGTCCCACTCTGCCAGGGAACCCCAACTCCACTCAGCCTGGGTACCTCCACTCCACTCAGCCTGGGCACATTCACTCCACTCAGCCTGGGCACTTCCAATCCCACTCTGCCTGGGAACCTGCACTCCACTCAGCCTGGGCACGTCCACTCCACTCAGCCTGGGTACATTCACTCCACTCAGCCTGGGCACTTCCAATCCCACTCTGCCTGGGAACCTGCACTCCACTCAGCCTGGGCACCTCCACTCCATTCAGCCTGGGCACATTCACTCCACTGAGCCTGGTCACTTCCAGTCCCACTCTGCCTGGGAACCTGCACTCCACTCAGCCTGGGCACCTCCACGCCACTCAGCCTGGGTACATTCACTCCACTCAGCCTGGGCACTTCCAATCCCACTCTGCCTGGGAACCTGCACTCCACTCAGCCTGGGCACCTCCACTCCATTCAGCCTGGGCAAATTCACTCCACTCAGCCTGGGCACTTCCAGTCCCACTCTGCCTGGGAACCTGCACTCCACTCAGCCTGGGCACCTCCACTCCACTCAGCCTGGGCACCTCCACTCCACTCAGCCTGGGCACATTCACTCCACTCAGCCTGGGCACATTCACTCCACTCAGCCTGGGCACTTCCAGTCCCACTCTGCCCAGGAACCTCCACTCCCACTGTGCCTGGGAACCTCCGCTACTCCTCTCCACACCCGGCTCTCCACCCGACTCGCGGGGGCCCACTCTTAAGCCCTCCCGCCGCAAGTTATAGGCCCTTTGCCCGGGCGGAAGGTGAACCGCGGAACTGTGCCCCGCCCTCAATTCTCGTCCGATCGGAACGCGGTTTGGACCCGTTCTCCTGGGCGGCCTCGGAGCCCCTCCAGACCCCGCCAGTTAGCGCCAAGGGGCCGCCCCGAGCACGGGGAGGTGTGACACTTGACGCTTTGGCGCAACGGTGCCCGCGCCACGAGCCAAAAAGCGTTTCGGGCTCCGGCGGCCGGGAACCTGCACTCCACTCAGCCTGGGCACCTCCACTCCACTCAGCCTGGGCACATTCAGTCCCACTCAGCCTGGGCACTTCCAGTCCCACTCAGCCTGGGCACCTCCACTCCACTCAGCCTGGGCACCTCCACTCCACTCAGCCTGGGCACATTCAGTCCCACTCAGCCTGGGTACATTCAGTCCCACTCAGCCTGGGTACATTCACTCCACTCAGCCTGGGCACATTCACTCCAATCTGTCTAGCCACATTGACTCCCATTCAGCCTGGGCACATTCACTCCACTCGGCCTCGGCACTTCCAATCCCACTCTGCCTGGGCACTTCCAATCCCACTCTGCCTGGGAACCTGCACTCCACTCAGCCTGGGCACCTCCACTCCATTCAGCCTGGGCACATTCACTCCACTCAGCCTGGGCACTTCCAGTCCCACTCTGCCTGGGAACATGCACTCCACTCAGCCTGGGCACCTCCAATCCACTCAGCCTGGGCACATTCACTCCACTCAGCCTGGGCACATTCACTCCACTCAGCCTGGGCACATTCACTCCACTCAGCCTGGGCACTTCCAGTCCCACTCTGCCCAGGAACCTCCACTCCCACTCTGCCTGGGAACCTCCGCTACTCCTCTCCACACCCTGCTCTCCACCCGACTCCCGGGGATCCACTCTTAAGCCCTCCCGCCGCAAGTTATAGGCCCTTTGCCCGGGCGGAAAGTGAACCGCGGAACTGTGCCCCGCCCTCAATTCTCGTCCGATCGGAACGCGGTTTGGACCCGTTCTCCTGGGCGGCCTCGCAGCCCCTACAGACCCAGACAGTTAGCTCCAAGGGGCCGCCCCGAGCACGGGGAGGTGTGACACTTGACGCTTTGGCGCAACGGTGCCCGCGCCACGAGCCAAAAAGCGCCCCCCTCTCTCCGCGCCCATTCAAGGCAATGGGGAAACGCACGTTTCGGGCTCCGGCGGCCGGGCACATTCACTCCAATCTGTCTAGGCAAATTGACTCCCATTCAGCCTGGGCACATTCACTCCACTCCGCCTGGGCACTTCCAGTCCCACTCTGCCTGGGAACCTGCACTCCACTCAGCCTGGGCACCTCCACTCCACTCAGCCTGGGCACATTCACACCACTCTGCCTGGGTACTTCCAACCCCACTCTGCCTGGGCACCTCCACTCCACTCAGCCTGGGCACATTCACTCCACTCAGGCTGGGCACTTCCAATCCCACTCTGCCTGGGAACCTGCACTCCACTCAGCCTGGGCACCTCCACTCCACTCAGCCTGGGTACATTCACTCCACTCAGCCTTGGCACTTCCAGTCCCACTCTGCCTGGGAACCTGCACTCCACTCAGCCTGGGCACCTCCACTCCACTCAGCCTGGGTACATTCACTCCACTCAGCTTTGGCACTTCCAGTCCCACTCTGCCAGGGAACCCCAACTCCACTCAGCCTGGGTACCTCCACTCCACTCAGCCTGGGCACATTCACTCCACTCAGCCTGGGCACTTCCAATCCCACTCTGCCTGGGAACCTGCACTCCACTCAGCCTGGGCACGTCCACTCCACTCAGCCTGGGTACATTCACTCCACTCAGCCTGGGCACTTCCAATCCCACTCTGCCTGGGAACCTGCACTCCACTCAGCCTGGGCACCTCCACTCCATTCAGCCTGGGCACATTCACTCCACTGAGCCTGGTCACTTCCAGTCCCACTCTGCCTGGGAACCTGCACTCCACTCAGCCTGGGCACCTCCACTCCACTCAGTCTGGGCACATTCACTCCACTCAGCCTGGGCACATTCACTCCACTCAGCCTGGGCACATTCACTCCACTCAGCCTGGGCACTTCCAGTCCCACTCTGCCCAGGAACCTCCACTCCCACTCTGCCTGGGAACCTCCGCTACTCCTCTCCACACCCGGCTCTCCACCCGACTCGCGGGGGCCCACTCTTAAGCCCTCCCGCCGCAAGTTATAGGCCCGTTGCCCGGGCGGAAAGTGAACCGCGGAACTGTGCCCCGCCCTCAATTCTCGTCCGATCGGAACGCGGTTTGGACCCGTTCTCCTGGGCACATTCACTCCACTCAGCCTCGGCTCTTCCAATCCCACTCAGCCTGGGAACCTGCACTCCACTCAGCCTGGGCACATTCACTCCACTCAGCCTGGGCACTTCCAATCCCACTCTGCCTGGGAACCTGCACTCCACTCAGCCTGGGCACCTCCACTCCACTCAGCCTGGGCACATTCACCCCACTTAGCCTGGGCACTTCCAATCCCACTCTGCCTGGGAACCTGCACTCCACTCAGCCTGGGCACCTCCACTCCATTCAGCCTGGGCACATACACTCCACTCAGCCTGGGCACTTCCAGTCCCACTCTGCCTGGGAACATGCACTCCACTCAGCCTGGGCACCTCCAATCCTGGGCACATTCACTCCACTCAGCCTGGGCACATTCACTCCACTCAGCCTGGGCACATTCACTCCACTCAGCCTGGGCACTTCCAGTCCCACTCTGCCCAGGTACCTCCACTCCCACTCTGCCTGGGAACCTCCGCTACTCCTCTCCACACCCTGCTCTCCACCCGACTCCCGGGGATCCACTCTTAAGCCCTCCCGCCGCAAGTTATAGGCGCTTTGCCCGGGCGGAAAGTGAACCGCGGAACTGTGCCCCGCCCTCAATTCTCGTCCGATCGGAACGCGGTTTGGACCCGTTCTCCTGGGCGGCCTCGCAGCCCCTCCAGACCTGGCCAGTTAGCTCCAAGGGGCCGCCCCGAGCACGGGGAGGTGTGACACTTGACGCTTTGGCGCAACGGTGCCCGCGCCACGAGCCAAAAAGCGCCCCCCTCTCTCCGCGCCCATTCAAAACAATGGGGAAACGCACGTTTCGGGCTCCGGCGGCCGGGCACATTCACTCCAATCTGTCTAGGCACATTGACTCCCATTCAGCCTGGGCACATTCACTCCACTCCGCCTGGGCACTTCCAGTCCCACTCTGCCTGGGAACCTGCACTCCACTCGGCCTGGGCACCTCCACTCCACTCAGCCTGGGCACATTCACTCCACTCAGCCTGGGCACTTCCAATCCCACTCTGCCTGGGCACTTCCAATCCCACTCTGCCTGGGAACCTGCACTCCACTCAGCCTGGGCACCTCCACTCCATTCAGCCTGGGCACATTCACTCCACTCAGCCTGGGCACTTCCAGTCCCACTCTGCCTGGGCACATTCACCCCACTCAGCCTGGGCACTTCCAATCCCACTCTGCCTGGGAACCTGCACTCCGCTCAGCCTGGGCACCTCCACTCCATTCAGCCTGGGCACATTCACTCCACTCAGCCTGGTCACTTCCAGTCCCACTCTGCCTGGGAACCTGCACTCCACTCAGCCTGGGCACCTCCACTCCACTCAGTCTGGGCACATTCACTCCACTCAGCCTGGGCACATTCACTCCACTCAGCCTGGGCACATTCACTCCACTCAGCCTGGGCACTTCCAGTCCCACTCTGCCCAGGAACCTCCACTGCCACTCTGCCTGGGAACCTCCGCTACTCCTCTCCACACCCGGCTCTCCACCCGACTCGCGGGGGCCCACTCTTAAGCCCTCCCGCCGCAAGTTATAGGCCCTTTGCCCGGGCGGAAAGTGAACCGCGGAACTGTGCCCCGCCCTCAATTCTCGTCCGATCGGAACGCGGTTTGGACCCGTTCTCCTGGGCGGCCTCGCAGCCCCTCCAGACCCGGCCAGTTAGCTCCAAGGGGCCGCCCCGAGCACGGGGAGCTTTGACACTTGACGCTTTGGCGCAACGGTGCCCGCGCCACGAGCCAAAAAGCGCCCCCCTCTCTCCGCGCCCATTCAAGGCAATGGGGAAAATCACGTTTCGGGCTCCGGCGGCCGGGCACATTCACTCCAATCTGTCTAGGCACATTGACTCCCATTCAGCCTGGGCACATTCACTCCACTCCGCCTGGGCACTTCCAGTCCCGCTCTGCCTGGGAACCTGCACTCCACTCGGCCTGGGCACCTCCACTCCACTCAGCCTGGGCACATTCACTCCACTCAGCCTCGGCACTTCCAATCCCACTCTGCCTGGGCACTTCCAATCCCACTCTGCCTGGGAACCTGCACTCCACTCAGCCTGGGCACCTCCACTCCATTCAGCCTGGGCACATTCACTCCACTCAGCCTGGGCACTTCCAGTCCCACTCTGCCTGGGAACCTGCACTCCACTCGGCCTGGGCACCTCCACTCCACTCAGCCTGGGCACATTCACTCCACTCAGCCTGGGCACTTCCAATCCCACTCTGCCTGGGCACTTCCAATCCCACTCTGCCTGGGAACCTGCACTCCACTCAGCCTGGGCACCTCCACTCCATTCAGCCTGGGCACATTCACTCCACTCAGCCTGGGCACTTCCAGTCCCACTCTGCCTGGGCACATTCACCCCACTCAGCCTGGGCACTTCCAATCCCACTCTGCCTGGGAACCTGAACTCCGCTCAGCCTGGGCACCTCCACTCCATTCAGCCTGGGCACATTCACTCCACTCAGCCTGGTCACTTCCAGTCCCACTCTGCCTGGGAACCTGCACTCCACTCAGCCTGGGCACCTCCACTCCACTCAGTCTGGGCACATTCACTCCACTCAGCCTGGGCACATTCACTCCACTCAGCCTGGGCACATTCACTCCACTCAGCCTGGGCACTTCCAGTCCCACTCTGCCCAGGAACCTCCACTGCCACTCTGCCTGGGAACCTCCGCTACTCCTCTCCACACCCGGCTCTCCACCCGACTCGCGGGGGCCCACTCTTAAGCCCTCCCGCCGCAAGTTATAGGCCCTTTGCCCGGGCGGAAAGTGAACCGCGGAACTGTGCCCCGCCCTCAATTCTCGTCCGATCGGAACGCGGTTTGGACCCGTTCTCCTGGGCGGCCTCGCAGCCCCTCCAGACCCGGCCAGTTAGCTCCAAGGGGCCGCCCCGAGCACGGGGAGCTTTGACACTTGACGCTTTGGCGCAACGGTGCCCGCGCCACGAGCCAAAAAGCGCCCCCCTCTCTCCGCGCCCATTCAAGGCAATGGGGAAAATCACGTTTCGGGCTCCGGCGGCCGGGCACATTCACTCCAATCTGTCTAGGCACATTGACTCCCATTCAGCCTGGGCACATTCACTCCACTCCGCCTGGGCACTTCCAGTCCCGCTCTGCCTGGGAACCTGCACTCCACTCGGCCTGGGCACCTCCACTCCACTCAGCCTGGGCACATTCACTCCACTCAGCCTCGGCACTTCCAATCCCACTCTGCCTGGGCACTTCCAATCCCACTCTGCCTGGGAACCTGCACTCCACTCAGCCTGGGCACCTCCACTCCATTCAGCCTGGGCACATTCACTCCACTCAGCCTGGGCACTTCCAGTCCCACTCTGCCTGGGAACCTGCACTCCACTCAGCCTGGGCACCTCCACTCCACTCAGCCTGGGTACATTCACTCCACTCAGCCTTGGCACTTCCAGTCCCACTCTGCCTGGGAACCTGCACTCCACTCAGCCTGGGCACCTCCACTCCATTCAGCCTGGGCACATTCACTCCACTCAGCCTGGGCACTTCCAGTCCCACTCTGCCTGGGAACCTGCACTCCACTCAGCCTGGGCACCTCCACTCCACTCAGCCTGGGAACCTGCAGTCCACTGTTCCTGGGCACCTCCACTCCACTCAACCTGGGCACATTCACTCCACTCAGCCTGGGCAATTCCAATCCCACTCTGCCTGGGAACCTGCACTCCACTCAGCCTGGGCACTTCCAATCCCACTCTGCCTGGGAACCTGCACTCCACTCAGCCTGGGCACTTCCAATCCCAATCTGCCTGGGAACCTGCACTCCACTCAGCCTGGGCACCTCCACTCCATTCAGCCTGGGAACCTGCAGTCCACTGGGCCTGGGCACCTTCACTCCACTCAACCTGGGCACATTCACTCCACTCAGCCTGGGCACTTCCAATCCCACTCTGCCTGGGAACCTGCACTCCACTCAGCCTGGGCACTTCCAATCCCACTCTGCCTGGGAACCTGCACTCCACTCAGCCTGGGCACTTCCAATCCCACTCTGCCTGGGAACCTGCACTCCACTCAGCCTCGGCACCTCCACTCCACTCAGCCTGGGCACTTCCAATCCCACTCTGCCAGGGAACCCCAACTCCACTCAGCCTGGGCACCTCCACTCCACTCAGCCTGGGCACATTCACTCCACTCAGGCTGGGCACTTCCAATCCCACTCTGCCTGGGAACCTGCACTCCACTCAGCCTGGGCACCTCCACTCCACTCAGCCTGGGTACATTCACTCCACTCAGCCTGGGCACTTTCAATCCCACTCTGCCTGAGAACCTGCACTCCACTCAGCCTGGGCACCTCCACTCCACTCAGCCTGGGTACATTCACTCCACTCAGCCTTGGCACTTCCAGTCCCACTCTGCCTGGGAACCTGCACTCCACTCAGCCTCGGCACCTCCACTCCACTCAGCCTGGGCACCTCCACTCCATTCAGCCTGGGCACATTCACTCCACTCAGCCTGGGCACTTCCAGTCCCACTCTGCCTGGGAACCTGCACTCCACTCAGCCTGGGCACCTCCAATCCACTCAGCCTGGGCACATTCACTCCACTCAGCCTGGGCACTTCCAGTCCCACTCTGCCCAGGAACCTCCACTCCCACTCTGCCTGGGAACCTCCGCTACTCCTCTGCACACCCGGCTCTCCACCCGACTCGCATGGATCCACTCTTAAGCCCTCCCGCCGAGAGTTATAGGCCCTTTGCCCGGGCGGAAAGTGAACCGCGGAACTGTGCCCCGCCCTCAATTCTCGTCCGATCGAGACGCGGTTTGGACCCGTTCTCCTGGGCGGCCTCGGAGCCCCTCCCGACCCGGCCAGTTAGCTCCAAGGGGCCGCCCCGAGCACGGGGAGGTGTGACACTTGACGCTTTGGCGCAACGGTGCCCGCGCCACGATCCAAAATGCGCCCCCCTCTCTCCGCGCCCGTTTAAGGCAATGGGGAAACGCACGTTTCAGGCTCCGGCGGCCGGGCACATTCACTCCACTCTGTCTAGGCACATTGACTCCAGTTCAGCCTGGGCACATTCACTCCACTCCGCCTGGGCACTTCCAGTCCCACTCTGCCTGGGAACCTGCACTCCACTCGGCCTGGGCACCTCCACTCCACTCAGCCTGGGCACATTCACTCCACTCAGCCTGGGCACTTCCAATCCCACTCTGCCTGGGAACCTGCACTCCGCTCAGCCTGGGCACATGCACTCCACTCAGCCTGGGGACATTAACTCCACTCAGCCTGGGCACTTCCAATCCCACTCTGCCTGGGAACCTGCACTCCACTCAGCCTGGGCACCTCCACTCCACTCAGCCTGGGTACATTCACTCCACTCAGCCTGGGAACTTCCAATCCCACTCTGCCTGGGAACCTGCACTCCACTCAGCCTGGGCACCTCCACTCCACTCAGCCTGGGTACATTCACTCCACTCAGCCTTGGCACTTCCAGTCCCACTCTGCCTGGGAACCTGCACTCCACTCAGCCTGGGCACATTCACTCCACTCAGCCTTGGCACATTCACTCCACTCAGCCTGGGCACATTCACTCCACTCAGCCTGGGCACTTCCAGTCCCACTCTGCCCAGGTACCTCCACTCCCACTCTGCCTGGGAACCTCCGCTACTCCTCTCCACACCCTGCTCTCCACCCGACTCCCGGGGATCCACTCTTAAGCCCTCCCGCCGCAAGTTATAGGCGCTTTGCCCGGGCGGAAAGTGAACCGCGGAACTGTGCCCCGCCCTCAATTCTCGTCCGATCGGAACGCGGTTTGGACCCGTTCTCCTGGGCGGCCTCGCAGCCCCTCCAGACTTGGCCAGTTAGCTCCAAGGGGCCGCCCCGAGCACGGGGAGGTGTGACACTTGACGCTTTGGCGCAACGGTGCCCGCGCCACGAGCCAAAAAGCGCCCCCCTCTCTCCGCGCCCATTCAAAACAATGGGGAAACGCACGTTTCGGGCTCCGGCGGCCGGGCACATTCACTCCAATCTGTCTAGGCACATCGACTCCCATTCAGCCTTGGCACATTCACTCTACTCCGCCTGGGCACTTCCAGTCCCACTCTGCCTGGGAACCTGCACTCCACTCGGCCTGGGCACCTCCACTCCACTCAGCCTGGGCACATTCACTCCGCTCAGCCACGGCACTTCCAATCCCACTCTGCCTGGGCACTTCCAATCCCACTCTGCCTGGGAACCTCCACTCCACTCAGCCTGGGCACCTCCACTCCATTCAGCCTGGGCACATTCACTCCACTCAGCCTGGGCACTTCCAGTCCCACTCTGCCTGGGAATATGCACTCCACTCCGCCTGGGCACTTCCAGTCCCACTCTGCCTGGGAACCTGCACTCCACTCGGCCTGGGCACCTCCACTCCACTCAGCCTGGGCACATTCACTCCACTCAGCCTGGGCACTTCCAGTCCCACTCTGCCCGGGCACTTCCAGTCCCACTCTGCCCAGGAACCTCCACTCCCACTCTGCCTGGGAACCTCCGCTACTCCTCTCCACACCCTGCTCTCCACCCGACTCCCGGGGATCCACTCTTAAGCCCTCCCGCCGCAAGTTATAGGCCCTTTGCCCGGGCGAAAAGTGAACCGCGGAACTGTGCCCCGCCCTCAATTCTCGTCCGATCGGAACGCGGTTTGGACCCGTTCTCCTGGGCGGCCTCGCAGCCCCTCCAGACCCAACCAGGTAGCTCCAAGGGGCCGCCCCGAGCACGGGGAGGTGTGACACTTGACGCTTTGGCGCAACGGTGCCCGCGCCACGAGCCAAAAAGCGCCCCCCTCTCTCCGCGCCCATTCAAGGCAATGGGGAAACGCACGTTTCGGGCTCCGGCGGCCGGGCACATTCACTCCACTCTGTCTAGGCACATTGACTCCCATTCAGCCTGGGCACATTCACTCCACTCCGCCTGGGAACTTCCAGTCCCACTCTGCCTGGGAACCTGCACTCCACTCGGCCTGGGCTCCTCCACTCCACTCAGCCTGGGCACCTCCACTCCACTCAGCCTCGGCACATTCACTCCACTCAGCCTGGGCTCTTCCAATCCCACTCAGCCTGGGAACCTGCACTCTGCTCAGCCTGGGCACATTCACTCCACTCAGCCTGGGCACTTCCAATCCCACTCTGCCTGGGAACCTGCACTCCACTCAGCCTGGGCACCTCCACTCCACTCAGCCTGGGCACATTCACTCCACTCAGCCTGGGATCTTCCAATCCCACTCTGCCTGGGAACCTGAACTCCACTCAGCCTGGGCACCTCCACTCCATTCAGCCTGGGCACATTCACTCCATTCAGCCTGGGCACTTCCAGTCCCACTCTGCCTGGGAACCTGCACTCCACTCAGCCTGGGCACCTCCAATCCACTCAGCCTGGGCACATTCACTCCACTCAGCCTGGGCACTTCCAGTCCCACTCTGCCCAGGAACCTCCACTCCCACTCTGCCTGGGAACCTCCGCTACTCCTTCCCACACCCTGCTCTCCACCCGACTCCCGGGGATCCACTCTTAAGCCCTCCCGCCGCAAGTTATAGGCCCTTTGCCCGGGCGAAAAGTGAACCGCGGAACTGTGCCCCGCCCTCAATTCTCGTCCGATCGGAACGCGGTTTGGACCCGTTCTCTTGGGCGGCCTCGCAGCCCCTCCAGACCCAGACAGTTAGCTCCAAGGGGCCGCCCCGAGCACGGGGAGGTGTGACACTTGACGCTTTGGCGCAACGGTGCCCGCGCCACGAGCCAAAAAGCGCCCCCCTCTCTCCGCGCCCATTCAAGGCAATGGGGAAACGCACGTTTCGGGCTCCGGCGGCCGGGCACATTCACTCCACTCTGTCTAGGCACATTGACTCCCATTCAGCCTGGGCACATTCACTCCACTCCGCCTGGGAACTTCCAGTCCCACTCTGCCTGGGAACCTGCACTCCACTCGGCCTGGGCTCCTCCACTCCACTCAGCCTGGGCACCTCCACTCCACTCAGCCTCGGCACATTCACTCCACTCAGCCTGGGCTCTTCCAATCCCACTCAGCCTGGGAACCTGCACTCTGCTCAGCCTGGGCACATTCACTCCACTCAGCCTGGGCACTTCCAATCCCACTCTGCCTGGGAACCTGCACTCCACTCAGCCTGGGCACCTCCACTCCACTCAGCCTGGGCACATTCACTCCACTCAGCCTGGGATCTTCCAATCCCACTCTGCCTGGGAACCTGAACTCCACTCAGCCTGGGCACCTCCACTCCATTCAGCCTGGGCACATTCACTCCATTCAGCCTGGGCACTTCCAGTCCCACTCTGCCTGGGAACCTGCACTCCACTCAGCCTGGGCACCTCCAATCCACTCAGCCTGGGCACATTCACTCCACTCAGCCTGGGCACTTCCAATCCCACTCTGCCTGGGAACCTGCACTCCACTCAGCCTGGGCACCTCCACTCCATTCAGCCTGGGCACATTCACTCCACTCAGCCTGGGCACTTCCAATCCCACTCTGCCTGGGAACCTGCACTCCACTCAGCCTGGGCACCTCCACTCCATTCAGCCTGGGCACATTCACTCCACTCAGCCTGGGCACTTCCAGTACCACTCTGCCTGGGAACCTGCACTCCACTCAGCCTGGGCACATGCACTCCACTCAGCCTGGGGACATTAACTCCACTCAGCCTGGGCACTTCCAATCCCACTCTGCCTGGGAACCTGCACTCCACTCAGCCTGGGCACCTCCACTCCACTCAGCCTGGGTACATTCACTCCACTCAGCCTGGGCACTTCCAATCCCACTCTGCCTGGGAACCTGCACTCCACTCAGCCTGGGCAAATTCACTCCACTCAGCCTGGGTACATTCACTCCACTTAGCCTGGGCACTTCCAATCCCACTCTGCCTGGGAACCTGCACTCCACTCAGCCTGGGCACCTCCACTCCATTCAGCCTGGGCACATTCACTCCACTCAGCCTGGGCACTTCCAGTCCCACTCTGCATGGGAACCTGCACTCCACTCAGCCTGGGCACCTCCAATCCACTCAGCCTGGGCACATTCACTCCACTCAGCCTGGGCACATTCACTCCACTCAGCCTGCGCACTTCCAGTCCCACTCTGCCCAGGAACCTCCACTCCCACTCTGCCTGGGAACCTCCGCTACTCCTCTCCACACCCGGCTCTCCACCCGACTCGCGGGGGCCCACTCTTAAGCCCTCCCGCCGCAAGTTATAGGCCCTTTGCCCGGGCGGAAAGTGAACCGCGGAACTGTGCCCCGCCTTCAATTCTCGTCCGATCGGAACGCGGTTTGGACCCGTTCTCCTGGGCGGCCTCGCAGCCCCTCCAGACCCGGCCAGTTAGCTCCAAGGGGCCGCCCCGAGCACGGGGAGGTGTGACACTTGACGCTTTGGCGCAACGGTGCCCGCGCCACGAGCCAAAAAGCGCCCCCCTCTCTCCCCGCCCATTCAAGGCAATGGGGAAACGCACGTTTCGGGCTCCGGCGGCCGGGCACATTCACTCCACTCTGTCTAGGCACATTGACTCCCATTCAGCCTGGGCACATTCACACCACTCCGCCTGGGCACATCCAGTCCCACTCTGCCTGGGAACCTGCACTCCACTCGGCCTGGGCACCTCCACTCCACTCAGCCTGGGCACATTCACTCCACTCAGCCTGGGCACTTCCAATCCCACTCTGCCTGGGAACCTGCACTCCACTCCGCCTGGGCACATGCACTCCACTCAGCCTGGGGACATTCACTCCACTCAGCCTGGGCACTTCCAATCCCACTCTGCCTGGGAAGCTGCACTCCACTCAGCCTGGGCACCTCCACTCCATTCAGCCTGGGCACATTCACTCCACTCAGCCTGGGCACTTCCAATCCCACTCTGCCTTGGAACCTGCACTCCACTCAGCCTGGGCACCTCCACTCCATTCAGCCTGGGCACATTCACTGGACTCAGCCTGGGCACTTCCAGTCCCACTCTGCCTGGGAACCTGCACTCCACTCAACCTGGGCACCTCCAATCCACTCAGCCTGGGCACATTCACTCCACTCAGGCTGGGCACTTCCAATCCCATTCTGCCTGGGAACCTGCACTCCACTCAGCCTGGGCACCTCCACTCCACTCAGCCTGGGTACATTCACTCCACTCAGCCTTGGCACTTCCAGTCCCACTCTGCCAGGGAACCCCAACTCCACTCAGCCTGGGCACCTCCACTCCACTCAGCCTGGGCACATGCACTCCACTCAGCCTGGGGACATTAACTCCACTCAGCCTGGGCACTTCCAATCCCACTCTGCCTGGGAACCTGCACTCCGCTCAGCCTGGGCACATGCACTCCACTCAGCCTGGGGACATTAACTCCACTCAGCCTGGGCACTTCCAATCCCACTCTGCCTGGGAACCTGCACTCCACTCAGCCTGGGCACCTCCACTCCACTCAGCGTGGGTACATTCACTCCACTCAGCCTTGGCACTTCCAGTCCCACTCTGCCAGGGAACCCCAACTCCACTCAGCCTGGGCACCTCCACTCCACTCAGCCTGGGCACATTCACTCCACTCAGGCTGGGCACTTCCAATCCCATTCCGCCTGGGAACCTGCACTCCACTCAGCGTGGGCACCTCCACTCCACTCAGCCTGGGTACATTCACTCCACTCAGCCTGGGCACTTCCAATCCCACTCTGCCTGGGAACCTGCACTCCACTCAGCCTGGGCACCTCCACTCCATTCAGCCTGGGCACATTCACTCCACTCAGCCTGGGCACTTCCAGTCCCACTCTGCCTGGGAACCTGCACTCCACTCAGCCTGGGCACCTCCACTCCACTCAGCCTGGGAACCTCCACTCCACTCAGCCTGGGCACATTCACTCCACTCAGCCTGGGCACTTCCAATCCCACTCTGCCTGGGAACCTGCACTCTACTCAGCCTGGGCACCTGCACTCCACTCAGCCTGGGTACATTCACTCCACTCAGCCTTGGCACTTCCAGTCCCACTCCGCCAGGGAACCCCAACTCCACTCAGCCTGGGCACCTCCACTCCACTCAGCCTGGGCACATTCACTCCACTTAGCCTGGGCACTTCCAATCCCACTCTGCCTGGGAACCTGCACTCCACTCAGCCTGGGCACCTCCACTCCATTCAGCCTGGGCACATTCACTCCACTCAGCCTGGGCACTTCCAGTCCCACTCTGCCTGGGAACCCTCACTCCACTCAGCCTGGGCACCTCCAATCCACTCAGCCTGGGCACATTCACTCCACTCAGCCTGGGCACATTCACTCCAATCAGCCTGGGCACTTCCAGTCCCACTCTGCCCAGGAACCTCCACTCCCACTCTGACTGGGAACCTCCGCAACTCCTCTCCACACCCGGCTCTCCACCCGACTCGCGGGGGCCCACTCTTAAGCCCCCCCGCCGCAAGTTATAGGCCCTTTGCCCGGGCAAAAGTGAACCGCGGAACTGTGCCCCGCCCTCAATTCTCGTCCGATCGGAACGCGGTATGGACCCGTTCTCCTGGGCGGCCTCGCAGCCCCTCCCGACCCGGCCAGTTAGCTCCAAGGGGCCGCCCCGAGCACGGGGAGGTGTGACACTTGACGCTTTGGCGCAACGGTGCCCGCGCCACGAGCCAAAAAACGCCCCCTCTCTCCACGCCCATTCAAGGCAAAGGGGAAACGCACGTTTCGGGGTCCGGCGGCCGGGCACATTCACTCCACTCTGTCTAGGCACATTGACTCCAGTTCAGCCTGGGCACATTCACTCCACTCCGCCTGGGCACTTCCAGTCCCACTCTGCCTGGGAACCTGCACTCCACTCGGCCTGGGCACCTCCACTCCACTCAGCCTGGGCACATTCACTCCACTCAGCCTGGGCACTTCCAATCCCACTCTGCCAGGGAACCTGAACTCCGCTCAGCCTGGGCACATGCACTCCACTCAGCCTGGGGACATTAACTCCACTAAGCCTGGGCACTTCCAATCCCACTCTGCCTGGGAACCTGCACTCCACTCAGCCTGGGCACCTCCACTCCACTCAGCCTGGGTACATTCACTCCACTCAGCCTGGGCACTTCCTATCCCACTCAGCCTGGGCACATTCACTCCACTCAGCCTTGGCACATTCACTCCACTCAGCCTGGGCACTTCCAGTCCCACTCTGCCCAGGAACCTCCAATCCCACTCTTAAGCCCCCCCACCGCAAGTTATAGGCCCTTTGCCCGGACGGAAAGTGAACCGCGGAACTGTGCCCCGCCCTCAATTCTCGTCCGATCGGAACGCGGTTTGGACCCGTTCTCCTGGGCGGCCTCGCAGCCCCTCCCGACCCGGCCAGTTAGCTCCAAGGGGCCGCCCCGAGCACGGGGAGGTGTGACACTTGACGCTTTGGCGCAACGGTGCCCGCGCCACGAGCCAAAAAGCGCCCCCCTCTCTCCGCGCTCATTCAAGGCAATGGGGAAACGCACGTTTCGGGCTCCGGCGGCCGGGCACATTCACTCCACTCTGTCTAGGCACATTGACTCCCATTCACCATGGGCACATTCACTACACTTCGCCTGGGCACTTCCAGTCCCACTCTGCCTGGGATCCTGCACTCCACTCGGCCTGGGCACCTCCACTCCACTCAGCCTGGGCACATTCACTTCACTCAGCCTGGGCACATTCACTCCACTCAGCCTGGGCACTTCCAGTCCCACTCTGCCCAGGAACCTCCACTCCCACTCTGCCTGGGAACCTCCGCTACTGCTCTCCACACCCGGCTCGCCACCCGACTCGCGGGGATCCACTCTTAAGCCCTCCCGCCGCAAGTTATAGGCCCTTTTCCCGGGCGGAAAATGAACCGCGGAACTGTGCCCCGCCCTCAATTCTCGTCCGATCGAAACGCGGTTTGGACCCGTTCTCCTGGGCGGCCTCGGAGCCCCTCCCGACCTGGCCAGTTAGCTCCAAGGGGCCGCCCCGAGCACGGGGAGGTGTGACACTTGACGCTTTGGCGCAACGGTGCCCGCGCCACGATCCAAAAAGCGCCCCCCTCTCTCCGCGCCCATTCAAGGCAATGGGGAAACGCACGTTTCAGGCTCCGGCGGCCGGGCACATTCACTCCACTCTGTCTAGGCACATTGACTCCAGTTCAGCCTGGGCACATTCACTCCACTCCGCCTGGGCACTTCCAGTCCCACTCTGCCTGGGAACCTGCACTCCACTCGGCCTGGGCACCTCCACTCCACTCAGCCTGGGCACATTCACTCCACTCAGCCTGGGCACTTCCAATCCCACTCTGCCTGGGAACCTGCACTCCACTCAGCCTGGGCACCTCCACTCCACTCAGCCTGGGTACATTCACTCCACTCAGCCTGGGCACTTCCAATCCCACTCTGCCTGGGAACCTGCACTCCACTCAGCCTGGGTACATTCACTACACTCAGCCTTGGCACTTCCAGTCCCACTCTGCCAGGGAACCCCAACTCCACTCAGCCTGGGCACCTCCACTCCAATCAGCCTGGGCACATTCACTCCACTCAGCCTGGGCACTTCCAATCCCACTCTGCCTGGGAACCTGCACTCCACTCAGCCTGGGCACCTCCACTCCACTCAGCCTGGGTACATTCACTCCACTCAGCCTGGGCACTTCCAATCCCACTCTGCCTGGGAACCTGCACTCCACTCAGCCTGGGCACCTCCACTCCATTCAGCCTGGGCACATTCACTCCACTCAGCCTGGGCACTTCCAGTCCCACTCTGCCTGGGAACCTGCACTCCACTCAGCCTGGGCACCTCCACTCCACTCAGCCTGGGCACCTCCACTCCACTCAGCCTGGGCACATTCACTCCACTCAGCCTGGGCACTTCCAGTCCCACTCTGCCCAGGAACCTCCACTCCCACTCTGCCCAGGAACCTCCACTCCCACTGTGCCTGGGAACCTCCGCTACTCCTCTCCACACCCGGCTCTCCACCCGACTCGCGGGGGCCCACTCTTAAGCCCTCCCGCCGCAAGTTATAGGCCCTTTGCCCGGGCGGAAAGTGAACCGCGGAACTGTGCCCCGCCCTCAATTCTCGTCCGATCGGAACGCGGTTTGGACCCGTTCTCCTGGGCGGCCTCGGAGCCCCTCCAGACCCCGCCAGTTAGCTCCAAGGGGCCGCCCCGAGCACGGGGAGGTGTGACACTTGACGCTTTGGCGCAACGGTGCCCGCGCCACGAGCCAAAAAGCGCCCCCCTCTCTCCGCGCCCATTCAAGGCAATGGGGAAACGCACGTTTCGGGCTCCGGCGGCCGGGCACATTCACTCCACTCTGTCTAGGCACATTGACTCCAGTTCAGCCTGGGCACATTCACTCCACTCCGCCTGGGCACTTCCAGTCCCACTTTGCCTGGGAACCTGCACTCCACTCGGCCTGGGCACCTCCACTCCACTCAGCCTGGGCACATTCACTTCACTCAGCCTGGGCACTTCCAGTCCCACTCTGCCTGGGAACCTGCACTCCACTCGGCCTGGGCACCTCCACTCCACTCAGCCTGGGCACATTCACTCCACTCAGCCTGGGCACATTCACTCCACTCAGCCTGGGCACTTCCAGTCCCACTGTGCCTGGGAACCTCCGCTACTCCTCTCCACACCCGGCTCTCCACCCGACTCGCGGGGGCCCACTCTTAAGCCCTCCCGCCGCAAGTTATAGGCCCTTTGCCCGGGCGGAAAGTGAACCGCGGAACTGTGCCCCGCCCTCAATTCTCGTCCGATCGGAACGCGGTTTGGACCCGTTCTCCTGGGCGGCCTCGCAGCCCCTCCAGACCCGGCCAGTTAGCTCCAAGGGACCGCCCCGAGCACGGGGAGGTGTGACACTTGACGCTTTGGCGCAACGGTGCCCGCGCCACTAGCCAAAAAGCGCCCCCCTGTCTCCGCGCCCATTCAAGGCAATGGGGAAACGCACGTTTCGGGCTCCGGCGGCCGGGCACATTCACTCCACTCTGTCTAGGCACATTGACTCCCATTCAGCCTGGGCACATTCACTCCACTCCGCCTGGGCACTTCCAGTCCCACTCTGCCTGGGAACCTGCACTCCACTCGGCCTGGGCACCTCCACTCCACTCAGCATGGGCTCTTCCAATCCCACTCAACCTGGGAACCTGCACTCCACTCAGCCTGGGCACATTCACTCCACTCAGCCTGGGCACTTCCAATCCCACTCTGCCTGGGAACCTGCACTCCACTCAGCCTGGGCACCTCCACTCCACTCAGCCTGGGAACATTCACTCCACTCAGCCTGGGCACTTCCAATCCCACTCTGCCTGGGAACCTGCACTCCACTCAGCCTGGGCACCTCCACTCCATTCAGCCTGGGCACATTCACTCCACTCAGCCTGGGCACTTCCAGTCCCACTCTGCCTGGGAACATGCACTCCACTCAGCCTGGGCACCTCCAATCCACTCAGCCTGGGCACATTCACTCCACTCAGCCTGGGCACATTCACTCCACTCAGCCTGGGCACATTCACTCCACTCAGCCTGGGCACTTCCAGTCCCACTCTGCCCAGGAACCTCCACTCCCACTCTGCCTGGGAACCTCCGCTACTCCTCTCCACACCCTGCTCTCCACCCGACTCCCGGGGATCCACTCTTAAGCCCTCCCGCCGCAAGTTATAGGCCCTTTGCCCGGGCGGAAAGTGAACCGCGGAACTGTGCCCCGCCCTCAATTCTCGTCCGATCGGATCGCGGTTTGGACCCGTTCTCCTGGGCGGCCTCGCAGCCCCTCCAGACCCGGCCAGTTAGCTCCAAGGGGCCGCCCCGAGCACGGGGAGGTGTGACACTTGACGCTTTGGCGCAACGGTGCCCGCGCCACGAGCCAAAAAGCGCCCCCCTCTCTCCGCGCCCATTCAAGGCAATGGGGAAACGCACGTTTCGGGCTCCGGCGGCCGGGCACATTCACTCCAATCTGTCTAGGCACATTGACTCCCATTCAGCCTGGGCACATTCACTCCACTCCGCCTGGGCACTTCCAGTCCCACTCTGCCTGGGAACCTGCACTCCACTCGGCCTGGGCACCTCCACTCCACTCAGCCTGGGCACATTCACTCCACTCAGCCTCGGCACTTCCAATCCCACTCTGCCTGGGCACTTCCAATCCCACTCTGCCTGGGAACCTGCACTCCACTCAGCCTGGGAACCTCCACTCCATTCAGCCTGGGCACATTCACTCCACTCAGCCTGGGCAAATTCACTCCACTCAGCCTGGGCACTTCCAGTCCCACTCTGCCCAGGAACCTCCAATCCCACTCGGCCTGGGCACCTCCACTCCACTCAGCCTGGGCACATTCACTCCACTCAGCCTCGGCACTTCCAATCCCACTCTGCCTGGGAACCTGCACTCCACTCAGCCTGGGCACATGCACTCCACTCAGCCTGGGGACATTCACTCCACTCAGCCTTGGCACTTCCAGTCCCACTCTGCCTGGGAACCTGCACTCCACTCAGCCTGGGCACCTCCACTCCACTCAGCCTGGGTACATTCACTCCACTCAGCCTGGGCACTTCCAGTCCCACTCTGCCAGGGAACTCCAACTCCACTCAGCCTGGGCACCTCCACTCCACTCAGCCTGGGCACATTCACTCCACTCAGGCTGGGCACTTCCAATCCCACTCTGCCTGGGAACCTGCACTCCACTCAGCCTGGGCACCTCCACTCCACTCAGCCTGGGTACATTCACTCCACTCAGCCTGGGCACTTCCAATCCCACTCTGCCTGGCAACCTGCACTCCACTCAGCCTGGGCACCTCCACTCCACTCAGCCTGGGTACATTCACTCCACTCAGCCTTGGCACTTCCAGTCCCACTCTGCCTGGGAACCTGCACTCCACTCAGCCTGGGCACCTCCACTCCATTCAGCCTGGGTACATTCACTCCACTCAGCCTTGGCACTTCCAGTCCCACTCTGCCTGGGAACCTGCACTCCACTCAGCCTCGGCACCTCCACTCCATTCAGCCTGGGCACATTCACTCCACTCAGCCTGGGCACTTCCAGTCCCACTCTGCCTGGGAACCTGCACTCCACTCAGCCTGGGCACCTCCACTCCATTCAGCCTGGGTACATTCACTCCACTCAGCCTTGGCACTTCCAGTCCCACTCTGCCTGGGAACCTGCACTCCACTCAGCCTCGGCACCTCCACTCCATTCAGCCTGGGCACATTCACTCCACTCAGCCTGGGCACTTCCAGTCCCACTCTGCCTGGGAACCTGCACTCCACTCAGCCTGGGCACCTCCACTCCATTCAGGCTGGGTACATTCACTCCACTCAGCCTGGGCACTTCCAATCCCACTCTGCCTGGGAACCTGCACTCCACTCAGCCTGGGCACCTCCACTCCATTCAGCCTGGGCACATTCACTCCACTCAGCCTGGGCACTTCCAGTCCCACTCTGCCTGGGAACCTGCACTCCACTCAGCCTGGGCACCTCCACTCCACTCAGCCTGGGCACCTCCACTCCACTCAGCCTGGGCACATTCACTCCACTCAGCCTGGGCACATTCACTCCACTCAGCCTGGGCACTTCCAGTCCCACTCTGCCCAGGAACCTCCACTCCCACTGTGCCTGGGAACCTCCGCTACTCCTCTCCACACCCGGCTCTCCACCCGACTCGCGGGGGCCCACTCTTAAGCCCTCCCGCCGCAAGTTATAGGCCCTTTGCCCGGGCGGAAAGTGAACCGCGGAACTGTGCCCCGGCCTCAATTCTCGTCCGATCGGAACGCGGTTTGGACCCGTTCTCCTGGGCGGCCTCGGAGCCCCTCCAGACCCCGCCAGTTAGCGCCAAGGGGCCGCCCCGAGCACGGGGAGGTGTGACACTTGACGCTTTGGCGCAACGGTGCCCGCGCCACGAGCCAAGAAGCGCCCCCCTCTCTCCGCGCCCATTCAAGGCAATGGGGAAACGCACGTTTCGGGCTCCGGCGGCCGGGCACATTCACTCCACTCTGTCTAGGCACATTGACTCCAGTTCAGCCTGGGCACATTCACTCCACTCCGCCTGGGCACTTCCAGTCCCACTCTGCCTGGGAACCTGCACTCCACTCGGCCTGGGCACCTCCACTCCACTCAGCCTGGGCACATTCACTTCACTCAGCCTGGGCACTTCCAATCCCACTCTGCCTGGGAACCTGCACTCCACTCAGCCTGGGCACCTCCACTCCACTCAGCCTGGGCACATTCACTCCACTCAGCCTGGGCACATTCACTCCACTCAGCCTGGGCACATTCACTCCACTCAGCCTGGGCACTTCCAGTCCCACTCTGCCCAGGAACCTCCACTCCCACTGTGCCTGGGAACCTCCGCTACTCCTCTCCACACCCGGCTCTCCACCCGACTCGCGGGGGCCCACTCTTAAGCCCTCCCGCCGAGGGTTATAGGTCCTTTGCCCGAGCGGAAAGTGAACCGCGGAACTGTGCCCCGCCCTCAATTCTCGTCCGATCGGAACGCGGTTTGGACCCGTTCTCCTGGGCGGCCTCGGAGCCCCTCCAGACCCGGCCAGTTAGCTCCAAGGGGCCGCCCCGAGCACGGGGAGGTGTGACACTTGACGCTTTGGCGCAACGGTGCCCGCGCCACGAGCCAAAAATCGCCCCCCTCTCTCCGCGCCCATTCAAGGCAATGGGGAAACGCACGTTTCGGGCTCCGGCGGCCGTGCACATTCACTCCACTCTGTCTAGGCACATTGACTCCCATTCAGCCTGGGCACATTCACTCCACTCCGCCTGGGCACTTCCAGTCCCACTCTGCCTGGGAACCTGCACTCCACTCGGCCTGGGCACCTCCACTCCACTCAGCCTGGGCACATTCACTCCACTCAGCCTCGGCACTTCCAATCCCACTCTGCCTGGGCACTTCCAATCCCACTCTGCCTGGGAACCTGCACTCCACTCAGCCTGGGCACCTCCACTCCATTCAGCCTGGGCACATTCACTCCACTCAGCCTGGGCACTTCCAGTCCCACTCTGCCTGGGAACATGCACTCCACTCAGCCTGGGCACCTCCAATCCACTCAGCCTGGGCACCTCCAATCCACTCAGCCTGGGCACCTCCACTCCACTCAGCCTGGGCACATTCACTCCACTCAGCCTGGGCACATTCACTCCACTCTGCCTGGGCACTTCCAGTCCCACTCTGCCCAGGAACCTCCACTCCCACTCTGCCTGGGAACCTCCGCTACTCCTCTCCACACCCTGCTCTCCACCCGACTCCCGGGGATCCACTCTTAAGCCCTCCCGCCGCAAGTTATAGGCCCTTTGCCCGGGCGGAAAGTGAACCGCGGAACTGTGCCCCGCCCTCAATTCTCGTCCGATCGGAACGCGGTATGGACCCGTTCTCCTCGGCGGCCTCGCAGCCCCTCCAGACCCAGACAGTTAGCTCCAAGGGGCCGCCCCGAGCACGGGGTAGTGTGACACTTGACGCTTTGGCGCAACGGTGCCCGCGCCACGAGCCAAAAAGCGCCCCCCTCTCTCCGCGCCCATTCAAAACAATGGGGAAACGCACGTTTCGGGCTCCGGCGGCCGGGCACATTCACTCCAATCTGTCTAGGCACATTGACTCCCATTCAGCCTGGGCACATTCACTCCACTCCGCCTGGGCACTTCCAGTCCCACTCTGCCTGGGAACCTGCACTCCACTCGGCCTGGGCACCTCCACTCCACTCAGCCTGGGCACATTCACTCCACTCAGCCTCGGCACTTCCAATCCCACTCTGCCTGGGCACTTCCAATCCCACTCTGCCTGGGAACCTGCACTCCACTCAGCCTGGGCACTTCCAATCCCAATCTGCCTGGGAACCTGCACTCCACTCAGCCTGGGCACCTCCACTCCACTCAGCCTGGGCACATTCACTCCACTCAGCCTGGGCACTTCCAATCCCACTCTGCCTGGGAACCTGCACTCCTCTCAGCCTGGGCACATGCACTCCACTCAGCCTGGGGACATTCACTCCACTCAGCCTGGGCACTTCCAATCCCACTCTGCCTGGGAACCTGCACTCCACTCAGCCTGGGCACCTTCACTCCACTCAGCCTGGGTACATTCACTTCAATCAGCCTTGGCACTTCCAGTCCCACTCTGCCAGGGAACCCCAACTCCACTCAGCCTGGGCACCTCCACTCCACTCAGCCTGGGCACATTCACTCCACTCAGCCTGGGCACTTCCAATCCCACTCTGCCTGGGAACCTGCACTCCACTCAGCCTGGGCACCTCCACTCCACTCAGCCTGGGCACATTCACTCCACTCAGCTTGGGCACTTCCAATCCCACTCTGCCTGGGAACCTGCACTCCACTCAGCCTGGGCACCTCCACTCCACTCAGCCTGGGTACATTCACTCCACTCAGCCTGGGCACTTCCAATCCCACTCTGCCTGGGAACCTGCACTCCACTCAGCCTGGGCACCTTCACTCCACTCAGCCTGGGTACATTCACTTCAATCAGCCTTGGCACTTCCAGTCCCACTCTGCCAGGGAACCCCAACTCCACTCAGCCTGGGCACCTCCACTCCACTCAGCCTGGGCACATTCACTCCACTCAGCCTGGGCACTTCCAATCCCACTCTGCCTGGGAACCTGCACTCCACTCAGCCTGGGCACCTCCACTCCACTCAGCCTGGGCACATTCACTCCACTCAGCCTGGGCACTTCCAGTCCCACTCTGCCCAGGAACCTCCACTCCCACTCTGCCTGGGAACCTCCGCAACTCCTCTCCACACCCGGCTCTCCACCCGACTCGCGGGGGCCCACTCTTAAGCCCCCCCGCCGCAAGTTATAGGCCCTTTGCCCGGGCGGAAAGTGAACCGCGGAACTGTGCCCCGCCCTCAATTCTCGTCCGATCGGAACGCGGTTTGGACCCGTTCTCCTGGGCGGCCTCGGAGCCCCTCCAGACCCGGCCAGTTAGCTCCAAGGGGCCGCCCCGAGCACGGGGAGGTTTGACACTTGACGCTTTGGCGCAACGGTGCCCGCGCCACGATCCAAAAAGCGCCCCCCTCTCTCCGCGCCCATTCAAGGCAATGGGGAAACGCACGTTTCAAGATCCGACGGCCGGGCACATTCACTCCACTCAGCCTGGGCACTTCCAGTCCCACTCTGCCTGGGAACCTGCACTCCACTCAGCCTGGGCACCTCCACTCCACTCAGCCTGGGAACCTCCACTCCACTCAGCCTGTGCACATTCACTCCACTCAGCCTGGGCACTTCCAATCCCACTCTGCCTGGGAACCTGCACTCCACTCAGCCTGGGCACATGCACTCCACTCAGCCTGGGGACATTAACTCCACTCAGCCTGGGCACTTCCAATCCCACTCTGCCTGGGAACCTGCACTCCACTCAGCCTGGGCACCTGCACTCCACTCAGCCTGGGTACATTCACTCCACTCAGCCTTGGCACTTCCAGTCCCACTCTGCCAGGGAACCCCAACTCCACTCTGCCTGGGCACCTCCACTCCACTCAGCCTGGGCACATTCACTCCACTTAGCCTGGGCACTTCCAATCCCACTCTGCCTGGGAACCTGCACTCCACTCTGCCTGGGCACCTCCACTCCATTCAGCCTGGGCACATTCACTCCACTCAGCCTGGGCACTTCCAGTCCCACTCTGCCTGGGAACCTGCACTCCACTCAGCCTGGGCACCTCCAATCCACTCAGCCTGGGCACATTCACTCCACTCAGCCTGGGCACTTCCAGTCCCACCCTGCCTGGGAACCTTCACTCCACTCGGCCTGGGCACCTCCACTCCACTCAGCCTGGGCACATTCACTCCACTCAGCCTGGGCACTTCCAATCCCACTCTGCCTGGGAACCTGCACTCCACTCAGCCTGGGCACTTCCAATCCCACTCTGCCTGGGAACCTGCACTCCACTCAGCCTGGGCACCTCCACTCCATTCAGCCTGGGCACATTCACTCCACTCAGCCTGGGCACTTCCAGTCCCACTCTGCCTGGGAACCTGCACTCCACTCAGCCTGGGCACCTCCAATCCACTCAGCCTGGGCACATTCACTCCACTCAGCCTGGGCACATTCACTCCACTCAGCCTGGGCACATTCACTCCACTCAGCCTGGGCACTTCCAGTCCCACTCTGCCCAGGAACCTCCACTCCCACTCTGCCTGGGAACCTCCGCTACTCCTCTCCACACCCGGCTCTCCACCCGACTCGCGGGGATCCACTCTTAAGCCCTCCCGCCGCAAGTTACAGGCCCTTTGCCTGGGCGGAAAGTGAACCGCGGAACTGTGCCCCGCCCTCAATTCTCGTCCGATCGGAACGCGGTTTGGACCCGTTCTCCTGGGCGGCCTCGGAGCCCCTCCCGACCCGGCCAGTTAGCTCCAAGGGGCCGCCCCGAGCACGGGGAGGTGTGACACTTGACGCTTTGGCGCAACGGTGCCCGCGCCACGAGCCAAAAAGCGCCCCCCTCTCTCCGCGCCCATTCAAGGCAATGGGGAAACGCACGTTTCGGGCTCCTGCGGCCGGGCACATTCATTCCACTCTGTCTAGGCACATTGACTCCCATTCAGCCTGGGCACATTCACTCCACTCTGCCTGTGCACTTCCAGTCCCACTCTGCCTGGGAACCTGCACTCCACTCGGCCTGAGCACCTCCACTCCACTCAGCCTGGGCACATTCACTCCACTCAGCCTGGGCACTTCCAATCCCACTCTGCCTGGGAACCTGCACTCCACTCAGCCTGGGCACATGCACTCCACTCAGCCTGGGGACTTTCACTCCACTCAGCCTGGGCACTTCCAATCCCACTCTGCCTGGGAACCTGCACTCCACTCAGCCTGGGCACCTGCACTCCACTCAGCCTGGGTACATTCACTCCACTCAGCCTTGGCACTTCCAGTCCCACTCTGCCAGGGAACCCCAACTCCACTCAGTCTGGGCACCTCCACTCCACTCAGCCTGGGCACATTCACTCCACTCAGCCTGGGCACTTCCAATCCCACTCTGCCTGGGAACCTGCACTCCACTCAGCCTGGGCACCTCCAATCCACTCAGCCTGGGCACATTCACTCCACTCAGCCTGGGCACATTCACTCCACTCAGCCTGGGCACTTCCAGTCCCACTCTGCCCAGGAACCTCCAATCCCACTCTTAAGCCCCCCCGCCGCAAGTAATAGGCCCTTTGCCCGGACGGAAAGTGAACCGCGGAACTGTGCCCCGCCCTCAATTCTCGTCCGATCGGAACGCGGTTTGGACCCGTTCTCCTGGGCGGCCTCGCAGCCCCTCCCGACCCGGCCCGTTAGCTCCAAGGGGCCGCCCCGAGCACGGGGAGGTGTGACACTTGACGCTTTGGCGGAACGGTGCCCGCGCCACGAGCCAAAAAGCGCCCCCCTCTCTCCGCGCTCGTTCAAGGCAATGGGGAAACGCACGTTTCGGGCTCCGGCGGACGGGCACATTCACTCCACTCTGTCTAGGCACATTGACTCCCATTCAGCCTGGGCACATTCACTCCACTTCGCCTGGGCACTTCCAGTCCCACTCTGCCTGGGAACCTGCACTCCACTCGGCCTGGGCACCTCCACTCCACTCAGCCTGGGCACATTCACTCCATTCAGCCTGGGCACATTCACTCCACTCAGCCTGGGAACTTCCAATCCCACTCTGCCTGGGAACCTGCACTCCACTCAGCCTGGGCACCTCCACTCCACTCAGCCTGGATACATTCACTCCACTCAGCCTTGGCACTTCCAGTCCCACTCTGCCAGGGAACCCCAACTCCACTCAGCCTGGGCACCTCCACTCCACTCAGCCTGGGCACATTCACTCCACTCAGCCTGGGTACATTCACTCCACTCAGCCTGGGCACTTCCAATCCCACTCTGCCTGGGAACCTGCACTCCACTCAGCCTGGGCACCTCCACTCCACTCAGCCTGGGTACATTCACTCCACTCAGCCTGGGCACTTCCAATCCCACTCTGCCTGGGAACCTGCACTCCACTCAGCCTGGGCACCTCTACTCCATTCAGCCTGGGCACATTCACTCCACTCAGCCTGGGCACTTCCAGTCCCACTCTTCCTGGGAACCTGCACTCCACTCAGCCTGGGCACCTCCAATCCACTCAGCCTGGGCACATTCACTCCACTCAGCCTGGGCACATTCACTCCACTCAGCCTGGGCACATTCACTCCACTCAGCCTGGGCACTTCCAGTCCCACTCTGCCCACGAACCTCCACTCCCACTCTGCCTGGGAACCTCCGCTACTCCTCTCCACACCCGGCTCTCCACGCGACTCGCGGGGGCCCACTCTTAAGCCCACCCGCCGCAAGTTATAGGCCCTTTGCCCGGGCAAAAAGTGAACCGCGGAACTGTGGCCCGCCCTCAATTCTCGTCCGATCGAAACGCGGTTTGGACCCGTTCTTTTGGGCGGCCTCGCAGCCCCTCCCGACCCGGCCAGTTAGCTCCAAGGGGCCGCCCCGAGCACAGGGAGGTGTGACACTTGACGCTTTGGTGCAACGGTGCCCGCGCCACGAGCCAAAAAGCGCCCCCCCTCTCTCCGCGCCCATTCAAGGCAATGGGGAAACTCCACTCTGTCTAGGCACATTGACTCCCATTCAGCCTGGGCACCTTCACTTCCCCACGCCTGGGCACTAACAGTCCCACTCTGCCTGGGAACCTCCACTCCACTCAGCGTGGGCACATTCACTCCACTCAGCCTGGGCTCTTCCAATCCCTCTCTGCCTGGGAACCTGAACTCCACTCAGCCTGGGCACCTCCACTCCATTCAGTCTGGGCACATTCACTCCACTCAGCCTGGGCACTTCCAGTCCCACTCTGCCTGGGAACCTGCACTCCACTCAGCCTGGGCACCTCCAATCCACTCAGCCTGGGCACTTCCAATCCCACTCTGCCTGGGAACCTGCACTCCACTCAGCCTGGGCACCTCCACTCCACTCAGCCTGGGCACATTCACTCCACTCAGCCTGGGCACTTCCAATCCCACTCTGCCTTGGAACCTGCACTCCACTCAGCCTCGGCACCTCCACTCCATTCAGCCTGGGCGCATTCACTGGACTCAGCCTGGGCACTTCCAGTCCCACTCTGCCTGGGAACCTGCACTCCACTCAGCCTGGGCACCTCCAATCCACTCAGCCTGGGCACATTCACTCCACTCAGCCTGGGCACATTCACTCCACTCAGCCTGGGCACATTCACTCCACTCAGCCTGGGCACTTCCAGTCCCACTCTGCCCAGGAACCTCCACTCCCACTCTGCCTGGGAACCTCCGCTACTCCTCTCCACACCCGGCTCTCCACCCGACTCGCGGGGATCCACTCTTAAGCCCTCCCGCCGCAAGTTACAGGCCCTTTTCCCGGGCGGAAAGTGAACCGCGGAACTGTGCCCCGCCCTCAATTCTCGTCCGATCGGAACGCGGTTTGGACCCGTTCTCCTGGGCGGCCTCGCAGCCCCTCCAGACCCGGCCAGTTTGCTCCAAGGGGCCGCCCCGAGCACGGGGAGGTGTGACACTTGACGCTTTGGCGCAACTGTGCCCGCGCCATGAGCCAAAAAGCGCCCCCCTCTCTCCGCGCCCATTCAAGGCAATGGGGAAACGCACGTTTCGGGCTCCGGCGGCCGGGCACATTCACTCCACTCTGTCTAGGCACATTGACTCCCATTCAGCCTGGGCACATTCACTCCACACTGCCTGGGCACTTCCAGTCCCACTCTGCCTGGGAACCTGCACTCCACTCGGCCTGAGCACCTCCACTCCACTCAGCCTGGGCACATTCACTCCACTCAGCCTGGGCATTTCCAATCCCACTCTGCCTGGGAACCTGCACTCCACTCAGCCTGGGCACATGCACTCCACTCAGCCTGGGGACTTTCACTCCACTCAGCCTGGGCACTTCCAATCCCACTCTGCCTGGGAACCTGCACTCCACTCAGCCTGGGCACCTGCACTCCACTCAGCCTGGGTACATTCACTCCACTCAGCCTTGGCACTTCCAGTCCCACTCTGCGGGGGAACCTGCACTCCACTCAGCCTGGGCACCTCCAATCCACTCAGCCTGGGAACTTCCAATCCCACTCAGCCTGGGAACCTGCACTCCACTCGGCCTGAGCACCTCCACTCCACTCAGCCTGGGCACATTCACTCCACTCAGCCTGGGCATTTCCAATCCCACTCTGCCTGGGAACCTGCACTCCACTCAGCCTGGGCACATGCACTCCACTCAGCCTGGGGACTTTCACTCCACTCAGCCTGGGCACTTCCAATCCCACTCTGCCTGGGAACCTGCACTCCACTCAGCCTGGGCACCTGCACTCCACTCAGCCTGGGTACATTCACTCCACTCAGCCTTGGCACTTCCAGTCCCACTCTGCCAGGGAACCCCAACTCCACTCAGCCTGGGCACCTCCACTCCACTCAGCCTGGGCACATTCACTCCACTCAGCCTGGGCACTTCCAATCCCACTCAGCCTGGGAACCTGCACTCTACTCAGCCTGGGCACATTCACTCCACTCAGCCTGGGGACTTCCAATCCCACTCTGCCTGGGAACCTGCACTCCACTCAGCCTGGGCACCTCCACTCCACTCAGCCTGGGCACCTCCACTCCATTCAGCCTGGGCACATTCACTCCACTCAGCCTTGGCACATTCACTCCACTCTGCCTGGGAACCTGCACTCCACTCAGCCTGGGCACCTGCACTCCACTCAGCCTGTGTACATTCACTCCACTCAGCCTTGGCACTTCCAGTCCCACTCTGCCAGGGAACCCCAACTCCACTCAGCCTGGGCACCTCCACTCCACTCAGCCTGGGCACATTCACTCCACTCAGCCTGGGCACTTCCAATCCCACTCAGCCTGGGAACCTGCACTCTACTCAGCCTGGGCACATTCACTCCACTCAGCCTGGGGACTTCCAATCCCACTCTGCCTGGGAACCTGCACTCCACTCAGCCTGGGCACCTCCACTCCACTCAGCCTGGGCACATTCACTCCACTCAGCCTGGGCACTTCCAGTACCACTCTGCCCAGGAACCTCCACTCCCACTCTGCCTGGGAACCTCCGCTACTCCTCTCCACACCCGGCTCTCCACCCGACTCGCGGGGGCCCACTCTTAAGCCCCCCCGCCGCAAGTTATAGGCCCTTTGCCCGGGCGGAACCTGCACTCCACTCAGCCTGGGCACCTGCACTCTTCTCAGCCTGGGCACATTCACTCCACTCAGCCTTGGCACTTCCAGTCCCACTCTGCCAGGGAACCCCAACTCCACTCAGCCTGGGCACCTCCACTCCACTCAGCCTGGGCACATTCACTCCACTTAGCCTGGGCACTTCCAATCCCACTCTGCCTGGGAACCTGCACTCCACTCAGCCTGTGCACTTCCAGTCCCACTCTGCCCAGGAACCTCCACTCCCACTCTGCCTGGGAACCTCCGCAACTCCTCTCCACACCCGGCTCTCCACCCGACTCGCGGGGGCCCACTCTTAAGCCCCCCCGCCGCACGTTATAGGCCCTTTGCCCGGGCGGAAAGTGAACCGCGGAACTCTGCCCCGCCCTCAATTCTCGTCCGATCGGAACGCGATATGGACCCGTTCTCCTGGGCGGCCTCGCAGCCCCTCCCGACCCGGCCAGTTAGCTCCAAGGGGCCGCCTCGAGCACGGGGAGGTGTGACACTTGACGCTTTGGCGCAACGGTGCCCGCGCCACGAGCCAAAAAGCGCCCCCCTCTCTCCACGCCCATTCAAGGCAAAGGGGAAACGCACGTTTCGGGCTCCGGCGGCCGGGAACATTCAATCCACTCTGTCTGGGCACATTGACTCCAGTTCAGCCTGGGCACATTGACTCCACTCCGCCTGGGCACTTCCAGTCCCACTCTGCCTGGGAACCTGCACTCCACTCAGCCTGGGCACCTCCACTCCACTCAGCCTGGGTACATTCACTCCACTCAGCCTGGGCACTTCCAATCCCACTCTGCCAGGGAACCCCAACTCCACTCAGTCTGGGCACCTCCACTCCACTCAGCCTGGGCACATTAACTCCACTCAGCCTGGGCACTTCCAATCCCACTCTGCCTGGGAACCTGCACTCCACTCAGCTTGGGCACCTCCACTCCACTCAGCCTGGGTACATTCACTCCACTCAGCCTGGGCACTTCCAATCCCACTCTGCCTGGGAACCTGCACTCCACTCAGCCTGGGCACCTCCACTCCATTCAGCCTGGGCACATTCACTCCACTCAGCCTGGGCACTTCCAGTCCCACTCTGCCTGGGAACCTGCACTCCACTCAGCCTGGGCACCTCCAATCCACTCAGCCTGGGCACATTCACTCCACTCAGCCTGGGCACATTCACTCCACTCAGCCTGGGCACTTCCAATCCCACTCTGCCTGGGAAGCTGCACTCCACTCAGCCTGGGCACCTCCACTCTACTCAGCCTGGTTACATTCACTCCACTCAGCCTTGGCACTTCCAGTCCCTCTTTACCAGGGAACCCCTACTCCACTCAGCCTGGGCACCTCCACTCCACTCAGCCTGGGCACATTCACTCCACTCAGCCTGGGCACTTCCAATCCCACTCTGCCTGGGAACCTGCACTCCACTCAGCCTGGGCACCTCCACTCCACTCAGCCTGGGTACATTCACTCCACTCAGCCTGGGCACTTCCAATCCCACTCTGCCTGGGAACCTGCACTCCACTCAGCCTGGGCACCTCCACTCCATTCAGCCTGGGCACATTCACTCCACTCAGCCTGGGCACTTCCAATCCCACTCTGCCTTGGAACCTGCACTCCACTCAGCCTTGGCACCTCCACTCCATTCAGCCTGGGCACATTCACTGGACTCAGCCTGGGCACTTCCAGTCCCACTCTGCCTGGGAACCTGCACTCCACTCAGCCTGGGCACCTCCAATCCACTCAGCCTAGGCACATTCACTCCACTCAGCCTGGGCACATTCACTCCACTCAGCCTGGGCACATTCACTCCACTCAGCCTCGGCACTTCCAGTCCCACTCTGCCCAGGAACCTCCACTCCCACTCTGCCTGGGAACCTCCGCTACTCCTCTCCACAGCCGGCTCTCCACCCGACTCGCGGGGATCCACTCTTAAGCCCTCCCGCCGCAAGTTACAGGCCCTTTGCCCGGGCGGAAAGTGAACCGCGGAACTGTGCCCCGCCCTCAATTCTCGTCCGATCGGAACGCGGTTTGGACCCGTTCTCCTGGGCGGCCTCGCAGCCCCTCCAGACCCGGCCAGTTAGCTCCAAGGGGCCGCCCCGAGCACGGGGAGGTGTGACACTTGACGCTTTGGCGCAACGGTGCCCGCGCCACGAGCCAAAAAGCGCCCCCCTCTCTCCTCGGCCATTCAAGGTAATGGGGAAACGCACGTTTCGGGCTCCGGCGGCCGGGCACATTCACTCCACTCTGTCTAGGCACATTGACTCCCATTCAGCCTGGGCACATTCACTCCACTCTGCCTGGGCACTTCCAGTCCCACTCTGCCTGGGAACCTGCACTCCACTCGGCCTGAGCACCTCCACTCCACTCAGCCTGGGCACATTCACTCCACTCAGCCTGGGCACTTCCAATCCCACTCTGCCTGGGAACCTGCACTCCACTCAGCCTGGGCACATGCACTCCACTCAGCCTGGGGACTTTCACTCCACTCAGCCTGGGCACTTCCAATCCCACTCTGCCTGGGAACCTGCACTCCACTCAGCCTGGGCACCTGCACTCCACTCAGCCTGGGTACATTCACTCCACTCAGCCTGGGCACATGCACTCCACTCAGCCTGGGGACTTTCACTCCACTCAGCCTGGGCACTTCCAGTCCCACTCTGCCTGGGAACCTGAATTCCACTCAGCCTGGGCACCTCCAATCCTCTCAGCCTGGGCACATTCACTCCACTCAGCCTGGGCACTTCCAATCCCACTCTGCCTGGGAACCTGCACTCCACTCAGCCTGGGCACCCCTACTCCACTCAGCCTGGGTACATTCACTCCACTCAGCCCGGGCACTTCCAATCACACTCTGCCTGGGAACCTGCACTCCACTCAGCCTGGGCACCTCCACTCCATTCAGCCTGGGCACATTCACTCCACTTAGCCTGGGCACTTCCAGTCCCACTCTGCCTGGGAACCTGCACTCCACTCAGCCTGGGCACCTCCACTCCACTCAGCCTGGGCACATTCACTCCACTCAGCCTGGGCACATTCACTCCACTCAGCCTGGGCACATTCACTCCACTCAGCCTGGGCACTTCCAGTCCCACTCTGCCTGGGAACCTGCACTCCACTCGGCCTGGGCACCTCCACTCCACTCAGCCGGGGCACATTCACTCCACTCAGCCTTGGCACTTCCAGTCCCACTCTGCCAGGGAACCCCAACTCCACTCAGCCTGTGCACCTCCACTCCACTCAGCCTGGGCACATTCACTCTACTTAGCCTGGGCACTTCCAGTCCCACTCTGCCTGGGAACCTGCACTCCACTCGGCCTGGGCACCTCCACTCCACTCAGCCTGGGCACATTCACTCCACTCAGCCTGGGCACTTCGAATCCCACTCTGCCTGGGTGCCTGCACTCCACTCAGCCTGGGCACCTCCACTCCACTCAGCCTGGCCACATTCACTCCACTCAGCCAGGGCACATTCACTCCACTCAGCCTGGGCACTTCCAGTCCCACTCTGCCCAGGAACCTCCACTCCCACTCTGACTGGGAACCTCCGCTACTCCTCTCCACACCCGGCTCTCCACCCGACTCGCGGGGGCCCACTCTTAAGCCCTCCCGCCGCAAGTTATAGGCCCTTTGCCCGGGCGGAAAGTGAACCGCGGAACTGTGTCCCGCCCTCAATTCTCGTCCGATCGGAACGCGGTTTGGACCCGTTCTCCTTGGCGGCCTCGCATCCCCTCCTGACCCAGCTAGTTAGCTCCAAGGGGCCGCCCCGAGCACGGGGAGGTGTGACACTTGACGCTTTGGCGCAACGGTGCCCGCGCCACGAGCCAAAAAGCGCCCCCCTCTCTCCGCGCCCATTCAAGGCAATGGGGAAACGCACGTTTCGGGCTCCGGCGGCCGGGCACATTCACTCCACTCTGTCTAGGCACATTGACTCCCATTCAGCCTGGGCACATTCACTCCACTCCGCCTGGGCACTTCCAGTCCCACTCTGCCTGGGAACCTGCACTCCACTCGGCCTGGGCACCTCCACTCCACTCAGCCTGGGCACATTCACTCCACTCAGCCTGGGCACTTCCAATCCCACTCTGCCTGGGAACCTGCACTCCACTCAGCCTGGGCACCTGCACTCCACTACGCCTGGGTTCATTACTCCACTCAGCCTGGGCACTTCCAATCCCACTCTGCCCTGGAACCTGCACTCCACTCAGCCTGGGCACCTCCACTCCACTCAGCCTGGGCACATTCACTCCACTCAGCGTTGGCACTTCCAGTCCCTCTCTGCCAGGGAACCCCAACTCCACTCAGCCTGGGCACCTCCAGTCCACTCAGCCTGGGCACATTCACTCCACTCACCGTTGGCACTTCCAGTCCCACTCTGCCAGGGAACCCCAACTCTACTCAGCCTGGGCACCTCCACTCCACTCAGCCTGGGCACATTCACTCCACTCAGCCTGGGCACTTCCAATCCCACTCTGCCTGGGAACCTGCACTCCACTCAGCCTGGGCCCCTCCACTGCACTCAGCCTGGGTACATTCACTCCACTCAGCCTGGGCACGTCCAATCCCACTCTGCCTGGGAACCTGCACTCCACTGAGCCTGGGCACCTCCACTCCATTCAGCCTGGGCACATTCACTCCACTCAGCCTTGGCACTTCCAGTCCCACTCTGCCTGGGAACCTGCACTCCACTCAGCCTGGGCACCTCCACTCCATTCAGCCTGGGCACATTCACTCCACTCAGCGTTGGCACTTCCAATCCCACTCTTCCTGGGAACCTGCACTCCACTCAGCCTTGGCACCTCCACTCCACTCAGCCTGGGCACTTTCAGTCCCACTCTGCCTGGGAACCTGCACTCCACTCGGCCTGGGCACCTCCACTCCACTCAGCCTGGGCACATTCACTCCACTCAGCCTTGGCACTTCCAGTCCCACACTGCCAGGGAACCCCAACTCCACTCAGCCTTGGCACCTCCACTCCACTCAGCCTGGGCACATTCACTCCACTCAGCCTGGGCACTTCCAGTCCCACTCTGACTGGGAACCTGCACTCCACTCGGCCTGGGCACCTCCCCTCCACTCAGCCTGGGCACATTCACTCCACTCAGCCTGGGCACTTCCAATCCCACTCTGCCTGGGTGCCTGCACTCCACTCAGCCTGAGCACCTCCACTCCACTCAGCCTGGGCACCTCCAATCCACTCAGCCTGGGCACATTCTCTCCAGTCAGCCTGGGCACATTCACTCCACTCAGCCTGCGCACATTCCAGTCCCACTCTGCCCAGGAACCTCCACTCCCACTCTGACTGGGAACCTCCGCTACTCCTCTCCACACCCGGCTCTCCACCCGACTCGCGGGGGCCCACTCTTAAGCCCTCCCGCCGCAAGTTATAGGCCCTTTGCCCGGGCGGAAAGTGAACCGCGGAACTGTGTCCCGCCCTCAATTCTCGTCCGATCGGAACGCGGTTTGGACCCGTTCTCCTGTGCGGCCTCGCAGCCCCTCCAGACCCAGCCAGTTAGGTCCAAGGGGCCGCCCCGAGCACAGGGAGGTGTGACACTTGACGCTTTGGCGCAACGGTGCCCGCGCCACGAGCCAAAAAGCGCCCCCCTCTCTCCGCGCCCATTCAAGGCAATGGGGAAACGCACGTTTCGGGCTCCGGCGGCCGGGCACATTCACTCCACTCAGCCTGGGCACTTCCAATCCCACTCAGCCTGGGCACATTCACTCCACTCCGCCTGGGCACTTCCAGTCCCACTCTGCCTGGGAACCTGCACTCCACTCGGCCTGGGCACCTCCACTCCACTCAGCCTGGGCACATTCACTCCACTCAGCCTGGGCACTTCCAATCCCACTCTGCCTGGGAACCTGCACTCCACTCAGCCTGGGCACCTCCACTCCACTCAGCCTGGGCACATTCACTCCACTCTGCCTGGGCACCTCCACTCCACTCAGCCTGGGCACATTCACTCCCACTCTGCCTAGGCACTTCCAGTCCCACTCAGCCTGGGTACATTCACTCCACTCAGCCTAGGCACTTTCAGTCCCACTCTGCCTGGGAACCACAACTCCATTCAGCCTAGGCACTTCCACTCCACTCAGCCTGGGAACCACAACTCCATTCAGCCTAGGCACTTTCACTCCCACTCTGCCTGGGAACCACAACTCCATTCAGCCTAGGCACTTCCACTCCACTCAGCCTGGGAACCACAACTCCATTCAGCCTAGGCACTTTCACTCCCACTCTGCCTGGGAACCACAACTCCATTCAGCCTAGGCACTTCCACTCCACTCAGCCTGGGAACCACAACTCCATTCAGCCTAGGCACTTTCACTCCCACTCTGCCTGGGAACCACAACTCCATTCAGCCTAGGCACTTCCACTCCACTCAGCCTGGGAACCACAACTCCATTCAGCCTAGGCACTTTCACTCCCACTCTGCCTGGGAACCACAACTCCATTCAGCCTAGGCACTTCCAGTCCCACTCAGCCTGGGTACATTCACTCCACTCAGCCTGGGCACATTCACTCCACTCAGCCTGGGCACATTCACTCCACTCAGCCTGGGCTCATTCAGTCCCACTCAGCCTGGGCACATTCACTCCACTCAGCCTGGGCACTTCCAGTCCCACTCAGCCTGGGTACATTCACTCCACTCAGCCTAGGCACTTTCACTTCCACTCTGCCTGGGAACCACAACTCCATTCAGCCTAGGCACTTCCACTCCACTCAGCCTGGGAACCACAACTCCATTCAGCCTAGGCACTTTCACTCCCACTCTGCCTGGGAACCACAACTCCATTCAGCCTAGTCACTTCCAGTCCCACTCAGCCTGGGCACATTGACTCCCACTCAGCCTGGGCACTTTCACTCCCACTCAGCCTGGGCACTTCTGCTCCACTCAGCCCAGACACTTTCAGTCCCACTCTCCCTGGGAACCTGCACTCCACTCTGCCTGGGAACCTGCACTCCACTCTGCCTGGGAACCTGCACTCCACTCTGCCTGGGAACCTGCACTCCACTCTGCCTGGGAACCTGCACTCCACTCAGCCTGGGCACATTCAGTCCCACTCAGCCTGGGCACTTTCACTCCCACTCAGCCTGGGCACTTTCACTCCCACTCAGCCTGGGCACATTCACTCCACTCTGCCTGGGCACATTCACTCGACTCAGCCTGGGCACATTCACTCCACTCAGCCTGTGCACTTCCAGTCCCACTCTGCTGGGAACCTGCACTCCACTCAGCCTGGGAACCTCCACTCCACGCAGCCTGGGCACATTCACTCCACTCAGCCAGGGCACTTCCAGTCCCTCTCTGCCTGGGAACCCCAACTCCACTCAGCCAGGGCACCTCCACTCCACTCAGCCTGGGCACATTCACTCCACTCTGTCTAGGCACATTGACTCCCATTCAGCCTGGGAACATTCACTCCACTCAGCCTGGGTACATTCACTCCACTCAGCCTGGGCACATTCACTCCACTCAGCCTGGGCACATTCACTCCACTCAGCCTGGGCTCATTCAGTCCCACTCAGCCTGGGCACATTCACTCCACTCAGCCTGGGCACTTCCAGTCCCACTCAGCCTGGGTACATTCACTCCACTCAGCCTAGGCACTTTCACTTCCACTCTGCCTGGGAACCACAACTCCATTCAGCCTAGGCACTTCCACTCCACTCAGCCTGGGAACCACAACTCCATTCAGCCTAGGCACTTTCACTCCCACTCTGCCTGGGAACCACAACTCCATTCAGCCTAGTCACTTCCAGTCCCACTCAGCCTGGGCACATTGACTCCCACTCAGCCTGGGCACTTTCACTCCCACTCAGCCTGGGCACTTCTGCTCCACTCAGCCCAGACACTTTCAGTCCCACTCTCCCTGGGAACCTGCACTCCACTCTGCCTGGGAACCTGCACTCCACTCTGCCTGGGAACCTGCACTCCACTCTGCCTGGGAACCTGCACTCCACTCTGCCTGGGAACCTGCACTCCACTCAGCCTGGGCACATTCAGTCCCACTCAGCCTGGGCACTTTCACTCCCACTCAGCCTGGGCACTTTCACTCCCACTCAGCCTGGGCACATTCACTCCACTCTGCCTGGGCACATTCACTCGACTCAGCCTGGGCACATTCACTCCACTCAGCCTGTGCACTTCCAGTCCCACTCTGCTGGGAACCTGCACTCCACTCAGCCTGGGAACCTCCACTCCACGCAGCCTGGGCACATTCACTCCACTCAGCCAGGGCACTTCCAGTCCCTCTCTGCCTGGGAACCCCAACTCCACTCAGCCAGGGCACCTCCACTCCACTCAGCCTGGGCACATTCACTCCACTCTGTCTAGGCACATTGACTCCCATTCAGCCTGGGAACATTCACTCCACTCAGCCTGGGCACATTCACTCCACTCAGCCTGGGCACTTCCAGTCCCACTCTGCCTGGGAACCTGCACTCCACTCAGCCTGGGCACCTCCAATCCACTCAGCCTGGGCACATTCTCTCCACTCAGCCTGGGCACATTCACTCCACTCAGCCTGGGCACATTCACTCCACTCAGCCTGGGCACATTCACTCCACTCAGCCAGGGCACATTCACTCCACTCAGCCTGGGCACTTCCAGTCCCACTCTGCCCAGGAACCTCCACTCCCACTCTGCCCTGGAACCTGCACTCCACTCAGCCTGGGCACCTCCACTCCACTCAGCCTGGGCACATTCACTCCACTCAGCGTTGGCACTTCCAGTCCCTCTCTGCCAGGGAACCCCAACTCCACTCAGCCTTGGCACCTCCAGTCCACTCAGCCTGGGCACATTCACTCCACTCACCGTTGGCACTTCCAGTCCCACTCTGCCAGGGAACCCCAACTCTACTCAGCCTGGGCACCTCCACTCCACTCAGCCTGGGCACATTCACTCCACTCAGCCTGGGCACTTCCAATCCCACTCTGCCTGGGAACCTGCACTCCACTCAGCCTGGGCCCCTCCACTGCACTCAGCCTGGGTACATTCACTCCACTCAGCCTGGGCACTTCCAATCCCACTCTGCCTCGGAACCTGCACTCCACTGAGCCTGGGCACCTCCACTCCATTCAGCCTGGGCACATTCACTCCACTCAGCCTTGGCACTTCCAGTCCCACTCTGCCTGGAAACCTGCACTCCACTCAGCCTGGGCACCTCCACTCCACTCAGCCTGGGCACATTCACTCCACTCTGCCTGGACACATTCACTCCACTCAGCCTGGGCACATTCACTCCACTCAGCCTGGGCACTTCCAGTCCCACTCTGCTGGGTACCTGCACTCCACTCAGCCTGGGAACCTCCACTCCACTCAGCCTGGGTACATTCACTCCACTCAGCCTTGGCACTTCCAGTCCCACTCTGCCAGGGAACCCCAACTCCACTCAGCCTGGGCACCTCCACTCCACTCAGCCTGGGCACATTCACTCCACTCAGCCTGGGCACTTCCAATCCCACTCTGCCTGGGAACCTGCACTCCACTCAGCCTGGGCACCTCCACTCCACTCAGCCTGGGTACTTCCAATCCCACTCTGCCTGGGAACCTGCACTCCACTCAGCCTGGGCACCTCCACTCCATTCAGCCTGGGCACATTCACTCCACTCAGCCTGGGCACTTCCAGTCCCACTCTGCCTGGGAACCTGCACTCCACTCAGCCTGGGCACCTCCACTCCACTCAGCTGGGCACATTCACTCCACTCTGCCTGGGCACATTCACTCCACTCAGCCTGGGCACATTCACTCCACTCAGCCTGGGCACTTCCAGTCCCACTCTGCTGGGAACCTGCACTCCACTCAGCCTGGGCACCTCCACTCCACTCAGCTGGGCACATTCACTCCACTCTGCCTGGGCACATTCACTCCACTCAGCCTGGGCACATTCACTCCACTCAGCGTTGGCACTTCCAGTCCCTCTCTGCCAGGGAACCCCAACTCCACTCAGCCTTGGCACCTCCAGTCCACTCAGCCTGGGCACATTCACTCCACTCACCGTTGGCACTTCCAGTCCCACTCTGCCAGGGAACCCCAACTCTACTCAGCCTGGGCACCTCCACTCCACTCAGCCTGGGCACATTCACTCCACTCAGCCTGGGCACTTCCAATCCCACTCTGCCTGGGAACCTGCACTCCACTCAGCCTGGGCCCCTCCACTGCACTCAGCCTGGGTACATTCACTCCACTCAGCCTGGGCACTTCCAATCCCACTCTGCCTCGGAACCTGCACTCCACTGAGCCTGGGCACCTCCACTCCATTCAGCCTGGGCACATTCACTCCACTCAGCCTTGGCACTTCCAGTCCCACTCTGCCTGGAAACCTGCACTCCACTCAGCCTGGGCACCTCCACTCCACTCAGCCTGGGCACATTCACTCCACTCTGCCTGGGCACATTCACTCCACTCAGCCTGGGCACATTCACTCCACTCAGCCTGGGCACTTCCAGTCCCACTCTGCTGGGTACCTGCACTCCACTCAGCCTGGGAACCTCCACTCCACTCAGCCTGGGTACATTCACTCCACTCAGCCTTGGCACTTCCAGTCCCACTCTGCCAGGGAACCCCAACTCCACTCAGCCTGGGCACCTCCACTCCACTCAGCCTGGGCACATTCACTCCACTCAGCCTGGGCACTTCCAATCCCACTCTGCCTGGGAACCTGCACTCCACTCAGCCTGGGCACCTCCACTCCACTCAGCCTGGGTACTTCCAATCCCACTCTGCCTGGGAACCTGCACTCCACTCAGCCTGGGCACCTCCACTCCATTCAGCCTGGGCACATTCACTCCACTCAGCCTGGGCACTTCCAGTCCCACTCTGCCTGGGAACCTGCACTCCACTCAGCCTGGGCACCTCCACTCCACTCAGCTGGGCACATTCACTCCACTCTGCCTGGGCACATTCACTCCACTCAGCCTGGGCACATTCACTCCACTCAGCCTGGGCACTTCCAGTCCCACTCTGCTGGGAACCTGCACTCCACTCAGCCTGGGCACCTCCACTCCACTCAGCTGGGCACATTCACTCCACTCTGCCTGGGCACATTCACTCCACTCAGCCTGGGCACATTCACTCCACTCAGCCTGGGCACTTCCAGTCCCACTCTGCTGGGAACCTGCACTCCACTCAGCCTGGGAACCTGCACTCCACTCAGCCTGGGAACCTCCACTCCACTCAGCCTGGGCACATTCAGTCCCACTCAGCCTGGGCACTTTCACTCCCACTCAGCCTGGGCACTTTCACTCCCACTCAGCCTGGGCACATTCACTCCACTCTGCCTGGGCACATTCACTCGACTCAGCCTGGGCACATTCACTCCACTCAGCCTGTGCACTTCCAGTCCCACTCTGCTGGGAACCTGCACTCCACTCAGCCTGGGAACCTCCACTCCACGCAGCCTGGGCACATTCACTCCACTCAGCCAGGGCACTTCCAGTCCCTCTCTGCCTGGGAACCCCAACTCCACTCAGCCAGGGCACCTCCACTCCACTCAGCCTGGGCACATTCACTCCACTCTGTCTAGGCACATTGACTCCCATTCAGCCTGGGAACATTCACTCCACTCAGCCTGGGCACATTCACTCCACTCAGCCTGGGCACTTCCAGTCCCACTCTGCCTGGGAACCTGCACTCCACTCAGCCTGGGCACCTCCAATCCACTCAGCCTGGGCACATTCTCTCCACTCAGCCTGGGCACATTCACTCCACTCAGCCTGGGCACATTCACTCCACTCAGCCTGGGCACATTCACTCCACTCAGCCAGGGCACATTCACTCCACTCAGCCTGGGCACTTCCAGTCCCACTCTGCCCAGGAACCTCCACTCCCACTCTGCCCTGGAACCTGCACTCCACTCAGCCTGGGCACCTCCACTCCACTCAGCCTGGGCACATTCACTCCACTCAGCGTTGGCACTTCCAGTCCCTCTCTGCCAGGGAACCCCAACTCCACTCAGCCTTGGCACCTCCAGTCCACTCAGCCTGGGCACATTCACTCCACTCACCGTTGGCACTTCCAGTCCCACTCTGCCAGGGAACCCCAACTCTACTCAGCCTGGGCACCTCCACTCCACTCAGCCTGGGCACATTCACTCCACTCAGCCTGGGCACTTCCAATCCCACTCTGCCTGGGAACCTGCACTCCACTCAGCCTGGGCCCCTCCACTGCACTCAGCCTGGGTACATTCACTCCACTCAGCCTGGGCACTTCCAATCCCACTCTGCCTCGGAACCTGCACTCCACTGAGCCTGGGCACCTCCACTCCATTCAGCCTGGGCACATTCACTCCACTCAGCCTTGGCACTTCCAGTCCCACTCTGCCTGGAAACCTGCACTCCACTCAGCCTGGGCACCTCCACTCCACTCAGCCTGGGCACATTCACTCCACTCTGCCTGGGCACATTCACTCCACTCAGCCTGGGCACATTCACTCCACTCAGCCTGGGCACTTCCAGTCCCACTCTGCTGGGTACCTGCACTCCACTCAGCCTGGGAACCTCCACTCCACTCAGCCTGGGTACATTCACTCCACTCAGCCTTGGCACTTCCAGTCCCACTCTGCCAGGGAACCCCAACTCCACTCAGCCTGGGCACCTCCACTCCACTCAGCCTGGGCACATTCACTCCACTCAGCCTGGGCACTTCCAATCCCACTCTGCCTGGGAACCTGCACTCCACTCAGCCTGGGCACCTCCACTCCACTCAGCCTGGGTACTTCCAATCCCACTCTGCCTGGGAACCTGCACTCCACTCAGCCTGGGCACCTCCACTCCATTCAGCCTGGGCACATTCACTCCACTCAGCCTGGGCACTTCCAGTCCCACTCTGCCTGGGAACCTGCACTCCACTCAGCCTGGGCACCTCCACTCCACTCAGCTGGGCACATTCACTCCACTCTGCCTGGGCACATTCACTCCACTCAGCCTGGGCACATTCACTCCACTCAGCCTGGGCACTTCCAGTCCCACTCTGCTGGGAACCTGCACTCCACTCAGCCTGGGCACCTCCACTCCACTCAGCTGGGCACATTCACTCCACTCTGCCTGGGCACATTCACTCCACTCAGCCTGGGCACATTCACTCCACTCAGCGTTGGCACTTCCAGTCCCTCTCTGCCAGGGAACCCCAACTCCACTCAGCCTTGGCACCTCCAGTCCACTCAGCCTGGGCACATTCACTCCACTCACCGTTGGCACTTCCAGTCCCACTCTGCCAGGGAACCCCAACTCTACTCAGCCTGGGCACCTCCACTCCACTCAGCCTGGGCACATTCACTCCACTCAGCCTGGGCACTTCCAATCCCACTCTGCCTGGGAACCTGCACTCCACTCAGCCTGGGCCCCTCCACTGCACTCAGCCTGGGTACATTCACTCCACTCAGCCTGGGCACTTCCAATCCCACTCTGCCTCGGAACCTGCACTCCACTGAGCCTGGGCACCTCCACTCCATTCAGCCTGGGCACATTCACTCCACTCAGCCTTGGCACTTCCAGTCCCACTCTGCCTGGAAACCTGCACTCCACTCAGCCTGGGCACCTCCACTCCACTCAGCCTGGGCACATTCACTCCACTCTGCCTGGGCACATTCACTCCACTCAGCCTGGGCACATTCACTCCACTCAGCCTGGGCACTTCCAGTCCCACTCTGCTGGGTACCTGCACTCCACTCAGCCTGGGAACCTCCACTCCACTCAGCCTGGGTACATTCACTCCACTCAGCCTTGGCACTTCCAGTCCCACTCTGCCAGGGAACCCCAACTCCACTCAGCCTGGGCACCTCCACTCCACTCAGCCTGGGCACATTCACTCCACTCAGCCTGGGCACTTCCAATCCCACTCTGCCTGGGAACCTGCACTCCACTCAGCCTGGGCACCTCCACTCCACTCAGCCTGGGTACTTCCAATCCCACTCTGCCTGGGAACCTGCACTCCACTCAGCCTGGGCACCTCCACTCCATTCAGCCTGGGCACATTCACTCCACTCAGCCTGGGCACTTCCAGTCCCACTCTGCCTGGGAACCTGCACTCCACTCAGCCTGGGCACCTCCACTCCACTCAGCTGGGCACATTCACTCCACTCTGCCTGGGCACATTCACTCCACTCAGCCTGGGCACATTCACTCCACTCAGCCTGGGCACTTCCAGTCCCACTCTGCTGGGAACCTGCACTCCACTCAGCCTGGGCACCTCCACTCCACTCAGCTGGGCACATTCACTCCACTCTGCCTGGGCACATTCACTCCACTCAGCCTGGGCACATTCACTCCACTCAGCCTGGGCACTTCCAGTCCCACTCTGCTGGGAACCTGCACTCCACTCAGCCTGGGAACCTCCACTCCACGCAGCCTGGGCACATTCACTCCACTCAGCCAGGGCACTTCCAGTCCCTTTCTGCCTGGGAACCCCAACTCCACTCAGCCTGGGCACCTCCACTCCTCTCAGCCTGGGCACATTCACTCCACTCTGTCTAGGCACATTGACTCCCATTCAGCCTGGGAACATTCACTCCACTCAGCCTGGGCACATTCACTCCACTCAGCCTGGGCACTTCCAGTCCCACTCTGCCTGGGAACCTGCACTCCACTCAGCCTGGGCACCTCCAATCCACTCAGCCTGGGCACATTCTCTCCAGTCAGCCTGGGCACATTCACTCCACTCAGCCTGGGCACATTCACTCCACTCAGCCAGGGCACATTCACTCCATTCAGCCTGGGCACTTCCAGTCCCACTCTGCCTGGGAACCTGCACTCCACTCAGCCTGGGCACCTCCAATCCACTCAGCCTGGGCACATTCTCTCCAGTCAGCCTGGGTGCCTGCACTCCACTCAGCCTGAGCACCTCCACTCCACTCAGCCTGGCCACATTCTCTCCACTCAGCCAGGGCACATTCACTCCACTCAGCCTGGGCACTTCCAGTCCCACTCTGCCCAGGAACCTCCACTCCCACTCTGACTGGGAACCTCCGCTACTCCTCTCCACACCCGGCTCTCCACCCGACTCGCGGGGGCCCACTCTTAAGCCCTCCCGCCGCAAGTTATAGGCCCTTTGCCCGGGCGGAAAGTGAACCGCGGAACTGTGTCCCGCCCTCAATTCTAGTCCGATCGGAACGCGGTTTGGACCCGTTCTCCTGGGCGGCCTCGCAGCCCCTCCAGACCCAGCCAGTTAGCTCCACGGGGCCGCCCCGAGCACGGGGAGGTGTGACACTTGACGCTTTGGCGCAACGGTGCCCGCGCCACGAGCCAAAAAGCGCCCCCCTCTCTCCGCGCCCATTCAAGGCAATGGGGAAACGCACGTTTCGGGCTCCGGCGGCCGGGCACATTCACTCCACTCTGTCTAGGCACATTGACTCCCATTCAGCCTGGGCACATTCACTCCACTCCGCCTGGGCACTTCCAGTCCCACTCTGCCTGGGAACCTGCACTCCACTCGGCCTGGGCACCTCCACTCCACTCAGCCTGGGCACATTCACTCCACTCAGCGTTGGCACTTCCAATCCCACTCTTCCTGGGAACCTGCACTCCACTCAGCCTTGGCACCTCCACTCCACTCAGCCTGGGCACTTTCAGTCCCACTCTGCCTGGGAGCCTGCACTCCACTCGGCCTGGGCACCTCCACTCCACTCAGCCTGGGCACATTCACTCCACTCAGCCTTGGCACTTCCAGTCCCACACTGCCAGGGAACCCCAACTCCACTCAGCCTTGGCACCTCCACTCCACTCAGCCTGGGCACATTCACTCCACTCAGCCTGGGCACTTCCAGTCCCACTCTGACTGGGAACCTCCCCTCCACTCAGCCTGGGCACATTCACTCCACTCAGCCTGGGCACTTCCAATCCCACTCTGCCTGGGTGCCTGCACTCCACTCAGCCTGAGCACCTCCACTCCACTCAGCCTGGGCACCTCCAATCCACTCAGCCTGGGCACATTCTCTCCAGTCAGCCTGGGCACATTCACTCCACTCAGCCTGCGCACATTCCAGTCCCACTCTGCCCAGGAACCTCCACTCCCACTCTGACTGGGAACCTCCGCTACTCCTCTCCACACCCGGCTCTCCACCCGACTCGCGGGGGCCCACTCTTAAGCCCTCCCGCCGCAAGTTATAGGCCCTTTGCCCGGGCGGAAAGTGAACCGCGGAACTGTGTCCCGCCCTCAATTCTCGTCCTATCGGAACGCGGTTTGGACCCGTTCTCCTGGGCGGCCTCGTAGCCCCTCCAGACCCAGCCAGTTTGGTCCAAGGGGCCGCCCCGAGCACAGGGAGGTGTGACACTTGACGCTTTGGCGCAACGGTGCCCGCGCCACGAGCCAAAAAGCGCCCCCCTCTCTCCGCGTCCATTCAAGGCAATGGGGAAACGCACGTTTCGGGCTCCGGCGGCCGGGCACATTCACTCCACTCAGCCTGGGCACTTCCAATCCCACTCAGCCTGGGCACATTCACTCCACTCCGCCTGGGCACTTCCAGTCCCACTCTGCCTGGGAACCTGCACTCCACTCGGCCTGGGCACCTCCACTCCACTCAGCCTGGGCACATTCACTCCACTCAGCCTGGGCACTTCCAATCCCACTCTGCCTGGGAACCTGCACTCCACTCAGCCTGGGCACCTCCAGTCCACTCAGCCTGGGCACATTCACTCCCACTCAGCCTGGGCACATTCACTCCACTCTGCCTGGGCACATTCACTCGACTCAGCCTGGGCACATTCACTCCACTCAGCCTGGGCACTTCCAATCCCACTCTGCCTGGGAACCTGCACTCCACTCAGCCTGGGCACCTCCACTCCACTCAGCCTGGGTACTTCCAATCCCACTCTGCCTGGGAACCTGCACTCCACTCAGCCTGGGCACCTCCACTCCATTCAGCCTGGGCACATTCACTCCACTCAGCCTGGGCACTTCCAGTCCCACTCTGCCTGGGAACCTGCACTCCACTCAGCCTGGGCACCTCCACTCCACTCAGCTGGGCACATTCACTCCACTCTGCCTGGGCACATTCACTCCACTCAGCCTGGGCACATTCACTCCACTCAGCCTGGGCACTTCCAGTCCCACTCTGCTGGGAACCTGCACTCCACTCAGCCTGGGCACCTCCACTCCACTCAGCTGGGCACATTCACTCCACTCTGCCTGGGCACATTCACTCCACTCAGCCTGGGCACATTCACTCCACTCAGCCTGGGCACTTCCAGTCCCACTCTGCTGGGAACCTGCACTCCACTCAGCCTGGGAACCTCCACTCCACGCAGCCTGGGCACATTCACTCCACTCAGCCAGGGCACTTCCAGTCCCTTTCTGCCTGGGAACCCCAACTCCACTCAGCCTGGGCACCTCCACTCCTCTCAGCCTGGGCACATTCACTCCACTCTGTCTAGGCACATTGACTCCCATTCAGCCTGGGAACATTCACTCCACTCAGCCTGGGCACATTCACTCCACTCAGCCTGGGCACTTCCAGTCCCACTCTGCCTGGGAACCTGCACTCCACTCAGCCTGGGCACCTCCAATCCACTCAGCCTGGGCACATTCTCTCCAGTCAGCCTGGGCACATTCACTCCACTCAGCCTGGGCACATTCACTCCACTCAGCCAGGGCACATTCACTCCATTCAGCCTGGGCACTTCCAGTCCCACTCTGCCTGGGAACCTGCACTCCACTCAGCCTGGGCACCTCCAATCCACTCAGCCTGGGCACATTCTCTCCAGTCAGCCTGGGTGCCTGCACTCCACTCAGCCTGAGCACCTCCACTCCACTCAGCCTGGCCACATTCTCTCCACTCAGCCAGGGCACATTCACTCCACTCAGCCTGGGCACTTCCAGTCCCACTCTGCCCAGGAACCTCCACTCCCACTCTGACTGGGAACCTCCGCTACTCCTCTCCACACCCGGCTCTCCACCCGACTCGCGGGGGCCCACTCTTAAGCCCTCCCGCCGCAAGTTATAGGCCCTTTGCCCGGGCGGAAAGTGAACCGCGGAACTGTGTCCCGCCCTCAATTCTAGTCCGATCGGAACGCGGTTTGGACCCGTTCTCCTGGGCGGCCTCGCAGCCCCTCCAGACCCAGCCAGTTAGCTCCACGGGGCCGCCCCGAGCACGGGGAGGTGTGACACTTGACGCTTTGGCGCAACGGTGCCCGCGCCACGAGCCAAAAAGCGCCCCCCTCTCTCCGCGCCCATTCAAGGCAATGGGGAAACGCACGTTTCGGGCTCCGGCGGCCGGGCACATTCACTCCACTCTGTCTAGGCACATTGACTCCCATTCAGCCTGGGCACATTCACTCCACTCCGCCTGGGCACTTCCAGTCCCACTCTGCCTGGGAACCTGCACTCCACTCGGCCTGGGCACCTCCACTCCACTCAGCCTGGGCACATTCACTCCACTCAGCGTTGGCACTTCCAATCCCACTCTTCCTGGGAACCTGCACTCCACTCAGCCTTGGCACCTCCACTCCACTCAGCCTGGGCACTTTCAGTCCCACTCTGCCTGGGAGCCTGCACTCCACTCGGCCTGGGCACCTCCACTCCACTCAGCCTGGGCACATTCACTCCACTCAGCCTTGGCACTTCCAGTCCCACACTGCCAGGGAACCCCAACTCCACTCAGCCTTGGCACCTCCACTCCACTCAGCCTGGGCACATTCACTCCACTCAGCCTGGGCACTTCCAGTCCCACTCTGACTGGGAACCTCCCCTCCACTCAGCCTGGGCACATTCACTCCACTCAGCCTGGGCACTTCCAATCCCACTCTGCCTGGGTGCCTGCACTCCACTCAGCCTGAGCACCTCCACTCCACTCAGCCTGGGCACCTCCAATCCACTCAGCCTGGGCACATTCTCTCCAGTCAGCCTGGGCACATTCACTCCACTCAGCCTGGGCACATTCCAGTCCCACTCTGCCCAGGAACCTCCACTCCCACTCTGACTGGGAACCTCCGCTACTCCTCTCCACACCCGGCTCTCCACCCGACTCGCGGGGGCCCACTCTTAAGCCCTCCCGCCGCAAGTTATAGGCCCTTTGCCCGGGCGGAAAGTGAACCGCGGAACTGTGTCCCGCCCTCAATTCTCGTCCGATCGGAACGCGGTTTGGACCCGTTCTCCTGGGCGGCCTCGTAGCCCCTCCAGACCCAGCCAGTTTGGTCCAAGGGGCCGCCCCGAGCACAGGGAGGTGTGACACTTGACGCTTTGGCGCAACGGTGCCCGCGCCACGAGCCAAAAAGCGCCCCCCTCTCTCCGCGTCCATTCAAGGCAATGGGGAAACGCACGTTTCGGGCTCCGGCGGCCGGGCACATTCACTCCACTCAGCCTGGGCACTTCCAATCCCACTCAGCCTGGGCACATTCACTCCACTCCGCCTGGGCACTTCCAGTCCCACTCTGCCTGGGAACCTGCACTCCACTCGGCCTGGGCACCTCCACTCCACTCAGCCTGGGCACATTCACTCCACTCAGCCTGGGCACTTCCAATCCCACTCTGCCTGGGAACCTGCACTCCACTCAGCCTGGGCACCTCCAGTCCACTCAGCCTGGGCACATTCACTCCCACTCAGCCTGGGCACATTCACTCCACTCTGCCTGGGCACATTCACTCGACTCAGCCTGGGCACATTCACTCCACTCAGCCTGTGCACTTCCAGTCCCACTCTGCTGGGAACCTGCACTCCACTCAGCCTGGGAACCTCCACTCCACGCAGCCTGGGCACATTCACTCCACTCAGCCAGGGCACTTCCAGTCCCTCTCTGCCTGGGAACCCCAACTCCACTCAGCCAGGGCACCTCCACTCCACTCAGCCTGGGCACATTCACTCCACTCTGTCTAGGCACATTGACTCCCATTCAGCCTGGGAACATTCACTCCACTCAGCCTGGGCACATTCACTCCACTCAGCCTGGGCACTTCCAGTCCCACTCTGCCTGGGAACCTGCACTCCACTCAGCCTGGGCACCTCCAATCCACTCAGCCTGGGCACATTCTCTCCACTCAGCCTGGGCACATTCACTCCACTCAGCCTGGGCACATTCACTCCACTCAGCCTGGGCACATTCACTCCACTCAGCCAGGGCACATTCACTCCACTCAGCCTGGGCACTTCCAGTCCCACTCTGCCCAGGAACCTCCACTCCCACTCTGCCCTGGAACCTGCACTCCACTCAGCCTGGGCACCTCCACTCCACTCAGCCTGGGCACATTCACTCCACTCAGCGTTGGCACTTCCAGTCCCTCTCTGCCAGGGAACCCCAACTCCACTCAGCCTGGGCACCTCCAGTCCACTCAGCCTGGGAACATTCACTCCACTCACCGTTGGCACTTCCAGTCCCACTCTGCCAGGGAACCCCAACTCTACTCAGCCTGGGCACCTCCACTCCACTCAGCCTGGGCACATTCACTCCACTCAGCCTGGGCACTTCCAATCCCACTCTGCCTGGGAACCTGCACTCCACTCAGCCTGGGCCCCTCCACTGCACTCAGCCTGGGTACATTCACTCCACTCAGCCTGGGCACTTCCAATCCCACTCTGCCTGGGAACCTGCACTCCACTGAGCCTGGGCACCTCCACTCCATTCAGCCTGGGCACATTCACTCCACTCAGCCTTGGCACTTCCAGTCCCACTCTGCCTGGGAACCTGCACTCCACTCAGCCTGGGCACCTCCACTCCACTCAGCCTGGGCACATTCACTCCACTCTGCCTGGGCACATTCACTCCACTCAGCCTGGGCACATTCACTCCACTCAGCCTGGGCACTTCCAGTCCCACTCTGCTGGGTACCTGCACTCCACTCAGCCTGGGAACCTCCACTCCACTCAGCCTGGGTACATTCACTCCACTCAGCCTTGGCACTTCCAGTCCCACTCTGCCAGGGAACCCCAACTCCACTCAGCCTGGGCACCTCCACTCCACTCAGCCTGGGCACATTCTCTCCAGTCAGCCTGGGCACATTCACTCCACTCAGCCTGGGCACATTCCAGTCCCACTCTGCCCAGGAACCTCCACTCCCACTCTGACTGGGAACCTCCGCTACTCCTCTCCACACCCGGCTCTCCACCCGACTCGCGGGGGCCCACTCTTAAGCCCTTCCGCCGCAAGTTATAGGCCCTTTGCCCGGGCGGAAAGTGAACCGCGGAACTGTGTCCCGCCCTCAATTCTCGTCCGATCGGAACGCGGTTTGGACCCGTTCTCCTGGGCGGTCTCGCAGCCCCTCCAGACCCAGCCAGTTAGGTCCAAGGGGCCGCCCCGAGCACAGGGAGGTGTGACACTTGACGCTTTGGCGCAACGGTGCCCGCGGCACGAGCCAAAAAGCGCCCCCCTCTCTCCGCGTCCATTCAAGGCAATGGGGAAACGCACGTTTCGGGCTCCGGCGGCCGGGCACATTCACTCCACTCAGCCTGGGCACTTCCAATCCCACTCAGCCTGGGCACATTCACTCCACTCCGCCTGGGCACTTCCAGTCCCACTCAGCCTGGGTACATTCACTCCACTCAGCCTAGGCACTTTCACTCCCACTCTGCCTGGGAACCACAACTCCATTCAGCCTAGGCACTTCCACTCCACTCAGCCTGGGAACCACAACTCCATTCAGCCTAGGCACTTTCACTCCCACTCTGCCTGGGAACCACAACTCCATTCAGCCTAGGCACTTCCACTCCACTCAGCCTGGGAACCACAACTCCATTCAGCCTAGGCACTTTCACTCCCACTCTGCCTGGGAACCACAACTCCATTCAGCCTAGGCACTTCCACTCCACTCAGCCTGGGAACCACAACTCCATTCAGCCTAGGCACTTTCACTCCCACTCTGCCTGGGAACCACAACTCCATTCAGCCTAGGCACTTCCAGTCCCACTCAGCCTGGGTACATTCACTCCACTCAGCCTGGGCACATTCACTCCACTCAGCCTGGGCACATTCACTCCACTCAGCCTGGGCTCATTCAGTCCCACTCAGCCTGGGCACATTGACTCCCACTCAGCCTGGGCACTTTCACTCCCACTCAGCCTAGGCACTTCTGCTCCACTCAGCCCAGACACTTTCAGTCCCACTCTCCCTGGGCACATTCACTCCACTCAGCCTTGGCACATCCACTCCACTCAGCCTGGGCACATTCACTCCACTCAGCCTGGGCACTTCCAGTCCCACTCTGACTGGGAACCTGCACTCCACTCGGCCTGGGCACCTCCCCTCCACTCAGCCTGGGCACATTCACTCCACTCAGCCTGGGCACTTCCAATCCCACTCTGCCTGGGTGCCTGCACTCCACTCAGCCTGAGCACCTCCACTCCACTCAGCCTGGCCACATTCTCTCCACTCAGCCAGGGCACATTCACTCCACTCAGCCTGGGCACTTCCAGTCCCACTCTGCCCACGAACCTCCACTCCCACTCTGACTGGGAACCTCCGCTACTCCTCTCCACACCCGGCTCTCCACCCGACTCGCGGGGGCCCACTCTTAAGCCCTCCCGCCGCAAGTTATAGGCCCTTTGCCCGGGCGGAAAGTGAACCGCGGAACTGTGTCCCGCCCTCAATTCTAGTCCGATCGGAACGCGGTTTGGATCCGTTCTCCTGGGCGGCCTCGCAGCCCCTCCAGACCCAGCCAGTTATGTCCAAGGGGCCGCCCCGAGCACGGGGAGGTGTGACACTTGACGCTTTGGCGCAACGGTGCCCGCGCCACGAGCCAAAAAGCGCCCCCCTCTCTCCGCGCCCATTCAAGGCAATGGGGAAACGCACGTTTCGGGCTCCGGCGGCCGGGCACATTCACTCCACTCTGTCTAGGCACATTGACTCCCATTCAGCCTGGGCACATTCACTCCACTCCGCCTGGGCACTTCCAGTCCCACTCTGCCTGGGAACCTGCACTCCACTCGGCCTGGGCACCTCCACTCCACTCAGCCTGGGCACATTCACTCCACTCAGCCTGGGCACTTCCAATCCCACTCTGCCTGGCAACCTGCTCTCCACTCAGCCTGGGCACCTGCACTCCACTCAGACTGGGTACATTACTCCACTCAGCCTGGGCACTTCCAATCTTACTCTGCCTGGGAACCAGCACTCCACTCAGCCTGGGCACCTCCACTCCACTCAGCCTGGGCACATTCACTCCACTCAGCGTTGGCACTTCCAGTCCCACTCTGCCAGGGAACCCCAACTCCACTCAGCCTGGGCACCTCCACTCCACTCAGCCTGGGCACATTCACTCCACTCAGCCAGGGCACTTCCAATCCCACTCTGCCTGGGAACCTGCACTCCACTCAGCCTTAGCACCTCCACTCCACTCAGCCTGGGTACTTCCAATCCCACTCTGCCTGGGAACCTGCACTCCACTCAGCCTGGGCACCTCCACTCTATTCAGCCTGGGCACATTCACTCCACTCAGCCTGGGCACTTCCAGTCCCACTCTGCCTGGGAACCTGCACTCCACTCAGCCTGGGCACCTCCACTCCACTCAGCTGGGCACATTCACTCCACTCTGCCTGGGCACATTCACTCCACTCAGCCTGGGCACATTCACTCCACTCAGCCTGGGCACATTCACTCCACTCAGCCTGGGCACTTCCAGTCCCACTCTGCCTGGGAACCTGCACTCCACTCAGCCTGGGCACCTCCAATCCACTCAGCCTGGGCACATTCTCTCCAGTCAGCCTGGGCACATTCACTCCACTCAGCCTGGGCACATTCACTCCACTCAGCCAGGGCACATTCACTCCATTCAGCCTGGGCACTTCCAGTCCCACTCTGCCCAGGAACCTCCACTCCCACTCTGACTGGGAACCTCCGCTACTCCTCTCCACACCCGGCTCTCCACCCAACTCGCGGGGGCCCACTCTTAAGCCCTCCCGCCGCAAGTTATAGGCCCTTTGCCCGGGCGGAAAGTGAACCGCGGAACTGTGTCCCGCCCTCAATTCTAGTCCGATCGGAACGCGGTTTGGACCCGTTCTCCTGGGCGGCCTCGCAGCCCCTCCAGACCCAGCCAGTTAGCTCCAAGGGGCCGCCCTGAGCACGGGGAGGTGTGACACTTGGCGCTTTGGCGCAACGGTGCCCGCGCCACGAGCCAAAAAGCGCCCCCCTCTCTCCGCGCCCATTCAAGGCAATGGGGAAACGCACGTTTCGGGCTCCGGCGGCCGGGCACATTCACCCCACTCTGTCTAGGCACATTGACTCCCATTCAGCCTGGGCACATTCACTCCACTCAGCCTGGGCACTTTCAGTCCCACTCTGCCTGGGAACCTGCACTCCACTCGGCCTGGGCACCTCCACTCCACTCAGCCTGGGCACATTCACTCCACTCAGCCTTGGCACTTCCAGTCCCACTCTGCCAGGGAACCCCAACTCCACTCAGCCTGGGCACCTCCACTCCACTCAGCCTGGGCACATTCACTCCACTCAGCCTGGGCACTTCCAGTCCCACTCTGACTGGGAACCTGCACTCCACTCGGCCTGGGCACCTCCCCTCCACTCAGCCTGGGCACATTCACTCCACTCAGCCTGGGCACTTCCAATCCCACTCTGCCTGGGTGCCTGCACTCCACTCAGCCAGGGCACATTCACTCCACTCAGCCTGGCCACATTCACTCCACTCAGCCAGGGCACATTCACTCCACTCAGCCTGGGCACTTCCAGTCCCACTCTGCCCAGGAACCTCCACTCCCACTCTGACTGGGAACCTCCGCTACTCCTCTCCACACCCGGCTCTCCACCCGACTCGCGGGGGCCCACTCTTAAGCCCTCCCGCCGCAAGTTATAGGCCCTTTGCCCGGGCGGAAAGTGAACCGCGGAACTGTGTCCCGCCCTCAATTCTCGTCCGATCGGAACGCGGTTTGGACCCGTTCTCCTGGGCGGCCTCTAAGCCCCTCCAGTTAGCTCCAAGGGGCCGCCCCGAGCACGGGGAGGTTTGACACTTGACGCTTTGGCGCAACGGTGCCCGCGCCACGAGCCAAAAAGCGCCCCCCTCTCTCCGCGCCCATTCAAGGCAATGGGGAAACGCACGTTTCGGGCTCCGGCGGCCGGGCACATTCACTCCACTCTGTCTAGGCACATTGACTCCCATTCAGCCTGGGCACATTCACTCCACTCCGCCTGGGCACTTCCAGTCCCACTCTGCCTGGGAACCTGCACTCCACTCGGCCTGGGCACCTCCACTCCACTCAGCCTGGGCACATTCACTCCACTCAGCCTGGGCACTTCCAATCCCACTCTGCCTGGGAACCTGCTCTCCACTCAGCCTGGGCACCTGCACTCCACTCAGCCTGGGTACATTACTCCACTCAGCCTGGGCACTTCCAATCCCACTCTGCCTGGGAACCAGCACTCCACTCAGCCTGGGCACCTCCACTCCACTCAGCCTGGGCACATTCACTCCACTCAGCGCTGGCACTTCCAGTCCCACTCTGCCAGGGAACCCCAACTCCACTCAGCTTGGGCACCTCCACTCCACTCAGCCTGGGCACATTCACTCCACTCAGCCTGGGCACTTCCAATCCCACTCTGCCTGGGAACCTGCACTCCACTCAGCCTTAGCACCTCCACTCCACTCAGCCTGGGTACTTCCAATCCCACTCTGCCTGGGAACCTGCACTCCACTCAGCCTGGGCACCTCCACTCCATTCAGCCTGGGCACATTCACTCCACTCAGCCTGGGCACTTCCAGTCCCACTCTGCCTGGGAACCTGCACTCCACTCAGCCTGGGCACCTCCACTCCACTCAGCTGGGCACATTCACTCCACTCTGCCTGGGCACATTCACTCCACTCAGCATGGGCACATTCACTCCACTCAGCCTGGGCACTTCCAGTCCCACTCTGCTGGGAACCTGCACTCCACTCAGCCTGGGAACCTCCACTCCACGCAGCCTGGGCACATTCACTCCACTCAGCCAGGGCACTTCCAGTCCCTCTCTGCCTGGGAACCCCAACTCCACTCAGCCTGGGCACCTCCACTCCACTCAGCCTGGGCACATTCACTCCACTCTGTCTAGGCACATTGACTCCCATTCAGCCTGGGAACATTCACTCCACTCAGCCTGGGCACATTCACTCCACTCAGCCTGGGCACTTCCAGTCCCACTCTGCCTGGGAACCTGCACTCCACTCAGCCTGGGCACCTCCAATCCACTCAGCCTGGGCACATTCTCTCCAGTCAGCCTGGGCACATTCACTCCAGTCAGCCTGGGCACATTCACTCCACTCAGCCTGGGCACATTCACTCCACTCAGCCAGGGCACATTCACTCCATTCAGCCTGGGCACTTCCGGTCCCACTCTGCCCAGGAACCTCCACTCCCACTCTGACTGGGAACCTCCGCTACTCCTCTCCACACCCGGCTCTCCACCCAACTCGCGGGGGCCCACTCTTAAGCCCTCCCGCCGCAAGTTATAGGCCCTTTGCCCGGGCGGAAAGTGAACCGCGGAACTGTGTCCCGCCCTCAATTCTAGTCCGATCGGAACGCGGTTTGGACCCGTTCTCCTGGGCGGCCTCGCAGCCCCTCCAGACCCAGCCAGTTAGCTCCAAGGGGCCGCCCCGAGCACGGGGAGGTGTGACACTTGACGCTTTGGCGCAACGGTGCCCGCGCCACGAGCCAAAAAGCGCCCCCCTCTCTCCGCGCCCATTCAAGGCAATGGGGAAACGCACGTTTCGGGCTCCGGCGGCCGGGCACATTCACTCCACTCTGTCTAGGCACATTGACTCCCATTCAGCCTGGGCACATTCACTCCACTCAGCCTGGGCACTTTCAGTCCCACTCTGCCTGGGAACCTGCACTCCACTCGGCCTGGGCACCTCCACTCCACTCAGCCTGGGCACATTCACTCCACTCAGCCTTGGCACTTCCAGTCCCACACTGCCAGGGAACCCCAACTCCACTCAGCCTTGGCACCTCCACTCCACTCAGCCTGGGCACATTCACTCCACTCAGCCTGGGCACTTCCAGTCCCACTCTGACTGGGAAGCTGCACTCCACTCGGCCTGGGCACCTCCCCTCCACTCAGCCTGGGCACATTCACTCCACTCAGCCTGGGCACTTCCAATCCCACTCTGCCTGGGTGCCTGCACTCCACTCAGCCTGAGCACCTCCACTCCACTCAGCCTGGGCACCTCCAATCCACTCAGCCTGGGCACATTCTCTCCAGTCAGCCTGGGCACATTCACTCCACTCAGCCTGGGCACATTCCAGTCCCACTCTGCCCAGGAACCTCCACTCCCACTCTGACTGGGAACCTCCGGTACTCCTCTCCACACCCGGCTCTCCACCCGACTCGCGGGGGCCCACTCTTAAGCCCTCCCGCCGCAAGTTATAGGCCCTTTGCCCGGGCGGAAAGTGTACCGCGGAACTGTGTCCCGCCCTCAATTCTCGTCCGATCGGAACGCGGTTTGGACCCGTTCTCCTGTGCGGCCTCGCAGCCCCTCCAGACCCAGCCAGTTAGATCCAAGGGGCCTCCCCGAGCACAGGGAGGTGTGACACTTGACGCTTTGGCGCAACGGTGCCCGCGCCACGAGCCAAAAAGCGCCCGCCTCTCTCCGCGCCCATTCAAGGCAATGGGGAAACGCACGTTTCGGGCTCCGGCGGCCGGGCACATTCACTCCACTCAGCCTGGGCACTTCCAATCCCACTCAGCCTGGGCACATTCACTCCACTCCGCCTGGGCACTTCCAGTCCCACTCTGCCTGGGAACCTGCACTCCACTCGGCCTGGGCACCTCCACTCCACTCAGCGTTGGCACTTCCAGTCCCACTCTGCCAGGGAACCCCAACTCCACTCAGCCTGGGCACCTCCACTCCACTCAGCCTGGGCACATTCACTCCACTCAGCCAGGGCACTTCCAATCCCACTCTGCCTGGGAACCTGCACTCCACTCAGCCTTAGCACCTCCACTCCACTCAGCCTGGGTACTTCCAATCCCACTCTGCCTGGGAACCTGCACTCCACTCAGCCTGGGCACCTCCACTCCATTCAGCCTGGGCACATTCACTCCACTCAGCCTGGGCACTTCCAGTCCCACTCTGCCTGGGAACCTGCACTCCACTCAGCCTGGGCACCTCCACTCCACTCAGCTGGGCACATTCACTCCACTCTGCCTGGGCACATTCACTCCACTCAGCCTGGGCACATTTACTCCACTCAGCCTGGGCACATTCACTCCACTCAGCCTGGGCACTTCCAGTCCCACTCTGCCTGGGAACCTGCACTCCACTCAGCCTGGGCACCTCCAATCCACTCAGCCTGGGCACATTCTCTCCAGTCAGCCTGGGCACATTCACTCCACTCAGCCTGGGCACATTCACTCCACTCAGCCTGGGCACATTCACTCCACTCAGCCTGGGCACTTCCAATCCCACTCTGCCTGGGTGCCTGCACTCCACTCAGCCAGGGCACATTCACTCCACTCAGCCTGGCCACATTCACTCCACTCAGCCAGGGCACATTCACTCCACTCAGCCTGGGCACTTCCAGTCCCACTCTGCCCAGGAACCTCCACTCCCACTCTGACTGGGAACCTCCGCTACTCCTCTCCACACCCGGCTCTCCACCCGACTCGCGGGGGCCCACTCTTAAGCCCTCCCGCCGCAAGTTATAGGCCCTTTGCCCGGGCGGAAAGTGAACCGCGGAACTGTGTCCCGCCCTCAATTCTCGTCCGATCGGAACGCGGTTTGGACCCGTTCTCCTGGGCGGCCTCTAAGCCCCTCCAGTTAGCTCCAAGGGGCCGCCCCGAGCACGGGAAGGTTTGACACTTGACGCTTTGGCGCAACGGTGCCCGCGCCACGAGCCAAAAAGCGCCCCCCTCTCTCCGCGCCCATTCAAGGCAATGGGGAAACGCACGTTTCGGGCTCCGGCGGCCGGGCACATTCACTCCACTCTGTCTAGGCACATTGACTCCCATTCAGCCTGGGCACATTCACTCCACTCCGCCTGGGAACTTCCAGTCCCACTCTGCCTGGGAACCTGCACTCCACTCGGCCTGGGCACCTCCACTCCACTCAGCCTGGGCACATTCACTCCACTCAGCCTGGGCACTTCCAATCCCACTCTGCCTGGGAACCTGCTCTCCACTCAGCCTGGGCACCTGCACTCCACTCAGCCTGGGTACATTACTCCACTCAGCCTGGGCACTTCCAATCCCACTCTGCCTGGGAACCAGCACTCCACTCAGCCTGGGCACCTCCACTCCACTCAGCCTGGGCACATTCACTCCACTCAGCGCTGGCACTTCCAGTCCCACTCTGCCAGGGAACCCCAACTCCACTCAGCTTGGGCACCTCCACTCCACTCAGCCTGGGCACATTCACTCCACTCAGCCTGGGCACTTCCAATCCCACTCTGCCTGGGAACCTGCACTCCACTCAGCCTTAGCACCTCCACTCCACTCAGCCTGGGTACTTCCAATCCCACTCTGCCTGGGAACCTGCACTCCACTCAGCCTGGGCACCTCCACTCCATTCAGCCTGGGCACATTCACTCCACTCAGCCTGGGCACTTCCAGTCCCACTCTGCCTGGGAACCTGCACTCCACTCAGCCTGGGCACCTCCACTCCACTCAGCTGGGCACATTCACTCCACTCTGCCTGGGCACATTCACTCCACTCAGCATGGGCACATTCACTCCACTCAGCCTGGGCACTTCCAGTCCCACTCTGCTGGGAACCTGCACTCCACTCAGCCTGGGAACCTCCACTCCACGCAGCCTGGGCACATTCACTCCACTCAGCCAGGGCACTTCCAGTCCCTCTCTGCCTGGGAACCCCAACTCCACTCAGCCTGGGCACCTCCACTCCACTCAGCCTGGGCACATTCACTCCACTCTGTCTAGGCACATTGACTCCCATTCAGCCTGGGAACATTCACTCCACTCAGCCTGGGCACATTCACTCCACTCAGCCTGGGCACTTCCAGTCCCACTCTGCCTGGGAACCTGCACTCCACTCAGCCTGGGCACCTCCAATCCACTCAGCCTGGGCACATTCTCTCCAGTCAGCCTGGGCACATTCACTCCAGTCAGCCTGGGCACATTCACTCCACTCAGCCTGGGCACATTCACTCCACTCAGCCAGGGCACATTCACTCCATTCAGCCTGGGCACTTCCGGTCCCACTCTGCCCAGGAACCTCCACTCCCACTCTGACTGGGAACCTCCGCTACTCCTCTCCACACCCGGCTCTCCACCCAACTCGCGGGGGCCCACTCTTAAGCCCTCCCGCCGCAAGTTATAGGCCCTTTGCCCGGGCGGAAAGTGAACCGCGGAACTGTGTCCCGCCCTCAATTCTAGTCCGATCGGAACGCGGTTTGGACCCGTTCTCCTGGGCGGCCTCGCAGCCCCTCCAGACCCAGCCAGTTAGCTCCAAGGGGCCGCCCCGAGCACGGGGAGGTGTGACACTTGACGCTTTGGCGCAACGGTGCCCGCGCCACGAGCCAAAAAGCGCCCCCCTCTCTCCGCGCCCATTCAAGGCAATGGGGAAACGCACGTTTCGGGCTCCGGCGGCCGGGCACATTCACTCCACTCTGTCTAGGCACATTGACTCCCATTCAGCCTGGGCACATTCACTCCACTCAGCCTGGGCACTTTCAGTCCCACTCTGCCTGGGAACCTGCACTCCACTCGGCCTGGGCACCTCCACTCCACTCAGCCTGGGCACATTCACTCCACTCAGCCTTGGCACTTCCAGTCCCACACTGCCAGGGAACCCCAACTCCACTCAGCCTTGGCACCTCCACTCCACTCAGCCTGGGCACATTCACTCCACTCAGCCTGGGCACTTCCAGTCCCACTCTGACTGGGAACCTGCACTCCACTCGGCCTGGGCACCTCCGCTCCACTCAGCCTGGGCACATTCACTCCACTCAGCCTGGGCACTTCCAATCCCACTCTGCCTGGGTGCCTGCACTCCACTCAGCCTGAGCACCTCCACTCCACTCAGCCTGGGCACCTCCAATCCACTCAGCCTGGGCACATTCTCTCCAGTCAGCCTGGGCACATTCACTCCACTCAGCCTGGGCACATTCCAGTCCCACTCTGCCCAGGAACCTCCACTCCCACTCTGACTGGGAACCTCCGGTACTCCTCTCCACACCCGGCTCTCCACCCGACTCGCGGGGGCCCACTCTTAAGCCCTCCCGCCGCAAGTTATAGGCCCTTTGCCCGGGCGGAAAGTGAACCGCGGAACTGTGTCCCGCCCTCAATTCTCGTCCGATCGGAACGCGGTTTGGACCCGTTCTCCTGTGCGGCCTCGCAGCCCCTCCAGACCCAGCCAGTTAGATCCAAGGGGCCGCCCCGAGCACAGGGAGGTGTGACACTTGACGCTTTGGCGCAACGGTGCCCGCGCCACGAGCCAAAATGCGCCCCCCTCTCTCCGCGCCCATTCAAGGCAATGGGGAAACGCACGTTTCGGGCTCCGGCGGCCGGGCACATTCACTCCACTCAGCCTGGGCACTTCCAATCCCACTCAGCCTGGGCACATTCACTCCACTCCGCCTGGGCACTTCCAGTCCCACTCTGCCTGGGAACCTGCACTCCACTCGGCCTGGGCACCTCCACTCCACTCAGCCTGGGCACATTCACTCCACTCAGCCTGGGCACTTCCAATCCCACTCTGCCTGGGAACCTGCACTCCACTCAGCCTGGGCACCTCCACTCCACTCAGCCTGGGCACATTCACTCCACTCTGCCTGGGCACCTCCACTCCACTCAGCCTGGGCACATTCACTCCCACTCTGCCTAGGCACTTCCAGTCCCACTCAGCCTGGGTACATTCACTCCACTCAGCCTAGGCACTTTCACTCCCACTCTGCCTGGGAACCACAACTCCATTCAGCCTAGGCACTTCCACTCCACTCAGCCTGGGAACCACAACTCCATTCAGCCTAGGCACTTTCACTCCCACTCTGCCTGGGAACCACAACTCCATTCAGCCTAGGCACTTCCACTCCACTCAGCCTGGGAACCACAACTCCATTCAGCCTAGGCACTTTCACTCCCACTCTGCCTGGGAACCACAACTCCATTCAGCCTAGGCACTTCCACTCCACTCAGCCTGGGAACCACAACTCCATTCAGCCTAGGCACTTTCACTCCCACTCTGCCTGGGAACCACAACTCCATTCAGCCTAGGCACTTCCACTCCACTCAGCCTGGGAACCACAACTCCATTCAGCCTAGGCACTTTCACTCCCACTCTGCCTGGGAACCACAACTCCATTCAGCCTAGGCACTTCCAGTCCCACTCAGCCTGGGTACATTCACTCCACTCAGCCTGGGCACATTCACTCCACTCAGCCTGGGCACATTCACTCCACTCAGCCTGGGCTCATTCAGTCCCACTCAGCCTGGGCACATTCACTCCACTGAGCCTGGGCACTTCCAGTCCCACTCAGCCTGGGTACATTCACTCCACTCAGCCTAGGCACTTTCACTCCCACTCTGCCTGGGAACCACAACTCCATTCAGCCTAGGCACTTCCACTCCACTCAGCCTGGGAACCACAACTCCATTCAGCCTAGGCACTTTCACTCCCACTCTGCCTGGGAACCACAACTCCATTCAGCCTAGGCACTTCCAGTCCCACTCAGCCTGGGCACATTGACTCCCACTCAGCCTGGGCACTTTCACTCCCACTCAGCCTAGGCACTTCTGCTCCACTCAGCCCAGACACTTTCAGTCCCACTCTCCCTGGGAACCTGCACTCCACTCTGCCTGGGAACCTGCACTCCACTCTGCCTGGGAACCTGCACTCCACTCTGCCTGGGAACCTGCACTCCACTCTGCCTGGGAACCTGCACTCCACTCAGCCTGGGCACATTCAGTCCCACTCAGCCTGGGCACTTTCACTCCCACTCAGCCTGCGCACTTTCACTCCCACTCAGCCTGGGCACATTCACTCCACTCTGCCTGGGCACATTCACTCGACTCAGCCTGGGCACATTCACTCCACTCTGCCTGGGCACCTCCACTCCACTCAGCCTGGGTACATTCACTCCCGCTCTGCCTAGGCACTTCCAGTCCCACTCAGCCTGGGTACATTCACTCCACTCAGCCTAGGCACTTTCACTCCCACTCTGCCTGGGAACCACAACTCCATTCAGCCTAGGCACTTCCACTCCACTCAGCCTGGGAACCACAACTCCATTCAGCCTAGGCACTTTCACTCCCACTCTGCCTGGGAACCACAACTCCACTCTGTCTAGGCACATTGACTCCCATTCAGCCTGGGAACATTCACTCCACTCAGCCTGGGCACATTCACTCCACTCAGCCTGGGCACTTCCAGTCCCACTCTGCCTGGGAACCTGCACTCCACTCAGCCTGGGCACCTCCAATCCACTCAGCCTGGGCACATTCTCTCCACTCAGCCTGGGCACATTCACTCCACTCAGCCTGGGCACATTCACTCCACTCAGCCTGGGCACATTCACTCCACTCAGCCAGGGCACATTCACTCCACTCAGCCTGGGCACTTCCAGTCCCACTCTGCCCAGGAACCTCCACTCCCACTCTGCCCTGGAACCTGCACTCCACTCAGCCTGGGCACCTCCACTCCACTCAGCCTGGGCACATTCACTCCACTCAGCGTTGGCACTTCCAGTCCCTCTCTGCCAGGGAACCCCAACTCCACTCAGCCTGGGCACCTCCAGTCCACTCAGCCTGGGCACATTCACTCCACTCACCGTTGGCACTTCCAGTCCCACTCTGCCAGGGAACCCCAACTCTACTCAGCCTGGGCACCTCCACTCCACTCAGCCTGGGCACATTCACTCCACTCAGCCTGGGCACTTCCAATCCCACTCTGCCTGGGAACCTGCACTCCACTCAGCCTGGGCCCCTCCACTGCACTCAGCCTGGGTACATTCACTCCACTCAGCCTGGGCACTTCCAATCCCACTCTGCCTGGGAACCTGCACTCCACTGAGCCTGGGCACCTCCACTCCATTCAGCCTGGGCACATTCACTCCACTCAGCCTTGGCACTTCCAGTCCCACTCTGCCTGGGAACCTGCACTCCACTCAGCCTGGGCACCTCCACTCCACTCAGCCTGGGCACATTCACTCCACTCTGCCTGGGCACATTGACTCCCATTCAGCCTGGGCACATTCACTCCACTCCGCCTGGGCACTTCCAGTCCCACTCTGCCTGGGAACCTGCACTCCACTCGGCCTGGGCACCTCCACTCCACTCAGCCTGGGCACATTCACTCCACTCAGCCTGGGCACTTCCAATCCCACTCTGCCTGGGAACCTGCACTCCACACAGCCTGGGCACCTGCACTCCACTCAGCCTGGGTACATTACTCCACTCAGCCTGGGCACTTCCAATCCCACTCTGCCTGGGAACCAGCACTCCACTCAGCCTGGGCACCTCCACTCCACTCAGCCTGGGCACATTCACTCCACTCAGCGTTGGCACTTCCAATCCCACTCTTCCTGGGAACCTGCACTCCACTCAGCCTTGGCACCTCCACTCCACTCAGCCTGGGCACTTTCAGTCCCACTCTGCCTGGGAACCTGAACTCCACTCGGCCTGGGCACCTGCACTCCACTCAGCCTGGGCACATTCACTCCACTCAGCCTTGGCACTTCCAGTCCCACACTGCCAGGGAACCCCAACTCCACTCAGCCTTGGCACCTCCACTCCACTCAGCCTGGGCACATTCACTCCACTCAGCCTGGGCACTTCCAGTCCCACTCTGACTGTGAACCTGCACTCCACTCGGCCTGGGCACCTCCCCTCCACTCAGCCTGGGCACATTCACTCCACTCAGCCTGGGCACTTCCAATCCCACTCTGCCTGGGTGCCTGCACTCCACTCAGCCTGAGCACCTCCACTCCACTCAGCCTGGGCACCTCCAATCCACTCAGCCTGGGCACATTCTCTCCAGTCAGCCTGGGCACATTCACTCCACTCAGCCTGGGCACATTCCAGTCCCACTCTGCCCAGGAACCTCCACTCCCACTCTGACTGGGAACCTCCGCTACTCCTCTCCACACCCGGCTCTCCACCCGACTCGCGGGGGCCCACTCTTAAGCCCTCCCGCCGCAAGTTATAGGCCCTTTGCCCGGGCGGAAAGTGAACCGCGGAACTGTGTCCCGCCCTCAATTCTCGTCCGATCGGAACGCGGTTTGGACCCGTTCTCCTGGGCGGCCTCGCAGCCCCTCCAGACCCAGCCAGTTAGGTCCAAGGGGCCGCCCCGAGCACAGGGAGGTGTGACACTTGACGCTTTGGCGCAACGGTGCCCGCTCCACGAGCCAAAAAGCGCCCCCCTCTCTCCGCGCCCATTCAAGGCAATGGGGAAACGCACGTTTCGGGCTCCGGCGGCCGGGCACATTCACTCCACTCAGCCTGGGCACTTCCAATCCCACTCAGCCTGGGCACATTCACTCCACTCCGCCTGGGCACTTCCAGTCCCACTCTGCCTGGGAACCTGCACTCCACTCGGCCTGGGCACCTCCACTCCACTCAGCCTGGGCACATTCACTCCACTCATCCTGGGCACTTCCAATCCCACTCTGCCTGGGAACCTGCACTCCACTCAGCCTGGGCACCTCCAGTCCACTCAGCCTGGGCACATTCACTCCACTCTGCCTGGGCACCTCCACTCCACTCAGCCTGGGCACATTCACTCCCACTCTGCCTAGGCACTTCCAGTCCCACTCAGCCTGGGTGCATTCACTCCACTCAGCCTAGGCACTTTCACTCCCACTCTGCCTGGGAACCACAACTCCATTCAGCCTAGGCACTTCCACTCCACTCAGCCTGGGAACCACAACTCCATTCAGCCTAGGCACTTTCACTCCCACTCTGCCTGGGAACCACAACTCCATTCAGCCTAGGCACTTCCACTCCACTCAGCCTGGGAACCACAACTCCATTCAGCCTAGGCACTTTCACTCCCACTCTGCCTGGGAACCACAACTCCATTCAGCCTAGGCACTTCCACTCCACTCAGCCTGGGAACCACAACTCCATTCAGCCTAGGCACTTTCACTCCCACTCTGCCTGGGAACCACAACTCCATTCAGCCTAGGCACTTCCACTCCACTCAGCCTGGGAACCACAACTCCATTCAGCCTAGGCACTTTCACTCCCACTCTGCCTGGGAACCACAACTCCATTCAGCCTAGGCACTTCCAGTCCCACTCAGCCTGGGTACATTCACTCCACTCAGCCTGGGCACATTCACTCCACTCAGCCTGGGCACATTCACTCCACTCAGCCTGGGCTCATTCAGTCCCACTCAGCCTGGGCACATTCACTCCACTCAGCCTGGGCACTTCCAGTCCCACTCAGCCTGGGTACATTCACTCCACTCAGCCTAGGCACTTTCACTCCCACTCTGCCTGGGAACCACAACTCCATTCAGCCTAGGCACTTCCACTCCACTCAGCCTGGGAACCACAACTCCATTCAGCCTAGGCACTTTCACTCCCACTCTGCCTGGGAACCACAACTCCATTCAGCCTAGGCACTTCCAGTCCCACTCAGCCTGGGCACTTTGACTCCCACTCAGCCTGGGCACTTTCACTCCCACTCAGCCTAGGCACTTCTGCTCCACTCAGCCCAGACACTTTCAGTCCCACTCTCCCTGGGAACCTGCACTCCACTCTGCCTGGGAACCTGCACTCCACTCAGCCTGGGCACATTCAGTCCCACTCAGCCTGGGCACTTTCACTCCCACTCAGCCTGGGCACTTTCACTCCCACTCAGCCTGGGCACATTCACTCCACTCTGCCTGGGCCCATTCACTCCACTCAGCCTGGGCACATTCACTCCACTCAGCCTGTGCACTTCCAGTCCCACTCTGCTGGGAACCTGCACTCCACTCAGCCTGGGAACCTCCACTCCACGCAGCCTGGGCACATTCACTCCACTCAGCCAGGGAACTTCCAGTCCCTCTCTGCCTGGGAACCCCAACTCCACTCAGCCAGGGCACCTCCACTCCACTCAGCCTGGGCACATTCACTCCACTCTGTCTAGGCACATTGACTCCCATTCAGCCTGGGAACATTCACTCCACTCAGCCTGGGCACATTCACTCCACTCAGCCTGGGCACTTCCAGTCCCACTCTGCCTGGGAACCTGCACTCCACTCAGCCTGGGCACATTCAGTCCCACTCAGCCTTGGCACTTTCACTCCCACTCAGCCTGGGCACTTTCACTCCCACTCAGCCTGGGCACATTCACTCCACTCTGCCTGGGCACATTCACTCGACTCAGCCTGGGCACATTCACTCCACTCAGCCTGTGCACTTCCAGTCCCACTCTGCTGGGAACCTGCACTCCACTCAGCCTGGGAACCTCCACTCCACGCAGCCTGGGCACATTCACTCCACTCAGCCAGGGCACTTCCAGTCCCTCTCTGCCTGGGAACCCCAACTCCACTCAGCCAGGGCACCTCCACTCCACTCAGCCTGGGCACATTCACTCCACTCTGTCTACGCACATTGACTCCCATTCAGCCTGGGAACATTCACTCCACTCAGCCTGGGCACATTCACTCCACTCAGCCTGGGCACTTCCAGTCCCACTCTGCCTGGGAACCTGCACTCCACTCAGCCTGGGCACCTCCAATCCACTCAGCCTGGGCACATTCTCTCCACTCAGCCTGGGCACATTCACTCCACTCAGCCTGGGCACATTCACTCCACTCAGCCTGGGCACATTCACTCCACTCAGCCAGGGCACATTCACTCCACTCAGCCTGGGCACTTCCAGTCCCACTCTGCCCAGGAACCTCCACTCCCACTCTGCCCTGGAACCTGCACTCCACTCAGCCTGGGCACCTCCACTCCACTCAGCCTGGGCACATTCACTCCACTCAGCGTTGGCACTTCCAGTCCCTCTCTGCCAGGGAACCCCAACTCCACTCAGCCTGGGCACCTCCAGTCCACTCAGCCTGGGCACATTCACTCGACTCACCGTTGGCACTTCCAGTCCCACTCTGCCAGGGAACCCCAACTCTACTCAGCCTGGGCACCTCCACTCCACTCAGCCTGGGCACATTCACTCCACTCAGCCTGGGCACTTCCAATCCCACTCTGCCTGGGAACCTGCACTCCACTCAGCCTGGGCCCCTCCACTGCACTCAGCCTGGGTACATTCACTCCACTCAGCCTGGGCACCTCCACTCCACGCAGCCTGGGCACATTCACTCCACTCAGCCAGGGCACTTCCAGTCCCTCTCTGCCTGGGAAC